>NW_027488820.1:0-339543 GCF_050948215.1 Halictus rubicundus | reverse complement strand
TATCCTATCCTCTATCCTATCCTATCCTCTATCCTATCCCATACTTTATAATATCGTATCCTCTATAATATCGTATCCTCTCTAATATCGTATCCTCTAAAATATCGTATCCTGTATCCTATCCTGTCCTCTTTCCTATCCTATCCTCAATCCAATCCTATCCTCTATCCTATCGTATCCTCTATCCTATCCTATCCTCTATCCTATCCTATCCTCTATCCTATCCAATCCGCTATCCTATCCTATCCTCTATCCTATCCTATCCTCTATCTTATCCTATCATCTATCCTATCCTATCCTCTATCCTATCCTATCCTCTATCCTATCCTATCCTCTATCCTATCCTATCCTCTATCCTATCCTATCCTCTATCCTATCCTATCCTCTATCCTATCCTATCCTCTATCCTATCCTATCCTCTATCCTATCCTATCCTCTATCCTATCCTATCCTCTATCCTATCCTATCCTCTATCCTATCCTATCCTCTATAATATCGTATCCTGTATCCTATCGCATCCTCTATCCTATACAATCCTCTATCCTATCCTATCCTATCCTCTATACTATCGTATCCTCTATAATATCGTATCCTCTATAATATCGTATCCTGTATCCTATCCTCTATCCTATCCTATCGTCTATCCCATCCTATCCTCTATCCTATCCAATCCTCTATCCTATCCTATCCTCTATCCTATCCTATCCTCTATACTATCGTATCCTCTATAATATCGTATCCTGTATCCTATCCTGTCCTCTTTCCTATCCTATCCTCTATCCTATCCTATCCTCTATCCTATCCTCTCCTCTATCCTATAATATCCTCTGTCATATCCTATCCTCTATCCTATCTTATCCTCTATCCTATCCTATACTCTATCCTATCCTATCCTCTATAATATCGTATCCTCTATAATATCGTATCCTGTATCCTATCCTGTCCTCTTTCCTATCCTATCATCAAACCTATCCTGTCCTCTATCGTCTCCTATCCTCTATCCTATCCAATCCCCTATGTTATCCTCTATCTTATCCTATCCTCCATCCTATCCTCTATCCTATCCTATCCTATCCTCCATCCTATCCTATCCTCTATCCTATCCTATCCTCTATCCTATCCTATCCTCTATCCTATCCTATCCTATCCTCCATCCTATCCTATCCTCTATCCTATCCTATCCTCTATCCTATCCTATCCTCTATCCTATCGCATCCTCTATCCTATACAATCTTCTATCCTATTCTATCCTCTATCCTATCCTATCCTCTATCCTATCTTATCCTCTATCCTATCCTATCCTCCATCCTATCCTCTCCTCTATCCTATAATATCCTTAATCCTATCCTATCCTCTATCCTATCCTATCCTCTATCCTATCCTATCCTCTATCCTATCCTGTCCTCTTTCCTATCCTATCCTCAACCCTATCCTATCCTCAATTCTATCCTATACTCCACCCTATCCTATCCGCTATCCTATCCTATCCTCTATCCTATAATATCCTCTATCCTATCCAATCCTCTATCCTATCCTGCTCTATCCTATCCAATCCTCTATCGTATCCTATCCTCTATCCTATCCTATCCTCTATCCTATCCTATCCTCTATCCTATCCTATCCTCTATCCTATCCTATCCTCTATCCTATCCAATCCCCTATGTTATCGTCTATCCTATCCTATCCTCTATAATATCGTATCCTCTATCATATCCTATCCTCTTTCCTATAATATCGTCTATCCTATCCTATCCTCTATCCTATCCTATCCTCTATCCTATCTTATCCTCTATCCTATCCTATCCTCCATCCTATCCTCTCCTCTATCCTATAATATCCTCTGTCATATCCTATCCTCTATCCTATCCTAGCCTCTATCCTATCCTATCCTCTATTATATCCTATCCTCTATCCTATCCTATCCTCTATCCTATCCTATCCTCTATCCTATCCTATCCTCTATACTATCCTATCCTCTATCGTATCCGATCCTCTATCCTATCCTATCCTCTATCCTATCCTATCCTCTGTCCTATCCTATCCTCTATCCTATCCTATCCTCTATCCTATCCTATCCTCTATCCTCTATCCTATCCTATTCTCTATCCTATCCTCTATCGTATCGTATCCTCTATCCTATCCTAGCCTCTATCTTCTCCTATCCTCCATCCTATCCTATCCTCAACCCTATCCTATCCTCAATTCTATCGTATACTCCATCCTATCCTATCCGCTATCCTATCCTATCCTCTATCCTATAATATCCTCTATCCTATCCTATCCTCTATCCTATCCTATCCTCTATCCTATCCTATCCTCTATCCTATCTTTTCCTCTATCCTATCTTATCCTCTATCCTATCCTATCCTCTATCCTATCCTATACTTTATAATATCGTATCCTCTCTAATATCGTATCCTCTAAAATATCGTATCCTGTATCCTATCCTGTCCTCTTTCCTATCCTATCCTCAATCCAATCCTATCCTCTATCCTATCGTATCCTCTATCCTATCCTATCCTCTATCCTATCCTATCATCTATCCTATCCAATCCGCTATCCTATCCTATCCTCTATCCTATCCTATCCTCTATCTTATCCTATCATCTATCCTATCCTATCCTCTATCCTATCCTATCCTCTATCCTATCCTATCCTCTATCCTATCCTATCCTCTATCCTATCCTATCCTCTATCCTATCCTATCCTCTATCCTATCCTATCCTCTATCCTATCCTATCCTCTATCCTATCCTATCCTCTATCCTATCCTATCCTCTATCCTATCCTATCCTCTATCCTATCCTATCCTCTATCCTATCCTATCCTCTATAATATCGTATCCTGTATCCTATCGCATCCTCTATCCTATACAATCCTCTATCCTATCCTATCCTATCCTCTATACTATCGTATCCTCTATAATATCGTATCCTCTATAATATCGTATCCTGTATCCTATCCTCTATCCTATCCTATCGTCTATCCCATCCTATCCTCTATCCTATCCAATCCTCTATCCTATCCTATCCTCTATCCTATCCTATCCTCTATACTATCGTTTCCTCTATAATATCGTATCCTGTATCCTATCCTGTCCTCTTTCCTATCCTATCCTCTATCCTATCCTATCCTCTATCCTATCCTATCGTCTATCCTATCATATCCTCTATCCTATCCTATCCTCTATCCTATCCTATCCTCTATCCTATCCTATCCTCTATACTATCGTATCCTCTATAATATCGTATCCTCTATCATATCCTATCCTCTTTCCTATAACATCATCTATCCTATCCTATCCTCTATCCTATCCTATCCTCTATCCTATCACATCCTCTATCCTATCCAATCCTCTATCCTATCCTATCCTCTATCCTATCCTATCCTCTATCCTATCCTATCCTATATCCTATCCTATCCTCTATCCTATCCTATCCTCTATAATATCGTATCCTCTATAATATCGTATCCTGTATCCTATCCTGTCCTCTTTCCTATCCTATACTATATCCTATCATATCCTCTATCCTATCCTATCCTCTATCCTATCCTATCCTCTATCCTATCCTATCGTCTATCCCATCCTATCCTCTATCCTATCCTATCCCCTATCCTATCCTATCATCTATCCTATCCTATCCTCTATCCTATCCTATCCTCTATCCTATCCTATCCTCTATCCTATCCTATCCTCTATCCTATCCTATCCTCTATCCTATCCTATCCTCTATCCTATCCTATCCTCTATACTATCGTATCCTCTATAATATCGTATCCTCTATCCTATCGTATCCTCTATCCTATCCTATCCTCTATCCTATCCTATCCTCTATCCTATCCAATCCGCTATCCTATCCTATCCTCTATCCTATCCTATCCTCTATCCTATCCTATCCTCTATCCTATCCTATCCTCTATCCTATCCTATCCTCTATCCTATCCTATCCTCTATCCTATCCTATCCTCTATCCTATCCTATCCTCTATCCTATCCTATCCTCTATAATATCGTATCCTGTATCCTATCGCATCCTCTATCCTATACAATCCTCTATCCTATCCTATCCTATCCTCTATACAATCGTATCCTCTATAATATCGTATCCTCTATAATATCGTATCCTGTATCCTATTATCTATCCTATCCTATCGTCTATCCCATCCTATCCTCTATCCTATCCAATCCTCTATCCTATCCTATCCTCTATCCTATCCTATCCTCTATACTATCGTATCCTCTATAATATCGTATCCTGTATCCTATCCTGTCCTCTTTCCTATCCTATCCTCTATCCTATCCTATCCTCTATCCTATCCTATCCTCTATCCTATCATATCCTCTATCCTATCCTATCCTCTATCCTATCCTATCCTCTATCCTATCCTATCCTCTATACTATCGTATCCTCTATAATATCGTATCCTCTATCATATCCTATCCTCTTTCCTATAACATCATCTATCCTATCCTATCCTCTATCCTATCCTATCCTCTATCCTATCACATCCTCTATCCTATCCAATTCTCTATCCTATCCTATCCTCTATCCTATCCTATCCTCTATCCTATCCTATCCTATATCCTATCCTATCCTCTATCCTATCCTATCCTCTATAATATCGTATCCTCTATAATATCGTATCCTGTATCCTATCCTATCCTCTATCCTATCCTATCCTCTATCCTATCCTATCCTCTATCCTATCATATCCTCTATCCTATCCTATCCTCTATCCTATCCTATCCTCTATCCTATCCTATCCTCTATACTATCGTATCCTCTATAATATCGTATCCTCTATCATATCCTATCCTCTTTCCTATAACATCATCTATCCTATCCTATCATCAATCCTATCCTATCCTCTATCCTATCCAATCCCCTATGTTATCCTCTATCCTATCCTATCCTCTATAATATCGTATCCTCTATCATATCCTATCCTCTTTCCTATAATATCATCTATCCTATCCTATCCTCTATCCTATCCTATCCTCTATCCTATCCTATCCTCCATCCTATCCTATCCTCTATCCTATCCAATCCCCTATGTTATCCTCTATCCTATCCTATCCTCTATAATATCGTATCCTCTATCATATCCTATCCTCTTTCCTATAATATCGTCTATCCTACCCTATCCTTTATCCTATCCTATCCTCTATCCTATCATATCCTCTATCCTATCCTATCCTCTATCCTATCCTATCCTCTATCCTATCCAATCCTCTATCCTATCCTATCCCCTATCCTATCCTATCATCTATCCTATCCTATCCTATATCCTATCCTATCCTCTATCCTATCCTATCCTCTATCCTATCCTATTCTCTATCCTATCCTATCCTCTATCCTATCCTATCCTCTATCTTATCCTATCCTCTATCCTATCCTATCCTCTATACTATCGTATCCTCTATAATATCGTATCCTCTATAATATCGTATCCTGTATCCTATCCTCTATCCTATCCTATCGTCTATCCCATCCTATCCTCTATCCTATCCAATCCTTTATCCTATCCTATCCTCTATCCTATCCTATCCTCTATACTATCGTATCCTCTATAATATCGTATCCTCTATAATATCGTATCCTGTATCCTATCCTGCCTCTTTCCTATCCTATCCTCTATTCTATCCTATCCTCTATCCTATCCTATCCTCTATCCTATCATATCCTCCATCCTATCCTATCCTCTATCCTATCCTATCCTCTATCCTATCCTATCCTCTATACTATCGCATCCTCTATAATATCGTATCCTCTATCATATCCTATCCTCTTTCCTATAACATCATCTATCCTATCCTATCCTCTATCCTATCCTATCCTCTATCCTATCACATCCTCTATCCTATCCAATCCTCTATCCTATCCTATCCTCTATCCTATCCTATCCTCTATCCTATCCTATCCTATATCCTATCCTATCCTCTATCCTATCCTATGCTCTATAATATCGTATCCTCTATAATATCGTATCCTGTATCCTATCCTGTCCTCTTTCCTATCCTATACTATATCCTATCATATCCTCTATCCTATCCTATCCTCTATCCTATCCTATCCTCTATCCTATCCTATCATCTATCCTATCCTATCCTCTATCCTATCCTATCCTCTATCCTATCATATCCTCTATCCTATCCTATCCTCTATCCTATCCTATCCTCCATCCTATCCTATCCTCTATCCTATCCTATCCTCTATCCTATCCTATCCTCTATCCTATCCTATCCTATATGCTATCCTATCCTCTATCCTATCCTATCCTCTATAATATCGTATCCTCTATAATATCGTATCCTGTATCCTATCCTGTCCTCTTTCTTATCCTATACTATATCCTATCATATCCTCTATCCTATCCTATCCTCTATCCTATCCTATCCTCTATCCTATCCTATCCTCTATCCTATCCTATCGTCAATCCCATCCTATCCTCTATCCTATCCTATCCCCTATCCTATCCTATCATCTATCCTATCCTATCCTCTATTATATCCTATCCTCTATCCTATCCTATCCTCTATCCTATCCTATCCTCTATCCTATCCTATCCTCTATCCTATCCTATCCTCTATCCTATCCTATCCTCTATCCTATCCTATCCTCTATCCTATCCTATCCTCTATACTATCGTATCCTCTATAATATCGTATCCTCTATAATATCGTATCCTGTATCCTATCCTGTCCTCTTTTCTATCCTATCATCAATCCTATCCTATCCTCTATCCTATCCAATCCCCTATGTTATCCTCTATCCTATCCTATCCTCTATAATATCGTATCCTCTATCATATCCTATCCTCTTTCCTATAATATCATCTATCCTATCCTATCCTCTATCCTATCCTATCCTCTATCCTATCCTATCCTCCATCCTATCCTATCCTCTATCCTATCCAATCCCCTATGTTATCCTCTATCCTATCCTATCCTCTATAATATCGTATCCTCTATCATATCCTATCCTCTTTCCTATAACATCATCTATCCTATCCTATCCTCTATCCTATCCTATCCTCTATCCTATCACATCCTCTATCCTATCCTATCCTCTATCCTATCCTATCCTCTATCCTATCCAATCCTCTATCCTATCCTATCCTCTATCCTATCCTATCCTCTATCCTATCCTATCCTATATCCTATCCTATCCTCTATCCTATCCTATGCTCTATAATATCGTATCCTCTATAATATCGTATCCTGTATCCTATCCTGTCCTCTTTCCTATCCTATACTATATCCTATCATATCCTCTATCCTATCCTATCCTCTATCCTATCCTATCCTCTATCCTATCCTATCATCTATCCTATCCTATCCTCTATCCTATCCTATCCTCTATCCTATCATATCCTCTATCCTATCCTATCCTCTATCCTATCCTATCCTCCATCCTATCCTATCCTCTATCCTATCCTATCCTCTATCCTATCCTATCCTCTATCCTATCCTATCCTATATGCTATCCTATCCTCTATCCTATCCTATCCTCTATAATATCGTATCCTCTATAATATCGTATCCTGTATCCTATCCTGTCCTCTTTCTTATCCTATACTATATCCTATCATATCCTCTATCCTATCCTATCCTCTATCCTATCCTATCCTCTATCCTATCCTATCCTCTATCCTATCCTATCGTCAATCCCATCCTATCCTCTATCCTATCCTATCCCCTATCCTATCCTATCATCTATCCTATCCTATCCTCTATTATATCCTATCCTCTATCCTATCCTATCCTCTATCCTATCCTATCCTCTATCCTATCCTATCCTCTATCCTATCCTATCCTCTATCCTATCCTATCCTCTATCCTATCCTATCCTCTATCCTATCCTATCCTCTATACTATCGTATCCTCTATAATATCGTATCCTCTATAATATCGTATCCTGTATCCTATCCTGTCCTCTTTTCTATCCTATCATCAATCCTATCCTATCCTCTATCCTATCCAATCCCCTATGTTATCCTCTATCCTATCCTATCCTCTATAATATCGTATCCTCTATCATATCCTATCCTCTTTCCTATAATATCATCTATCCTATCCTATCCTCTATCCTATCCTATCCTCTATCCTATCCTATCCTCCATCCTATCCTATCCTCTATCCTATCCAATCCCCTATGTTATCCTCTATCCTATCCTATCCTCTATAATATCGTATCCTCTATCATATCCTATCCTCTTTCCTATAACATCATCTATCCTATCCTATCCTCTATCCTATCCTATCCTCTATCCTATCACATCCTCTATCCTATCCTATCCTCTATCCTATCCTATCCTCTATCCTATCACATCCTCTATCCTATCCTATCCTCTATCCTATCCTATCCTCTATCCTATCCAATCCTCTATCCTATCCTATCCTCTATCCTATCCTATCCTATATCCTATCGTATCCTCTATCCTATCCTATCCTCTATAATATCGTATCCTCTATAATATCGTATCCTGTATCCTATCCTGTCCTCTTTCCTATCCTATACTATATCCTATCATATCCTCTATCCTATCCTATCCTCTATCCTATCCTATCCTCTATCCTATCCTATCGTCTATCCCATCCTATCCTCTATCCTATCCTATCCTCTATCCTATCCTATCGTCTATCCCATCCTATCCTCTATCCTATCCTATCCCCTATCCTATCCTATCATCTATCCTATCCTATCCTCTATCCTATCCTATCCTCTATCCTATCCTATCCTCTATCCTATCCTATCCTCTATCCTATCCTATCCTCTATCCTATCCTATCCTCTATCCTATCCTATCCTCTATACTATCGTATCCTCTATAATATCGTATCCTCTATAATATCGTATCCTGTATCCTATCCTGTCCTCTTTTCTATCCTATCATCAATCCTATCCTATCCTCTATCCTATCCAATCCCCTATGTTATCCTCTATCCTATCCTATCCTCTATAATATCGTATCCTCTATCATATCCTATCCTCTTTCCTATAATATCATCTATCCTATCCTATCCTCTATCCTATCCTATCCTCTATCCTATCCTATCCTCCATCCTATCCTATCCTCTATCCTATCCAATCCCCTATGTTATCCTCTATCCTATCCTATCCTCTATAATATCGTATCCTCTATCATATCCTATCCTCTTTCCTATAACATCATCTATCCTATCCTATCCTCTATCCTATCCTATCCTCTATCCTATCACATCCTCTATCCTATCCTATCCTCTATCCTATCCTATCCTCTATCCTATCCAATCCTCTATCCTATCCTATCCTCTATCCTATCCTATCCTCTATCCTATCCTATCCTATATCCTATCCTATCCTCTATCCTATCCTATGCTCTATAATATCGTATCCTCTATAATATCGTATCCTGTATCCTATCCTGTCCTCTTTCCTATCCTATACTATATCCTATCATATCCTCTATCCTATCCTATCCTCTATCCTATCCTATCCTCTATCCTATCCTATCATCTATCCTATCCTATCCTCTATCCTATCCTATCCTCTATCCTATCATATCCTCTATCCTATCCTATCCTCTATCCTATCCTATCCTCCATCCTATCCTATCCTCTATCCTATCCTATCCTCTATCCTATCCTATCCTCTATCCTATCCTATCCTATATGCTATCCTATCCTCTATCCTATCCTATCCTCTATAATATCGTATCCTCTATAATATCGTATCCTGTATCCTATCCTGTCCTCTTTCTTATCCTATACTATATCCTATCATATCCTCTATCCTATCCTATCCTCTATCCTATCCTATCCTCTATCCTATCCTATCCTCTATCCTATCCTATCGTCAATCCCATCCTATCCTCTATCCTATCCTATCCCCTATCCTATCCTATCATCTATCCTATCCTATCCTCTATTATATCCTATCCTCTATCCTATCCTATCCTCTATCCTATCCTATCCTCTATCCTATCCTATCCTCTATCCTATCCTATCCTCTATCCTATCCTATCCTCTATCCTATCCTATCCTCTATCCTATCCTATCCTCTATACTATCGTATCCTCTATAATATCGTATCCTCTATAATATCGTATCCTGTATCCTATCCTGTCCTCTTTTCTATCCTATCATCAATCCTATCCTATCCTCTATCCTATCCAATCCCCTATGTTATCCTCTATCCTATCCTATCCTCTATAATATCGTATCCTCTATCATATCCTATCCTCTTTCCTATAATATCATCTATCCTATCCTATCCTCTATCCTATCCTATCCTCTATCCTATCCTATCCTCCATCCTATCCTATCCTCTATCCTATCCAATCCCCTATGTTATCCTCTATCCTATCCTATCCTCTATAATATCGTATCCTCTATCATATCCTATCCTCTTTCCTATAACATCATCTATCCTATCCTATCCTCTATCCTATCCTATCCTCTATCCTATCACATCCTCTATCCTATCCTATCCTCTATCCTATCCTATCCTCTATCCTATCACATCCTCTATCCTATCCTATCCTCTATCCTATCCTATCCTCTATCCTATCCAATCCTCTATCCTATCCTATCCTCTATCCTATCCTATCCTATATCCTATCGTATCCTCTATCCTATCCTATCCTCTATAATATCGTATCCTCTATAATATCGTATCCTGTATCCTATCCTGTCCTCTTTCCTATCCTATACTATATCCTATCATATCCTCTATCCTATCCTATCCTCTATCCTATCCTATCCTCTATCCTATCCTATCGTCTATCCCATCCTATCCTCTATCCTATCCTATCCTCTATCCTATCCTATCGTCTATCCCATCCTATCCTCTATCCTATCCTATCCCCTATCCTATCCTATCATCTATCCTATCCTATCCTCTATCCTATCCTATCCTCTATCCTATCCTATCCTCTATCCTATCCTATCCTCTATCCTATCCTATCCTCTATCCTATCCTATCCTCTATACTATCGTATCCTCTATAATATCGTATCCTCTATAATATCGTATCCTGTATCCTATCCTGTCCTCTTTTCTATCCTATCATCAATCCTATCCTATCCTCTATCCTATCCAATCCCCTATGTTATCCTCTATCCTATCCTATCCTCTATAATATCGTATCCTCTATCATATCCTATCCTCTTTCCTATAATATCATCTATCCTATCCTATCCTCTATCCTATCCTATCCTCTATCCTATCCTATCCTCCATCCTATCCTATCCTCTATCCTATCCAATCCCCTATGTTATCCTCTATCCTATCCTATCCTCTATAATATCGTATCCTCTATCATATCCTATCCTCTTTCCTATAATATCGTCTATCCTACCCTATCCTTTATCCTATCCTATCCTCTATCCTATCATATCCTCTATCCTATCCTATCCTCTATCCTTTCCTATCCTCTATCCTATCCAATCCTCTATCCTATCCTATCCCCTATCCTATCCTATCATCTATCCTATCCTATCCTATATCCTATCCTATCCTCTATCCTATCCTATCCTCTATCCTATCCTATTCTCTATCCTATCCTATCCTCTATCCTATCCTATCCTCTATCTTATCCTATCCTCTATCCTATCCTATCCTCTATACTATCGTATCCTCTATAATATCGTATCCTCTATAATATCGTATCCTGTATCCTATCCTCTATCCTATCCTATCGTCTATCCCATCCTATCCTCTATCCTATCCAATCCTTTATCCTATCCTATCCTCTATCCTATCCTATCCTCTATACTATCGTATCCTCTATAATATCGTATCCTCTATAATATCGTATCCTGTATCCTATCCTGTCCTCTTTCCTATCCTATCCTCTATTCTATCCTATCCTCTATCCTATCCTATCCTCTATCCTATCATATCCTCCATCCTATCCTATCCTCTATCCTATCCTATCCTCTATCCTATCCTATCCTCTATACTATCGCATCCTCTATAATATCGTATCCTCTATCATATCCTATCCTCTTTCCTATAACATCATCTATCCTATCCTATCCTCTATCCTATCCTATCCTCTATCCTATCACATCCTCTATCCTATCCAATCCTCTATCCTATCCTATCCTCTATCCTATCCTATCATCTATCCTATCCTATCCTCTATCCTATCCTATCCTCTATCCTATCATATCCTCTATCCTATCCTATCCTCTATCCTATCCTATCCTCCATCCTATCCTATCCTCTATCCTATCCTATCCTCTATCCTATCCTATCCTCTATCCTATCCTATCCTATATCCTATCCTATCCTCTATCCTATCCTATCCTCTATAATATCGTATCCTCTATAATATCGTATCCTGTATCCTATCCTGTCCTCTTTCTTATCCTATACTATATCCTATCATATCCTCTATCCTATCCTATCCTCTATCCTATCCTATCCTCTATCCTATCCTATCGTCAATCCCATCCTATCCTCTATCCTATCCTATCCCCTATCCTATCCTATCATCTATCCTATCCTATCCTCTATTATATCCTATCCTCTATCCTATCCTATCCTCTATCCTATCCTATCCTCTATCCTATCCTATCCTCTATCCTATCCTATCCTCTATCCTATCCTATCCTCTATCCTATCCTATCCTCTATCCTATCCTATCCTCTATACTATCGTATCCTCTATAATATCGTATCCTCTATAATATCGTATCCTGTATCCTATCCTGTCCTCTTTTCTATCCTATCATCAATCCTATCCTATCCTCTATCCTATCCAATCCCCTATGTTATCCTCGATCCTATCCTATCCTCTATAATATCGTATCCTCTATCATATCCTATCCTCTTTCCTATAATATCATCTATCCTATCCTATCCTCTATCCTATCCTATCCTCTATCCTATCCTATCCTCCATCCTATCCTATCCTCTATAATATCGTATCCTCTATCATATCCTATCCTCTTTCCTATAATATCGTCTATCCTACCCTATCCTTTATCCTATCCTATCCTCTATCCTATCATATCCTCTATCCTATCCTATCATCTATCCTATCCTATCCTATATCCTATCCTATCCTCTATCCTATCCTATCCTCTATCCTATCCTATTCTCTATCCTATCCTATCCTCTATCCTATCCTATCCTCTATCTTATCCTATCCACGATCCTATCCTATCCTCTATACTACCGTATCCTCTATAATATCGTATCCTCTATAATATCGTATCCTGTATCCTATCCTCTATCCTATCCTATCCTCTATACTACCGTATCCTCTATAATATCGTATCCTCTATAATATCGTATCCTGTATCCTATCCTCTATCCTATCCTATCGTCTATCCCATCCTATCCTCTATCCTATCCAATCCTTTATCCTATCCTATCCTCTATCCTATCCTATCCTCTATACTATCGTATCCTCTATAATATCGTATCCTCTATAATATCGTATCCTGTATCCTATCCTGTCCTCTTTCCTATCCTATCCTCTATCCTATCCTATCCTCTATCCTATCCTCTCCTCTATCCTATCATATCCTCTATCCTATCCTATCCTCTATCCTATCCTATCCTCTATCCTATCCTATCCTCTATACTATCGCATCCTCTATAATATCGTATCCTCTATCATATCCTATCCTCTTTCCTATAACATCATCTATCCTATCCTATCCTCTATCCTATCCTATCCTCTATCCTATCACATCCTCTATCCCATCCTATCCTCTATCCTATCCTATCCTCTATCCTATCCTATCCTCTATCCTATCCTATCCTCTATCCTATCCTATCCTCTATCCTATCCTATCCTCTATCCTATCCAATCCCCTATGTTATCGTCTATCCTATCCTATCCTCTATAATATCGTATCCTCTATCATATCCTATCCTCTTTCCTATAATATCGTCTATCCTATCCTATCCTCTATCCTATCCTATCCTCTATCCTATCTTATCCTCTATCCTATCCTATCCTCCATCCTATCCTCTCCTCTATCCTATAATATCCTCTGTCATATCCTATCCTCTATCCTATCCTAGCCTCTATCCTATCCTATCCTCTATTATATCCTATCCTCTATCCTATCCTATCCTCTATCCTATCCTATCCTCTATCCTATCCTATCCTCTATACTATCCTATCCTCTATCCTATCCGATCCTCTATCCTATCCTATCCTCTATCCTATCCTATCCTCTGTCCTATCCTATCCTCTATCCTATCCTATCCTCTTTCCTATCCTATCCTCAATCCTATCCTATCCTCTATCCTATCCTATCCTCTATCCTATCCTATCCTCTATCCTATCCTATCCTATTCTCTATCCTATCCTCTATCGTATCGTATCCTCTATCCTATCCTAGCCTCTATCTTCTCCTATCCTCGATCCTATCCTATCCTCAACCCTATCCTATCCTCAATTCTATCGTATACTCCATCCTATCCTATCCGCTATCCTATCCTATCCTCTATCCTATAATATCCTCTATCCTATCCTATCCTCTATCCTATCCTATCCTCTATCCTATCCTATCCTCTATCCTATCCTATCCTCTATCCTATCTTTTCCTCTATCCTATCCTATCCTCTATCCTATCCTATCCTCTATCCTATCCTATCCTCTATCCTATCCTATACTTTATAATATCGTATCCTCTATAATATCGTATCCTCTCTAATATCGTATCCTCTAAAATATCGTATCCTGTATCCTATCCTGTCCTCTTTCCTATCCTATCCTCAATCCAATCCTATCCTCTATCCTATCGTATCCTCTATCCTATCCAATCCTCTATCCTATCCTATCCTCTATCCTATCCAATCCGCTTTCCTATCCTATCCTCTATCCTATCCTATCCTCTATCCTATCCTATCCTCTATCCTATCCTATCCTCTATCCTATCCTATCCTCTATCCTATCCTATCCTCTATCCTATCCTATCCTCTATCCTATCCTATCCTCTATCCTATCCTATCCTCTATCCTATCCTATCCTCTATCCTATCCTATCCTCTATAATATCGTATCCTGTATCCTATCGCATCCTCTATCCTATACAATCCTCTATCCTATCCTATCCTCTATCCTATCCTATCCTCTATCCTATCTTATCCTCTATCCTATCCTATCCTCCATCCTATCCTATCCTCTATCCTATCCATTCCTCTACCGTCTCCTATCCTGTATCCGATCCAATCCCCTATCCTCTATCCTATCCTATTATCTATCCTATCCTCTATCGTATCGTATCCTCTATCCTATCCTATCCTCTATCTTCTCCTATCCTCGATCCTATCCTATCCTCAAACCTATCCTATCCTCAATTGTATCGTATACTCCATCCTATCCTATCCGCTATTCTATCCTATCCTCTATCCTATAATATCCTCTATCCTATCCAATACTCTATCCTATCTTCTATCCTATCCGCTATCGTATCCTATCCTCTATCCTATCCTATCCTCTATAATATCGTATCCTGTATCCTATCGCATCCACTAGCCTATACAATCCTCTAACCTATCCTATCCTCTATCCTATCCTATCCTCTATCCTATCTTATCCTCTATCCTATCCTATCCTCCATCATATCCTATCCTCTATCCTATAATACCCTCTATCCTATCCTATCCTCTATCCTATCCAATCCTCTACCGTCTCCTATCCTGTATCCGATCCAATACCCTATCCTCTATCCTATCCTATTATCTATCCTATCCTCTATCGTATCGTATCCTCTATCCTATCCTATCCTCTATCTTCTCCTATCCTCGATCCTATCCTATCCTCTATCCTATCCTATCCTCTATCTTCTCCTATCCTCGATCCTATCCTATCCTCAACCCTATCCTATCCTCAATTCTATCGTATACTCCATCCTACCCTATCCGCTATCGTATCCTATCCTCTATCCTATAATATCCTCTATCCTATCCAAAACTCTATCCTATCCTCTATCCTATCCTCTATCGTATCCTATCCTCTATCATATCCTATCCTCTATCCTATCCTATCCTCTATCCTACCCCATCTTCTATCATATCATATCCTCTATCCTATCATATCCTCTATCCTATCCTATCCTCTATCCTATCCTATCCTCTATCCTATCCTATACTCTATCCTATCCTATCCTCTATCCTACCCTATCCTTTATCCTATCCTATCCTCTATCCTACCCTATCCTCTATAATATCGTATCCTGTATCCTATCTTATCCTTTGTCCTATCCTATCCTCTATCCTATCCTATCCTCTATCCTATCCTATCCTCTATCCTATCCTATCTTCTTTCCTATCCTATCCTCTATCCTATCCTATCCTCTATCCTATCCTATCCTCCATCCTATCCCATCCTCTATCCTATAGTATAATCTATCCTATCCTCTATCCTATCCTATACTCTATCCTATCCAATCCCCTATGTTATCCCCTATCCTATCGTATCCTCTATAATCTCGTATCCTCTATCATATCCTATCCTCTTTCCTATAATATCATCTATCCTATCCTATCCTCTATCCTATCCTATCCTCTATCCTATCATATCCTCTATCCTATCCTATCCTCTATCCTATCCTATCCTCTATCCTATCCAATCCTCTATCCTATCCTATCCCCTATCCTATCCTATCATCTATCCTATCCTATCCTATATCCTATCCTATCCTCTATCCTATCCTATCCTCTATCCTATCCTATTCTCTATCCTATCCTATCCTCTATCCTATCCTATCCTATATCCTATCCTATCCTCTATCCTATCCTATCCTCTATACTATCGTATCCTCTATAATATCGTATCCTCTATAATATCGTATCCTGTATCCTATCCTCTATCCTATCCTATCGTCTATCCCATCCTATCCTCTATTATATCCTATCCTCTATCCTATCCTATCCTCTATCCTATCCTATCCTCTATCCTATCCTATCCTCTATCCTATCCTATCCTCTATCCTATCCTATCCTCTATCCTATCCTATCCTCTATCCTATCCTATCCTCTATACTATCGTATCCTCTATAATATCGTATCCTGTATCCTATCCTGTCCTCTTTTCTATCATATCATCAATCCTATCCTATCCTCTATCCTATCCAATCCCCTATGTTATCCTCTATCCTATCCTATCCTCTATAATATCGTATCCTCTATCATATCCTATCCTCTTTCCTATAATATCATCTATCCTATCCTATCCTCTATCCTATCCTATCCTCTATCCTATCCTATCCTCCATCCTATCCTATCCTCTATCCTATCCAATCCCCTATGTTATCCTCTATCCTATCCTATCCTCTATAATATCGTATCCTCTATCATATCGTATCCTCTTTCCTATAATATCGTCTATCCTACCCTATCCTTTATCCTATCCTATCCTCTATCCTATCACATCCTCTATCCTATCCTATCCTCTAACCTATCCTATCCTCTATCCTATCCAATCCTCTATCCTATCCTATCCCCTATCCTATCCTATCATCTATCCTATCCTATCCTATATCCTATCCTATCCTCTATCCTATCCTATCCTCTATCCTATCCTATTCTCTATCCTATCCTATCCTCTATCCTATCCTATCCTCTATCTTATCCTATCCTCTATCCTATCCTATCCTCTATACTACCGTATCCTCTATAATATCGTATCCTCTATAATATCGTATCCTGTATCCTATCCTCTATCCTATCCTATCCTCTATACTACCGTATCCTCTATAATATCGTATCCTCTATAATATCGTATCCTGTATCCTATCCTTTATCCTATCCTATCGTCTATCCCATCCTATCCTCTATCCTATCCAATCCTTTATCCTATCCTATCCTCTATCCTATCCTATCCTCTATACTATCGTATCCTCTATAATATCGTATCCTCTATAATATCGTATCCTGTATCCTATCCTGTCCTCTTTCCTATCCTATCCTCTATCCTATCCTATCCTCTATCCTATCCTATCCTCTATCCTATCATATCCTCTATCCTATCCTATCCTCTATCCTATCCTATCCTCTATCCTATCCTATCCTCTATACTATCGCATCCTCTATAATATCGTATCCTCTATCATATCCTATCCTCTTTCCTATAACATCATCTATCCTATCCTATCCTCTATCCTATCCTATCCTCTATCCTATCACATCCTCTATCCCATCCTATCCTCTATCCTCTCCTATCCTCTATCCTATCCTATCCTCTATCCTATCCTATCCTCTATCCTATCCTATCCTCTATCCTATCCAATCCCCTATGTTATCGTCTATCCTATCCTATCCTCTATCCTATCCTATCCTCTATCCTATCCTATCTTCTTTCCTATCCTATCCTCTATCCTATCCTATCCTCTATCCTATCCTATCCTCCATCCTATCCCATCCTCTATCCTATCCTATAATCTATCCTATCCTATCCTCTATCCTATCCTATACTCTATCCTATCCAATCCCCTATGTTATCCCCTATCCTATCGTATCCTCTATAATCTCGTATCCTCTATCATATCCTATCCTCTTTCCTATAATATCATCTATCCTATCCTATCCTCTATCCTATCCTATCCTCTATCCTATCATATCCTCTATCCTATCCTATCCTCTATCCTATCCTATCATCTATCCTATCCTATCCTATATCCTATCCAATCCTCTATCCTATCCTATCCTCTATCCTATCCTATCCTCTATACTATCGTATTCTCTATAATATCGTATCCTGTATCCTATCCTGTCCTCTTTCCTATCCTATCCTCTATCCTATCCTATCCTCTATCCTATCCTATCCTCTATCCTATCATATCCTCTATCCTATCCTATCCTCTATCCTATCCTATCCTCTATCCTATCCTATCCTCTATACTATCGTATCCTCTATAATATCGTATCCTCTATCATATCCTATCCTCTTTCCTATAACATCATCTATCCTATCCTATCCTCTATCCTATCCTATCCTCTATCCTATCACATCCTCTATCCTATCCAATCCTCTATCCTATCCTATCCTCTACCCTATCCTATCCTCTATCCTATCCTATCCTCTATCCTATCCTATCCTATATCCTATCGTATCCTCTATCCTATCCTATCCTCTATAATATCGTATCCTCTATAATATCGTATCCTGTATCCTATCCTGTCCTCTTTCCTATCCTATACTATATCCTATCATATCCTCTATCCTATCCTATCCTCTATCCTATCCTATCCTCTATCCTATCCTATCGTCTATCCCATCCTATCCTCTATCCTATCCTATCCCCTATCCTATCCTATCATCTATCCTATCCTATCCTCTATCCTATCCTATCCTCTATCCTATCCTATCCTCTATCCTATCCTATCCTCTATCCTATCCTATCCTCTATCCTATCCTATCCTCTATCCTATCCTATCCTCTATACTATCGTATCCTCTATAATATCGTATCCTCTATAATATCGTATCCTGTATCCTATCCTGTCCTCTTTTCTATCCTATCATCAATCCTATCCTATCCTCTATCCTATCCAATCCCCTATGTTATCCTCTATCCTATCCTATCCTCTATAATATCGTATCCTCTATCATATCCTATCCTCTTTCCTATAATATCATCTATCCTATCCTATCCTCTATCCTATCCTATCCTCTATCCTATCATATCCTCTATCCTATCCTATCCTCTATCCTATCCTATCATCTATCCTATCCTATCCTATATCCTATCCAATCCTCTATCCTATCCTATCCTCTATCCTATCCTATCCTCTATACTATCGTATTCTCTATAATATCGTATCCTGTATCCTATCCTGTCCTCTTTCCTATCCTATCCTCTATCCTATCCTATCCTCTATCCTATCCTATCCTCTATCCTATCATATCCTCTATCCTATCCTATCCTCTATCCTATCCTATCCTCTATCCTATCCTATCCTCTATACTATCGTATCCTCTATAATATCGTATCCTCTATCATATCCTATCCTCTTTCCTATAACATCATCTATCCTATCCTATCCTCTATCCTATCCTATCCTCTATCCTATCACATCCTCTATCCTATCCAATCCTCTATCCTATCCTATCCTCTATCCTATCCTATCCTCTATCCTATCCTATCCTCTATCCTATCCTATCCTATATCCTATCGTATCCTCTATCCTATCCTATCCTCTATAATATCGTATCCTCTATAATATCGTATCCTGTATCCTATCCTGTCCTCTTTCCTATCCTATACTATATCCTATCATATCCTCTATCCTATCCTATCCTCTATCCTATCCTATCCTCTATCCTATCCTATCGTCTATCCCATCCTATCCTCTATCCTATCCTATCCCCTATCCTATCCTATCATCTATCCTATCCTATCCTCTATCCTATCCTATCCTCTATCCTATCCTATCCTCTATCCTATCCTATCCTCTATCCTATCCTATCCTCTATCCTATCCTATCCTCTATCCTATCCTATCCTCTATACTATCGTATCCTCTATAATATCGTATCCTCTATAATATCGTATCCTGTATCCTATCCTGTCCTCTTTTCTATCCTATCATCAATCCTATCCTATCCTCTATCCTATCCAATCCCCTATGTTATCCTCTATCCTATCCTATCCTCTATAATATCGTATCCTCTATCATATCCTATCCTCTTTCCTATAATATCATCTAGCCTATCCTATCCTCTATCCTATCCTATCCTCTATCCTATCCTATCCTCCATCCTATCCTATCCTCTATCCTATCCAATCCCCTATGTTATCCTCTATCCTATCCTATCCTCTATAATATCGTATCCTCTATCATATCCTATCCTCTTTCCTATAATATCGTCTATCCTACACTATCCTTTATCCTATCCTATCCTCTATCCTATCATATCCTCTATCCTATCCTATCCTCTATCCTATCCTATCCTCTATCCTATCCAATCCTCTATCCTATCCTATCCCCTATCCTATCCTATCATCTATCCTATCCTATCCTATATCCTATCCTATCCTCTATCCTATCCTATCCTCTATCCTATCCTATTCTCTATCCTATCCTATCCTCTATACTATCGTATCCTCTATAATACCGTATCCTCTATAATATCGTATCCTGTATCCTATCCTCTATCCTATCCTATCGTCTATCCCATCCTATCCTCTATCCTATCCAATCCTTTATCCTATCCTATCCTCTATCCTATCCTATCCTCTATACTATCGTATCCTCTATAATATCGTATCCTCTATAATATCGTATCCTGTATCCTATCCTGTCCTCTTTCCTATCCTATCCTCTATTCTATCCTATCCTCTATCCTATCCTATCCTCTATCCTATCATATCCTCCATCCTATCCTATCCTCTATCCTATCCTATCCTCTATCCTATCCTATCCTCTATACTATCGCATCCTCTATAATATCGTATCCTCTATCATATCCTATCCTCTTTCCTATAACATCATCTATCCTATCCTATCCTCTATCCTATCCTATCCTCTATCCTATCACATCCTCTATCCTATCCAATCCTCTATCCTATCCTATCCTCTATCCTATCCTATCCTCTATCCTATCCTATCCTATATCCTATCCTATCCTCTATCCTATCCTATCCTCTATAATATCGTATCCTCTATAATATCGTATCCTGTATCCTATCCTGTCCTCTTTCCTATCCTATACTATATCCTATCATATCCTCTATCCTATCCTATCCTCTATCCTATCCTATCCTCTATCTTATCCTATCATCTATCCTATCCTATCTTCTATCCTATCCTATCCTCTATCCTATCATATCCTCTATCCTATCCTATCCTCTATCATATCCTATCCTCCATCCTATCCTATCCTCTATCCTATCCTATCCTATATCCTATCCTATCCTCTATCCTATCCTATCCTCTATAATATCGTATCCTCTATAATATCGTATCCTGTACCCTATCCTGTCCTCTTTCTTATCCTATACTATATCCTATCATATCCTCTATCCTATCCTATCCTCTATCCTATCCTATCCTCTATCCTATCCTATCGTCAATCCCATCCTATCCTCTATCCTATCCTATCCCCTATCCTATCCTATCATCTATCCTATCCTATCCTCTATTATATCCTATCCTCTATCCTATCCTATCCTCTATCCTATCCTATCCTCTATCCTATCCTATCCTCTATCCTATCCTATCCTCTATCCTTTCCTATCCTCTATCCTATCCTATCCTCTATCCTATCCTATTCTCTATCCTATCCTATCCTCTATCCTATCCTATCCTCTATCTTATCCTATCCTCTATCCTATCCTATCCTCTATACTACCGTATCCTCTATAATATCGTATCCTCTATAATATCGTATCCTGTATCCTATCCTCTATCCTATCCTATCCTCTATACTACCGTATCCTCTATAATATCGTATCCTCTATAATATCGTATCCTGTATCCTATCCTCTATCCTATCCTATCGTCTATCCCATCCTATCCTCTATCCTATCCAATCCTTTATCCTATCCTATCCTCTATCCTATCCTATCCTCTATACTATCGTATCCTCTATAATATCGTATCCTCTATAATATCGTATCCTGTATCCTATCCTGTCCTCTTTCCTATCCTATCCTCTATCCTATCCTATCCTCTATCCTATCCTATCCTCTATCCTATCATATCCTCTATCCTATCCTATCCTCTATCCTATCCTATCCTCTATCCTATCCTATCCTCTATACTATCGCATCCTCTATAATATCGTATCCTCTATCATATCCTATCCTCTTTCCTATAACATCATCTATCCTATCCTATCCTCTATCCTATCCTATCCTCTATCCTATCACATCCTCTATCCCATCCTATCCTCTATCCTATCCTATCCTCTATCCTATCCTATCCTCTATCCTATCCTATCCTCTATCCTATCCTATCCTCTATCCTATCCAATCCCCTATGTTATCGTCTATCCTATCCTATCCTCTATCCTATCCTATCCTCTATCCTATCCTATCTTCTTTCCTATCCTATCCTCTATCCTATCCTATCCTCTATCCTATCCTATCCTCCATCCTATCCCATCCTCTATCCTATCCTATAATCTATCCTATCCTATCCTCTATCCTATCCTATACTCTATCCTATCCAATCCCCTATGTTATCCCCTATCCTATGGTATCCTCTATAATCTCGTATCCTCTATCATATCCTATCCTCTTTCCTATAATATCATCTATCCTATCCTATCCTCTATCCTATCCTATCCTCTATCCTATCATATCCTCTATCCTATCCTATCCTCTATCCTATCCTATCCTCTATCCTATCCAATCCTCTATCCTATCCTATCCCCTATCCTATCCTATCATCTATCCTATCCTATCCTATATCCTATCCAATCCTCTATCCTATCCTATCCTCTATCCTATCCTATCCTCTATACTATCGTATTCTCTATAATATCGTATCCTGTATCCTATCCTGTCCTCTTTCCTATCCTATCCTCTATCCTATCCTATCCTCTATCCTATCCTATCCTCTATCCTATCATATCCTCTATCCTATCCTATCCTCTATCCTATCCTATCCTCTATCCTATCCTATCCTCTATACTATCGTATCCTCTATAATATCGTATCCTCTATCATATCCTATCCTCTTTCCTATAACATCATCTATCCTATCCTATCCTCTATCCTATCCTATCCTCTATCCTATCACATCCTCTATCCTATCCAATCCTCTATCCTATCCTATCCTCTATCCTATCCTATCCTCTATCCTATCCTATCCTCTATCCTATCCTATCCTATATCCTATCGTATCCTCTATCCTATCCTATCCTCTATAATATCGTATCCTCTATAATATCGTATCCTGTATCCTATCCTGTCCTCTTTCCTATCCTATACTATATCCTATCATATCCTCTATCCTATCCTATCCTCTATCCTATCCTATCCTCTATCCTATCCTATCGTCTATCCCATCCTATCCTCTATCCTATCCTATCCCCTATCCTATCCTATCATCTATCCTATCCTATCCTCTATCCTATCCTATCCTCTATCCTATCCTATCCTCTATCCTATCCTATCCTCTATCCTATCCTATCCTCTATCCTATCCTATCCTCTATCCTATCCTATCCTCTATACTATCGTATCCTCTATAATATCGTATCCTCTATAATATCGTATCCTGTATCCTATCCTGTCCTCTTTTCTATCCTATCATCAATCCTATCCTATCCTCTATCCTATCCAATCCCCTATGTTATCCTCTATCCTATCCTATCCTCTATAATATCGTATCCTCTATCATATCCTATCCTCTTTCCTATAATATCATCTAGCCTATCCTATCCTCTATCCTATCCTATCCTCTATCCTATCCTATCCTCCATCCTATCCTATCCTCTATCCTATCCAATCCCCTATGTTATCCTCTATCCTATCCTATCCTCTATAATATCGTATCCTCTATCATATCCTATCCTCTTTCCTATAATATCGTCTATCCTACACTATCCTTTATCCTATCCTATCCTCTATCCTATCATATCCTCTATCCTATCCTATCCTCTATCCTATCCTATCCTCTATCCTATCCAATCCTCTATCCTATCCTATCCCCTATCCTATCCTATCATCTATCCTATCCTATCCTATATCCTATCCTATCCTCTATCCTATCCTATCCTCTATCCTATCCTATTCTCTATCCTATCCTATCCTCTATACTATCGTATCCTCTATAATACCGTATCCTCTATAATATCGTATCCTGTATCCTATCCTCTATCCTATCCTATCGTCTATCCCATCCTATCCTCTATCCTATCCAATCCTTTATCCTATCCTATCCTCTATCCTATCCTATCCTCTATACTATCGTATCCTCTATAATATCGTATCCTCTATAATATCGTATCCTGTATCCTATCCTGTCCTCTTTCCTATCCTATCCTCTATTCTATCCTATCCTCTATCCTATCCTATCCTCTATCCTATCATATCCTCCATCCTATCCTATCCTCTATCCTATCCTATCCTCTATCCTATCCTATCCTCTATACTATCGCATCCTCTATAATATCGTATCCTCTATCATATCCTATCCTCTTTCCTATAACATCATCTATCCTATCCTATCCTCTATCCTATCCTATCCTCTATCCTATCACATCCTCTATCCTATCCAATCCTCTATCCTATCCTATCCTCTATCCTATCCTATCCTCTATCCTATCCTATCCTATATCCTATCCTATCCTCTATCCTATCCTATCCTCTATAATATCGTATCCTCTATAATATCGTATCCTGTATCCTATCCTGTCCTCTTTCCTATCCTATACTATATCCTATCATATCCTCTATCCTATCCTATCCTCTATCCTATCCTATCCTCTATCTTATCCTATCATCTATCCTATCCTATCTTCTATCCTATCCTATCCTCTATCCTATCATATCCTCTATCCTATCCTATCCTCTATCATATCCTATCCTCCATCCTATCCTATCCTCTATCCTATCCTATCCTATATCCTATCCTATCCTCTATCCTATCCTATCCTCTATAATATCGTATCCTCTATAATATCGTATCCTGTACCCTATCCTGTCCTCTTTCTTATCCTATACTATATCCTATCATATCCTCTATCCTATCCTATCCTCTATCCTATCCTATCCTCTATCCTATCCTATCGTCAATCCCATCCTATCCTCTATCCTATCCTATCCCCTATCCTATCCTATCATCTATCCTATCCTATCCTCTATTATATCCTATCCTCTATCCTATCCTATCCTCTATCCTATCCTATCCTCTATCCTATCCTATCCTCTATCCTATCCTATCCTCTATCCTATCCTATCCTCTATCCTATCCTATCCTCTATCCTATCCTATCCTCTATCCTATCCTATCCTCTATCCTATCCTATCCTCTATACTATCGTATCCTCTATAATATCGTATCCTCTATAATAGCGTATCCTGTATCCTATCCTGTCCTCTTTTCTATCCTATCATCAATCCTATCCTAT
Organism: Halictus rubicundus; assembly: GCF_050948215.1. NCBI lineage: Eukaryota > Metazoa > Arthropoda > Insecta > Hymenoptera > Halictidae > Halictus > Halictus rubicundus. The sequence goes on along the minus strand of NW_027488820.1, from coordinate 313,516 downwards.
CCTCTATCCTATCCAATCCCCTATGTTATCCTCTATCCTATCCTATCCTCTATAATATCGTATCCTCTATCATATCCTATCCTCTTTCCTATAATATCATCTATCCTATCCTATCCTCTATCCTATCCTATCCTCTATCCTATCCTATCCTCCATCCTATCCTATCCTCTATCCTATCCAATCCCCTATGTTATCCTCTATCCTATCCTATCCTCTATAATATCGTATCCTCTATCATATCCTATCCTCTTTCCTATAATATCGTCTATCCTACCCTATCCTTTATCCTATCCTATCCTCTATCCTATCATATCCTCTATCCTATCCTATCCTCTATCCTATCCTATCCTCTATCCTATCCAATCCTCTATCCTATCCTATCCCCTATCCTATCCTATCATCTATCCTATCCTATCCTATATCCTATCCTATATCCTATCCTATCCTCTATCCTCTCCTATCCTCTATCCTATCCTATTCTCTATCCTATCCTATCCTCTATCCTATCCTATCCTCTATCTTATCCTATCCTCTATCCTATCCTATCCTCTATACTACCGTATCCTCTATAATATCGTATCCTCTATAATATCGTATCCTGTATCCTATCCTCTATCCTATCCTATCCTCTATCCTATCACATCCTCTATCCCATCCTATCCTCTATCCTATCCTATCCTCTATCCTATCCTATCCTCTATCCTATCCTATCCTCTATCCTATCCTATCCTCTATCCTATCCAATCCCCTATGTTATCGTCTATCCTATCCTATCCTCTATAATATCGTATCCTCTATCATATCCTATCCTCTTTCCTATAATATCGTCTATCCTATCCTATCCTCTATCCTATCCTATCCTCTATCCTATCTTATCCTCTATCCTATCCTATCCTCTATCCTATCCTATTCTCTATCCTATCCAATCCTCTATCCTATCCTATCCCCTATGTTATCCTCTATCCTATCCTATCCTCTATAAAATCGTATCCTCTATCATATCCTATCCTCTTTCCTATAATATCATCTATCCTATCCTATCCTCTATCCTATCCTATCCTCTATCCTATCCTATCCTCCATCCTATCCTATCCTCTATCCTATCCAATCCCCTATGTTATCCTCTATCCTATCCTATCCTCTATAATATCGTATCCTCTATCATATCGTATCCTCTTTCCTATAATATCGTCTATCCTACCCTATCCTTTATCCTATCCTATCCTCTATCCTATCATATCCTCTATCCTATCCTATCCTCTAACCTATCCTATCCTCTATCCTATCCAATCCTCTATCCTATCCTATCCCCTATCCTATCCTATCATCTATCCTATCCTATCCTATATCCTATCCTATCCTCTATCCTATCCTATCCTCTATCCTATCCTATTCTCTATCCTATCCTATCCTCTATCCTATCCTATCCTCTATCTTATCCTATCCTCTATCCTATCCTATCCTCTATACTACCGTATCCTCTATAATATCGTATCCTCTATAATATCGTATCCTGTATCCTATCCTCTATCCTATCCTATCCTCTATACTACCGTATCCTCTATAATATCGTATCCTCTATAATATCGTATCCTGTATCCTATCCTCTATCCTATCCTATCGTCTATCCCATCCTATCCTCTATCCTATCCAATCCTTTATCCTATCCTATCCTCTATCCTATCCTATCCTCTATACTATCGTATCCTCTATAATATCGTATCCTCTATAATATCGTATCCTGTATCCTATCCTGTCCTCTTTCCTATCCTATCCTCTATCCTATCCTATCCTCTATCCTATCCTATCCTCTATCCTATCATATCCTCTATCCTATCCTATCCTCTATCCTATCCTATCCTCTATCCTATCCTATCCTCTATACTATCGCATCCTCTATAATATCGTATCCTCTATCATATCCTATCCTCTTTCCTATAACATCATCTATCCTATCCTATCCTCTATCCTATCCTATCCTCTATCCTATCACATCCTCTATCCCATCCTATCCTCTATCCTATCCTATCCTCTATCCTATCCTATCCTCTATCCTATCCTATCCTCTATCCTATCCTATCCTCTATCCTATCCAATCCCCTATGTTATCGTCTATCCTATCCTATCCTCTATCCTATCCTATCCTCTATCCTATCCTATCTTCTTTCCTATCCTATCCTCTATCCTATCCTATCCTCTATCCTATCCTATCCTCCATCCTATCCCATCCTCTATCCTATCCTATAATCTATCCTATCCTATCCTCTATCCTATCCTATACTCTATCCTATCCAATCCCCTATGTTATCCCCTATCCTATCGTATCCTCTATAATCTCGTATCCTCTATCATATCCTATCCTCTTTCCTATAATATCATCTATCCTATCCTATCCTCTATCCTATCCTATCCTCTATCCTATCATATCCTCTATCCTATCCTATCCTCTATCCTATCCTATCCTCTATCCTATCCAATCCTCTATCCTATCCTATCCCCTATCCTATCCTATCATCTATCCTATCCTATCCTATATCCTATCCAATCCTCTATCCTATCCTATCCTCTATCCTATCCTATCCTCTATACTATCGTATTCTCTATAATATCGTATCCTGTATCCTATCCTGTCCTCTTTCCTATCCTATCCTCTATCCTATCCTATCCTCTATCCTATCCTATCCTCTATCCTATCATATCCTCTATCCTATCCTATCCTCTATCCTATCCTATCCTCTATCCTATCCTATCCTCTATCCTATCCTATCCTCTATCCTATCCTATCCTCTATCCTATCCTATCCTCTATCCTATCCTATCCTCTATACTATCGTATCCTCTATAATATCGTATCCTCTATAATATCGTATCCTGTATCCTATCCTGTCCTCTTTTCTATCCTATCATCAATCCTATCCTATCCTCTATCCTATCCAATCCCCTATGTTATCCTCTATCCTATCCTATCCTCTATAATATCGTATCCTCTATCATATCCTATCCTCTTTCCTATAATATCATCTAGCCTATCCTATCCTCTATCCTATCCTATCCTCTATCCTATCCTATCCTCCATCCTATCCTATCCTCTATCCTATCCAATCCCCTATGTTATCCTCTATCCTATCCTATCCTCTATAATATCGTATCCTCTATCATATCCTATCCTCTTTCCTATAATATCGTCTATCCTACACTATCCTTTATCCTATCCTATCCTCTATCCTATCATATCCTCTATCCTATCCTATCCTCTATCCTATCCTATCCTCTATCCTATCCAATCCTCTATCCTATCCTATCCCCTATCCTATCCTATCATCTATCCTATCCTATCCTATATCCTATCCTATCCTCTATCCTATCCTATCCTCTATCCTATCCTATTCTCTATCCTATCCTATCCTCTATACTATCGTATCCTCTATAATACCGTATCCTCTATAATATCGTATCCTGTATCCTATCCTCTATCCTATCCTATCGTCTATCCCATCCTATCCTCTATCCTATCCAATCCTTTATCCTATCCTATCCTCTATCCTATCCTATCCTCTATACTATCGTATCCTCTATAATATCGTATCCTCTATAATATCGTATCCTGTATCCTATCCTGTCCTCTTTCCTATCCTATCCTCTATTCTATCCTATCCTCTATCCTATCCTATCCTCTATCCTATCATATCCTCCATCCTATCCTATCCTCTATCCTATCCTATCCTCTATCCTATCCTATCCTCTATACTATCGCATCCTCTATAATATCGTATCCTCTATCATATCCTATCCTCTTTCCTATAACATCATCTATCCTATCCTATCCTCTATCCTATCCTATCCTCTATCCTATCACATCCTCTATCCTATCCAATCCTCTATCCTATCCTATCCTCTATCCTATCCTATCCTCTATCCTATAATATCCTATATCCTATTCTATCCTCTATCCTATCCTATCCTCTATAATATCGTATCCTCTATAATATCGTATCCTGTATCCTATCCTGTCCTCTTTCCTATCCTATACTATATCCTATCATATCCTCTATCCTATCCTATCCTCTATCCTATCCTATCCTCTATCTTATCCTATCATCTATCCTATCCTATCTTCTATCCTATCCTATCCTCTATCCTATCATATCCTCTATCCTATCCTATCCTCTATCATATCCTATCCTCCATCCTATCCTATCCTCTATCCTATCCTATCCTATATCCTATCCTATCCTCTATCCTATCCTATCCTCTATAATATCGTATCCTCTATAATATCGTATCCTGTACCCTATCCTGTCCTCTTTCTTATCCTATACTATATCCTATCATATCCTCTATCCTATCCTATCCTCTATCCTATCCTATCCTCTATCCTATCCTATCGTCAATCCCATCCTATCCTCTATCCTATCCTATCCCCTATCCTATCCTATCATCTATCCTATCCTATCCTCTATTATATCCTATCCTCTATCCTATCCTATCCTCTATCCTATCCTATCCTCTATCCTATCCTATCCTCTATCCTATCCTATCCTCTATCCTATCCTATCCTCTATCCTATCCTATCCTCTATCCTATCCTATTCTCTATCCTATCCTATCCTCTATCCTATCCTATCCTCTATCTTATCCTATCCTCTATCCTATCCTATCCTCTATACTACCGTATCCTCTATAATATCGTATCCTCTATAATATCGTATCCTGTATCCTATCCTCTATCCTATCCTATCCTCTATACTACCGTATCCTCTATAATATCGTATCCTCTATAATATCGTATCCTGTATCCTATCCTCTATCCTATCCTATCGTCTATCCCATCCTATCCTCTATCCTATCCAATCCTTTATCCTATCCTATCCTCTATCCTATCCTATCCTCTATACTATCGTATCCTCTATAATATCGTATCCTCTATAATATCGTATCCTGTATCCTATCCTGTCCTCTTTCCTATCCTATCCTCTATCCTATCCTATCCTCTATCCTATCCTATCCTCTATCCTATCATATCCTCTATCCTATCCTATCCTCTATCCTATCCTATCCTCTATCCTATCCTATCCTCTATACTATCGCATCCTCTATAATATCGTATCCTCTATCATATCCTATCCTCTTTCCTATAACATCATCTATCCTATCCTATCCTCTATACTATCGCATCCTCTATAATATCGTATCCTCTATCATATCCTATCCTCTTTCCTATAACATCATCTATCCTATCCTATCCTCTATCCTATCCTATCCTCTATCCTATCACATCCTCTATCCCATCCTATCCTCTATCCTATCCTATCCTCTATCCTATCCTATCCTCTATCCTATCCTATCCTCTATCCTATCCTATCCTCTATCCTATCCAATCCCCTATGTTATCGTCTATCCTATCCTATCCTCTATCCTATCCTATCCTCTATCCTATCCTATCTTCTTTCCTATCCTATCCTCTATCCTATCCTATCCTCTATCCTATCCTATCCTCCATCCTATCCCATCCTCTATCCTATCCTATAATCTATCCTATCCTATCCTCTATCCTATCCTATACTCTATCCTATCCAATCCCCTATGTTATCCCCTATCCTATCGTATCCTCTATAATCTCGTATCCTCTATCATATCCTATCCTCTTTCCTATAATATCATCTATCCTATCCTATCCTCTATCCTATCCTATCCTCTATCCTATCATATCCTCTATCCTATCCTATCCTCTATCCTATCCTATCCTCTATCCTATCCAATCCTCTATCCTATCCTATCCCCTATCCTATCCTATCATCTATCCTATCCTATCCTATATCCTATCCAATCCTCTATCCTATCCTATCCTCTATCCTATCCTATCCTCTATACTATCGTATTCTCTATAATATCGTATCCTGTATCCTATCCTGTCCTCTTTCCTATCCTATCCTCTATCCTATCCTATCCTCTATCCTATCATATCCTCTATCCTATCCTATCCTCTATCCTATCCTATCCTCTATCCTATCCTATCCTCTATACTATCGTATCCTCTATAATATCGTATCCTCTATCATATCCTATCCTCTTTCCTATAACATCATCTATCCTATCCTATCCTCTATCCTATCCTATCCTCTATCCTATCACATCCTCTATCCTATCCAATCCTCTATCCTATCCTATCCTCTATCCTATCCTATCCTCTATCCTATCCTATCCTCTATCCTATCCTATCCTATATCCTATCGTATCCTCTATCCTATCCTATCCTCTATAATATCGTATCCTCTATAATATCGTATCCTGTATCCTATCCTGTCCTCTTTCCTATCCTATACTATATCCTATCATATCCTCTATCCTATCCTATCCTCTATCCTATCCTATCCTCTATCCTATCCTATCGTCTATCCCATCCTATCCTCTATCCTATCCTATCCCCTATCCTATCCTATCATCTATCCTATCCTATCCTCTATCCTATCCTATCCTCTATCCTATCCTATCCTCTATCCTATCCTATCCTCTATCCTATCCTATCCTCTATCCTATCCTATCCTCTATCCTATCCTATCCTCTATACTATCGTATCCTCTATAATATCGTATCCTCTATAATATCGTATCCTGTATCCTATCCTGTCCTCTTTTCTATCCTATCATCATTCCTATCCTATCCTCTATCCTATCCAATCCCCTATGTTATCCTCTATCCTATCCTATCCTCTATAATATCGTATCCTCTATCATATCCTATCCTCTTTCCTATAATATCATCTAGCCTATCCTATCCTCTATCCTATCCTATCCTCTATCCTATCCTATCCTCCATCCTATCCTATCCTCTATCCTATCCAATCCCCTATGTTATCCTCTATCCTATCCTATCCTCTATAATATCGTATCCTCTATCATATCCTATCCTCTTTCCTATAATATCGTCTATCCTACACTATCCTTTATCCTATCCTATCCTCTATCCTATCATATCCTCTATCCTATCCTATCCTCTATCCTATCCTATCCTCTATCCTATCCAATCCTCTATCCTATCCTATCCCCTATCCTATCCTATCATCTATCCTATCCTATCCTATATCCTATCCTATCCTCTATCCTATCCTATCCTCTATCCTATCCTATTCTCTATCCTATCCTATCCTCTATACTATCGTATCCTCTATAATACCGTATCCTCTATAATATCGTATCCTGTATCCTATCCTCTATCCTATCCTATCGTCTATCCCATCCTATCCTCTATCCTATCCAATCCTTTATCCTATCCTATCCTCTATCCTATCCTATCCTCTATACTATCGTATCCTCTATAATATCGTATCCTCTATAATATCGTATCCTGTATCCTATCCTGTCCTCTTTCCTATCCTATCCTCTATTCTATCCTATCCTCTATCCTATCCTATCCTCTATCCTATCATATCCTCCATCCTATCCTATCCTCTATCCTATCCTATCCTCTATCCTATCCTATCCTCTATACTATCGCATCCTCTATAATATCGTATCCTCTATCATATCCTATCCTCTTTCCTATAACATCATCTATCCTATCCTATCCTCTATCCTATCCTATCCTCTATCCTATCACATCCTCTATCCTATCCAATCCTCTATCCTATCCTATCCTCTATCCTATCCTATCCTCTATCCTATCCTATCCTATATCCTATCCTATCCTCTATCCTATCCTATCCTCTATAATATCGTATCCTCTATAATATCGTATCCTGTATCCTATCCTGTCCTCTTTCCTATCCTATACTATATCCTATCATATCCTCTATCCTATCCTATCCTCTATCCTATCCTATCCTCTATCTTATCCTATCATCTATCCTATCCTATCTTCTATCCTATCCTATCCTCTATCCTATCATATCCTCTATCCTATCCTATCCTCTATCATATCCTATCCTCCATCCTATCCTATCCTCTATCCTATCCTATCCTATATCCTATCCTATCCTCTATCCTATCCTATCCTCTATAATATCGTATCCTCTATAATATCGTATCCTGTACCCTATCCTGTCCTCTTTCTTATCCTATACTATATCCTATCATATCCTCTATCCTATCCTATCCTCTATCCTATCCTATCCTCTATCCTATCCTATCGTCAATCCCATCCTATCCTCTATCCTATCCTATCCCCTATCCTATCCTATCATCTATCCTATCCTATCCTCTATTATATCCTATCCTCTATCCTATCCTATCCTCTATCCTATCCTATCCTCTATCCTATCCTATCCTCTATCCTATCCTATCCTCTATCCTATCCTATCCTCTATCCTATCCTATCCTCTATCCTATCCTATCCTCTATCCTATCCTATCCTCTATCCTATCCTATCCTCTATACTATCGTATCCTCTATAATAGCGTATCCTGTATCCTATCCTGTCCTCTTTTCTATCCTATCATCAATCCTATCCTATCCTCTATCCTATCCAATCCCCTATGTTATCCTCTATCCTATCCTATCCTCTATAATATCGTATCCTCTATCATATCCTATCCTCTTTCCTATAATATCATCTATCCTATCCTATCCTCTATCCTATCCTATCCTCTATCCTATCCTATCCTCCATCCTATCCTATCCTCTATCCTATCCAATCCCCTATGTTATCCTCTATCCTATCCTATCCTCTATAATATCGTATCCTCTATCATATCCTATCCTCTTTCCTATAATATCGTCTATCCTACCCTATCCTTTATCCTATCCTATCCTCTATCCTATCATATCCTCTATCCTATCCTATCCTCTATCCTATCCTATCCTCTATCCTATCCAATCCTCTATCCTATCCTATCCCCTATCCTATCCTATCATCTATCCTATCCTATCCTATATCCTATCCTATATCCTATCCTATCCTCTATCCTCTCCTATCCTCTATCCTATCCTATTCTCTATCCTATCCTATCCTCTATCCTATCCTATCCTCTATCTTATCCTATCCTCTATCCTATCCTATCCTCTATACTACCGTATCCTCTATAATATCGTATCCTCTATAATATCGTATCCTGTATCCTATCCTCTATCCTATCCTATCCTCTATCCTATCACATCCTCTATCCCATCCTATCCTCTATCCTATCCTATCCTCTATCCTATCCTATCCTCTATCCTATCCTATCCTCTATCCTATCCTATCCTCTATCCTATCCAATCCCCTATGTTATCGTCTATCCTATCCTATCCTCTATAATATCGTATCCTCTATCATATCCTATCCTCTTTCCTATAATATCGTCTATCCTATCCTATCCTCTATCCTATCCTATCCTCTATCCTATCTTATCCTCTATCCTATCCTATCCTCTATCCTATCCTATTCTCTATCCTATCCAATCCTCTATCCTATCCTATCCCCTATGTTATCCTCTATCCTATCCTATCCTCTATAAAATCGTATCCTCTATCATATCCTATCCTCTTTCCTATAATATCATCTATCCTATCCTATCCTCTATCCTATCCTATCCTCTATCCTATCCTATCCTCCATCCTATCCTATCATCTATCCTATCCAATCCCCTATGTTATCCTCTATCCTATCCTATCCTCTATAATATCGTATCCTCTATCATATCCTATCCTCTTTCCTATAATATCGTCTATCCTACCCTATCCTTTATCCTATCTTATCCTCTATCCTATCATATCCTCTATCCTATCCTATCCTCTATCCTATCCTATCCTCTATCCTATCCAATCCTCTATCCTATCCTATCCCCTATCCTATCCTATCATCTATCCTATCCTATCCTATATCCTATCCTATCCTCTATCCTATCCTATCCTCTATCCTATCCTATTCTCTATCCTATCCTATCCTCTATCCTATCCTATCCTCTATCTTATCCTATCCTCTATCCTATCCTATCCTCTATACTATCGTATCCTCTATAATATCGTATCCTCTATAATATCGTATCCTGTATCCTATCCTCTATCCTATCCTATCGTCTATCCCATCCTATCCTCAATCCTATCCAATCCTTTATCCTATCCTATCCTCTATCCTATCCTATCCTATATCCTATCCTATCCTCTATCCTTTCCTATCCTCTATCCTATCCTATCCTCTATCCTATAAGATCCTCTATCCTATCCAATCCTCTATACTATCCTCTATCCTATCCTCTATCCTATCCTCTATCCTATCCTATCCTCTATCATATCCTATCCTCTATCCTATCCTATCCTCTATCCTATCCTATCCTAGTTCCTATCATATCCTCTATAATATCGTATCCTGTATCCTATCCTGTCCTCTTTCCTATCCTATCATCAATCCTATCCTATCCTCTATCGTCTCCTATCCTCTATGCTATCCAATCCCCTATGTTATCCTCTATCCTATCCTATCCTCTATCCTATCCTGCTCTATCCTATCCTATCCTATATCCTATCCTATCCTCTATCCTATCCTATCCTGTATCCTATCCTATCCTATATCCTATCCTATCCTCTATCCTTTCCTATCCTCTATCCTATCCTATCCTCTATCCTATAATATCCTCTATCCTATCCAATCCTCTATACTATCCTCTATCCTATCCTCTATCCTATCCTCTATCCTATCCTATCCTCCATCCTATCCTATCCTCTATCCTATAATATCATCTATCCTATCCTATCCTCTATCCTATCCTATCCTCTATCCTATCCTATCCTATCCTCTATCCTATCCTACCCTCTATCCTATCCTATCCTCTATCCTATCCTATGCTCTATAATATCGTATCCTCTATAATATCGTATCCTCTATCCTATCCTATCCTCTATCCTATCGCATCCTCGATCCTATCCAATCCTCTGTCCTATCCTATCCTCTATCCTATCCTATCCTGTATCCTATCCTATCCTCTATCCTATCCTATCCTCTATACTATCATATCCTCTATAATATCGTATCCTCTATAATATCGTATCCTCTATCCTATCTTATCCTCTATCCTATCCTATCCTCTATCCTATTCTATCCTCCATCCTATCCTATCCTATCCTCCATCCTATCCTATCCTCTATCCTATCCTATCCTCTATCCTATCGCATCCTCTATCCTATACAATCTTCTATCCTATCCTATCCTCTATCCTATCCTATCCTCTATCCTATCTTATCCTCTATCCTATCCTATCCTCCATCCTATCCTCTCCTCTATCCTATAATATCCTTAATCCTATCCTATCCTCTATCCTATCCTATCCTCTATCCTATCCTATCCTCTATCCTATCCTGTCCTCTTTCCTATACTATCCTCAACCCTATCCTATCCTCAATTCTATCCTATACTCCACCCTATCCTATCCGCTATCCTATCCTATCCTCTATCCTATAATATCCTCTATCCTATCCAATCCTCTATCCTATCCTCTATCCTATCCTCTATCCTATCCTGCTCTATCCTATCCAATCCTCTATCGTATCCTATCCTCTATCCTATCCTATCCTCTATCCTATCCTATCCTCTATCCTATCCTATCCTCTATCCTATCCAATCCCCTATGTTATCGTCTATCCTATCCTACCCTCTATAATATCGTATCCTCTATCATATCCTATCCTCTTTCCTATAATATCGTCTATCCTATCCTATCCTCTATCCTATCCTATCCTCTATCCTATCTTATCCTCTATCCTATCCTATCCTCCATCCTATCCTCTCCTCTATCCTATAATATCCTCTGTCATATCCTATCCTCTATCCTATCCTAGCCTCTATCCTATCCTATCCTCTATTATATCCTATCCTCTATCCTATCCTATCCTCTATCCTATCCTATCCTCTATCCTATCCTATCCTCTATACTGTCCTATCCTCTATCCTATCCGATCCTCTATCCTATCCTATCCTCTATCCTATCCTATCCTCTGTCCTATCCTATCCTCTATCCTATCCTATCCTCTATCCTATCCTATCCTCTATTATATCCTATCCTCTATCCTATACTATCCTCTATCCTATCCTATCCTCTATCCTATCCTATCCTCTATCCTATCCTATCCTCTATCCTATCCTATCCTCTATAGTGTCCTATCCTCTATCCTATCCGATCCTCTATCCTATCCTATCCTCTATCCTATCCTATCCTCTGTCCTATCCTATCCTCTATCCTATCCTATCCTCTATCCTATCCTATCCTCTATCCTATCCTATCCTCTATAATATCGTATCCTCTATAATATCGTATCCTCTATCCTATCCAATCCCCTATGTTATCCTCTATCCTATCCTATCCTCTATAATATCGTATCCTCTATCATATCCTATCCTCTTTCCTATAATATCATCTATCCTATCCTATCCTCTATCCTATCCTATCCTCTATCCTATCCTATCCTCCATCCTATCCTATCCTCTATCCTATCCAATCCCCTATGTTATCCTCTATCCTATCCTATCCTCTATAATATCGTATCCTCTATCATATCCTATCCTCTTTCCTATAATATCGTCTATCCTACCCTATCCTTTATCCTATCCTATCCTCTATCCTATCATATCCTCTATCCTATCCTATCCTCTATCCTATCCTATCCTCTATCCTATCCAATCCTCTATCCTATCCTATCCCCTATCCTATCCTATCATCTATCCTATCCTATCCTATATCCAATCCTATCCTCTATCCTATCCTATCCTCTATCCTATCCTATTCTCTATCCTATCCTATCCTCTATCCTATCCTATCCTCTATCTTATCCTATCCTCTATCCTATCCTATCCTCTATACTATCGTATCCTCTATAATATCGTATCCTCTATAATATCGTATCCTGTATCCTATCCTCTATCCTATCCTATCGTCTATCCCATCCTATCCTCTATCCTATCCAATCCTTTATCCTATCCTATCCTCTATCCTATCCTATCCTCTATACTATCGTATCCTCTATAATATCGTATCCTCTATAATATCGTATCCTGTATCCTATCCTGTCCTCTTTCCTATCCTATCCTCTATTCTATCCTATCCTCTATCCTATCCTATCCTCTATCCTATCATATCCTCCATCCTATCCTATCCTCTATCCTATCCTATCCTCTATCCTATCCTATCCTCTATACTATCGCATCCTCTATAATATCGTATCCTCTATCATATCCTATCCTCTTTCCTATAACATCATCTATCCTATCCTATCCTCTATCCTATCCTATCCTCTATCCTATCACATCCTCTATCCTATCCAATCCTCTATCCTATCCTATCCTCTATCCTATCCTATCCTCTATCCTATCCTATCCTATATCCTATCCTATCCTCTATCCTATCCTATCCTCTATAATATCGTATCCTCTATAATATCGTATCCTGTATCCTATCCTGTCCTCTTTCCTATCCTATACTATATCCTATCATATCCTCTATCCTATCCTATCCTCTATCCTATCCTATCCTCTATCCTATCCTATCGTCAATCCCATCCTATCCTCTATCCTATCCTATCCCCTATCCTATCCTATCATCTATCCTATCCTATCCTCTATTATATCCTATCCTCTATCCTATCCTATCCTCTATCCTATCCTATCCTCTATCCTATCCTATCCTCTATCCTATCCTATCCTCTATCCTATCCTATCCTCTATCCTATCCTATCCTCTATCCTATCCTATCCTCTATCCTATCCTATCCTCTATACTATCGTATCCTCTATAATATCGTATCCTGTATCCTATCCTGTCCTTTTTTCTATCCTATCATCAATCCTATCCTATCCTCTATCCTATCCAATCCCCTATGTTATCGTCTATCCTATCCTATCCTCTATAATATCGTAACCTCTATCATATCCTATCCTCTTTCCTATAATATCATCTATCCTATCCTATCCTCTATCCTATCCTATCCTCTATCCTATCCTATCCTCCATCCTATCCTATCCTCTATCCTATCCAATCCCCTATGTTATCCTCTATCCTATCCTATCCTCTATAATATCGTATCCTCTATCATATCCTATCCTCTTTCCTATAATATCGTCTATCCTACCCTATCCTTTATCCTATCCTATCCTCTATCCTATCATATCCTCTATCCTATCCTATCCTCTATCCTATCCTATCCTCTATCCTATCCAATCCTCTATCCTATCCTATCCCCTATCCTATCCTATCATCTATCCTATCCTATCCTATATCCTATCCTATCCTCTATCCTATCCTATCCTCTATCCTATCCTATTCTCTATCCTATCCTATCCTCTATCCTATCCTATCCTCTATCTTATCCTATCCTCTATCCTATCCTATCCTCTATACTACCGTATCCTCTATAATATCGTATCCTCTATAATATCGTATCCTGTATCCTATCCTCTATCCTATCCTATCCTCTATACTACCGTATCCTCTATAATATCGTATCCTCTATAATATCGTATCCTGTATCCTATCCTGTATCCTATCCTATCGTCTATCCCATCCTATCCTCTATCCTATCCAATCCTTTATCCTATCCTATCCTCTATCCTATCCTATCCTCTATACTATCGTATCCTCTATAATATCGTATCCTCTATAATATCGTATCCTGTATCCTATCCTGTCCTCTTTCCTATCCTATCCTCTATCCTATCCTATCCTCTATCCTATCCTATCCTCTATCCTATCATATCCTCTATCCTATCCTATCCTCTATCCTATCCTATCCTCTATCCTATCCTATCCTCTATACTATCGCATCCTCTATAATATCGTATCCTCTATCATATCCTATCCTCTTTCCTATAACATCATCTATCCTATCCTATCCTCTATCCTATCCTATCCTCTATCCTATCACATCCTCTATCCCATCCTATCCTCTATCCTATCCTATCCCCTATCCTATCCTATCATCTATCCTATCCTATCCTCTATCCTATCCTATCCTCTATCCTATCCTATCCTCTATCCTATCCTATCCTCTATCCTATCCTATCCTCTATCCTATCCTATCCTCTATCCTATCCTATCCTCTATCCTATCCTATCCTCTATACTATCGTACCCTCTATAATATCGTATCCTCTATAATATCGTATCCTGTATCCTATCCTGTCCTCTTTTCTATCCTATCATCAATCCTATCCTATCCTCTATCCTATCCAATCCCCTATGTTATCCTCTATCCTATCCTATCCTGTATAATATCCTATCCTCTATAGTATCGTATCCTGTATCCTATCTTTTCCTCTATCCTATCCTATCCTCTATCCTATCATATCCTCTATCCTATCCTATCCTCTATCCTATCCTATCCTCTATCCTATCCAATCCTCTATCCTATCCTATCCACTATCCTATCCTATCATCTATCCTATCCTATCCTATATCCTATCCTATCCTCTATCCTATCCTATCCTCTATCCTATCCTATTCTCTATCCTATCCTATCCTCTATCCTATCCTATCCTCTATCTTATCCTATCCTCTATACTATCCTATCCTCTATACTACCGTATCCTCTATAATATCGTATCCTCTATAATATCGTATCCTGTATCCTATCCTCTATCCTATCCTATCCTCTATACTACCGTATCCTCTATAATATCGTATCCTCTATAATATCGTATCCTGTATCCTATCCTGTATCCTATCCTATCGTCTATCCCATCCTATCCTCTATCCTATCCAATCCTTTATCCTATCCTATCCTCTATCCTATCCTATCCTCTATACTATCGTATCCTCTATAATATCGTATCCTCTATAATATCGTATCCTGTATCCTATCCTGTCCTCTTTCCTATCCTATCCTCTATCCTATCCTATCCTCTATCCTATCCTATCCTCTATCCTATCATATCCTCTATCCTATCCTATCCTCTATCCTATCCTATCCTCTATCCTATCCTATCCTCTATACTATCGCATCCTCTATAATATCGTATCCTCTATCATATCCTATCCTCTTTCCTATAACATCATCTATCCTATCCTATCCTCTATCCTATCCTATCCTCTATCCTATCACATCCTCTATCCCATCCTATCCTCTATCCTATCCTATCCCCTATCCTATCCTATCATCTATCCTATCCTATCCTCTATCCTATCCTATCCTCTATCCTATCCTATCCTCTATCCTATCCTATCCTCTATCCTATCCTATCCTCTATCCTATCCTATCCTCTATCCTATCCTATCCTCTATCCTATCCTATCCTCTATACTATCGTACCCTCTATAATATCGTATCCTCTATAATATCGTATCCTGTATCCTATCCTGTCCTCTTTTCTATCCTATCATCAATCCTATCCTATCCTCTATCCTATCCAATCCCCTATGTTATCCTCTATCCTATCCTATCCTGTATAATATCCTATCCTCTATAGTATCGTATCCTGTATCCTATCTTTTCCTCTATCCTATCCTATCCTCTATCCTATCTTATCCTCTATCCTATCCTATCGTCTATCCCATCCTATCCTCTATCCTATCCAATCCTCTATCCTATCCTATCCTCTATCCTATCCTATCCTCTATACTATCGTATCCTCTATAATATCGTATCCTGTATCCTATCCTGTCCTCTTTCCTATCCTATCCTCTATCCTATCCTATCCTCTATCCTATCCTATCCTCTATCCTATCATATCCTCTATCCTATCCTATCCTCTATCCTATCCTATCCTCTATCCTATCCTATCCTCTATCCTATCCTATCCTCTATACTATCGTATCCTCTATAATATCGTATCCTCTATCATATCCTATCCTCTTTCCTATAATATCGTCTATCCTACCCTATCCTTTATCCTATCCTATCCTCTATCCTAGCATATCCTCTATCCTATCCTATCCTCTATCCTATCCTATCCTCTATCCTATCCAATCCTCTATCCTATCCTATCCCCTATCCTATCCTATCATCTATCCTATCCTATCCTATATCCTATCCTAACCTCTATCCTATCCTATCCTCTACCCTATCCAATCCTCTATCCTATCCTATCCCCTATCCTATCCTATCATCTATCCTATCCTATCCTATATCCTATCCTATATCCTATCCTATCCTCTATCCTCTCCTATCCTCTATCCTATCCTATTCTCTATCCTATCCTATCCTCTATCCTATCCTATCCTCTATCTTATCCTATCCTCTATCCTATCCTATCCTCTATACTACCGTATCCTCTATAATATCGTATCCTCTATAATATCGTATCCTGTATCCTATCCTCTATCCTATCCTATCCTCTATCCTATCACATCCTCTATCCCATCCTATCCTCTATCCTATCCTATCCTCTATCCTATCCTATCCTCTATCCTATCCTATCCTCTATCCTATCCTATCCTCTATCCTATCCAATCCCCTATGTTATCGTCTATCCTATCCTATCCTCTATAATATCGTATCCTCTATCATATCCTATCCTCTTTCCTATAATATCGTCTATCCTATCCTATCCTCTATCCTATCCTATCCTCTATCCTATCTTATCCTCTATCCTATCCTATCCTCTATCCTATCCTATTCTCTATCCTATCCAATCCTCTATCCTATCCTATCCCCTATGTTATCCTCTATCCTATCCTATCCTCTATAAAATCGTATCCTCTATCATATCCTATCCTCTTTCCTATAATATCATCTATCCTATCCTATCCTCTATCCTATCCTATCCTCTATCCTATCCTATCCTCCATCCTATCCTATCATCTATCCTATCCAATCCCCTATGTTATCCTCTATCCTATCCTATCCTCTATAATATCGTATCCTCTATCATATCCTATCCTCTTTCCTATAATATCGTCTATCCTACCCTATCCTTTATCCTATCTTATCCTCTATCCTATCATATCCTCTATCCTATCCTATCCTCTATCCTATCCTATCCTCTATCCTATCCAATCCTCTATCCTATCCTATCCCCTATCCTATCCTATCATCTATCCTATCCTATCCTATATCCTATCCTATCCTCTATCCTATCCTATCCTCTATCCTATCCTATTCTCTATCCTATCCTATCCTCTATCCTATCCTATCCTCTATCTTATCCTATCCTCTATCCTATCCTATCCTCTATACTATCGTATCCTCTATAATATCGTATCCTCTATAATATCGTATCCTGTATCCTATCCTCTATCCTATCCTATCGTCTATCCCATCCTATCCTCAATCCTATCCAATCCTTTATCCTATCCTATCCTCTATCCTATCCTATCCTATATCCTATCCTATCCTCTATCCTTTCCTATCCTCTATCCTATCCTATCCTCTATCCTATAAGATCCTCTATCCTATCCAATCCTCTATACTATCCTCTATCCTATCCTCTATCCTATCCTCTATCCTATCCTATCCTCTATCATATCCTATCCTCTATCCTATCCTATCCTCTATCCTATCCTATCCTAGTTCCTATCATATCCTCTATAATATCGTATCCTGTATCCTATCCTGTCCTCTTTCCTATCCTATCATCAATCCTATCCTATCCTCTATCGTCTCCTATCCTCTATGCTATCCAATCCCCTATGTTATCCTCTATCCTATCCTATCCTCTATCCTATCCTGCTCTATCCTATCCTATCCTATATCCTATCCTATCCTCTATCCTATCCTATCCTGTATCCTATCCTATCCTATATCCTATCCTATCCTCTATCCTTTCCTATCCTCTATCCTATCCTATCCTCTATCCTATAATATCCTCTATCCTATCCAATCCTCTATACTATCCTCTATCCTATCCTCTATCCTATCCTCTATCCTATCCTATCCTCCATCCTATCCTATCCTCTATCCTATAATATCATCTATCCTATCCTATCCTCTATCCTATCCTATCCTCTATCCTATCCTATCCTATCCTCTATCCTATCCTACCCTCTATCCTATCCTATCCTCTATCCTATCCTATGCTCTATAATATCGTATCCTCTATAATATCGTATCCTCTATCCTATCCTATCCTCTATCCTATCGCATCCTCGATCCTATCCAATCCTCTGTCCTATCCTATCCTCTATCCTATCCTATCCTGTATCCTATCCTATCCTCTATCCTATCCTATCCTCTATACTATCATATCCTCTATAATATCGTATCCTCTATAATATCGTATCCTCTATCCTATCTTATCCTCTATCCTATCCTATCCTCTATCCTATTCTATCCTCCATCCTATCCTATCCTATCCTCCATCCTATCCTATCCTCTATCCTATCCTATCCTCTATCCTATCGCATCCTCTATCCTATACAATCTTCTATCCTATCCTATCCTCTATCCTATCCTATCCTCTATCCTATCTTATCCTCTATCCTATCCTATCCTCCATCCTATCCTCTCCTCTATCCTATAATATCCTTAATCCTATCCTATCCTCTATCCTATCCTATCCTCTATCCTATCCTATCCTCTATCCTATCCTGTCCTCTTTCCTATACTATCCTCAACCCTATCCTATCCTCAATTCTATCCTATACTCCACCCTATCCTATCCGCTATCCTATCCTATCCTCTATCCTATAATATCCTCTATCCTATCCAATCCTCTATCCTATCCTCTATCCTATCCTCTATCCTATCCTGCTCTATCCTATCCAATCCTCTATCGTATCCTATCCTCTATCCTATCCTATCCTCTATCCTATCCTATCCTCTATCCTATCCTATCCTCTATCCTATCCAATCCCCTATGTTATCGTCTATCCTATCCTACCCTCTATAATATCGTATCCTCTATCATATCCTATCCTCTTTCCTATAATATCGTCTATCCTATCCTATCCTCTATCCTATCCTATCCTCTATCCTATCTTATCCTCTATCCTATCCTATCCTCCATCCTATCCTCTCCTCTATCCTATAATATCCTCTGTCATATCCTATCCTCTATCCTATCCTAGCCTCTATCCTATCCTATCCTCTATTATATCCTATCCTCTATCCTATCCTATCCTCTATCCTATCCTATCCTCTATCCTATCCTATCCTCTATACTGTCCTATCCTCTATCCTATCCGATCCTCTATCCTATCCTATCCTCTATCCTATCCTATCCTCTGTCCTATCCTATCCTCTATCCTATCCTATCCTCTATCCTATCCTATCCTCTATTATATCCTATCCTCTATCCTATACTATCCTCTATCCTATCCTATCCTCTATCCTATCCTATCCTCTATCCTATCCTATCCTCTATCCTATCCTATCCTCTATAGTGTCCTATCCTCTATCCTATCCGATCCTCTATCCTATCCTATCCTCTATCCTATCCTATCCTCTGTCCTATCCTATCCTCTATCCTATCCTATCCTCTATCCTATCCTATCCTCTATCCTATCCTATCCTCTATAATATCGTATCCTCTATAATATCGTATCCTCTATCCTATCCAATCCCCTATGTTATCCTCTATCCTATCCTATCCTCTATAATATCGTATCCTCTATCATATCCTATCCTCTTTCCTATAATATCATCTATCCTATCCTATCCTCTATCCTATCCTATCCTCTATCCTATCCTATCCTCCATCCTATCCTATCCTCTATCCTATCCAATCCCCTATGTTATCCTCTATCCTATCCTATCCTCTATAATATCGTATCCTCTATCATATCCTATCCTCTTTCCTATAATATCGTCTATCCTACCCTATCCTTTATCCTATCCTATCCTCTATCCTATCATATCCTCTATCCTATCCTATCCTCTATCCTATCCTATCCTCTATTCTATCCAATCCTCTATCCTATCCTATCCCCTATCCTATCCTATCATCTATCCTATCCTATCCTATATCCAATCCTATCCTCTATCCTATCCTATCCTCTATCCTATCCTATTCTCTATCCTATCCTATCCTCTATCCTATCCTATCCTCTATCTTATCCTATCCTCTATCCTATCCTATCCTCTATACTATCGTATCCTCTATAATATCGTATCCTCTATAATATCGTATCCTGTATCCTATCCTCTATCCTATCCTATCGTCTATCCCATCCTATCCTCTATCCTATCCAATCCTTTATCCTATCCTATCCTCTATCCTATCCTATCCTCTATACTATCGTATCCTCTATAATATCGTATCCTCTATAATATCGTATCCTGTATCCTATCCTGTCCTCTTTCCTATCCTATCCTCTATTCTATCCTATCCTCTATCCTATCCTATCCTCTATCCTATCATATCCTCCATCCTATCCTATCCTCTATCCTATCCTATCCTCTATCCTATCCTATCCTCTATACTATCGCATCCTCTATAATATCGTATCCTCTATCATATCCTATCCTCTTTCCTATAACATCATCTATCCTATCCTATCCTCTATCCTATCCTATCCTCTATCCTATCACATCCTCTATCCTATCCAATCCTCTATCCTATCCTATCCTCTATCCTATCCTATCCTCTATCCTATCCTATCCTATATCCTATCCTATCCTCTATCCTATCCTATCCTCTATAATATCGTATCCTCTATAATATCGTATCCTGTATCCTATCCTGTCCTCTTTCCTATCCTATACTATATCCTATCATATCCTCTATCCTATCCTATCCTCTATCCTATCCTATCCTCTATCCTATCCTATCGTCAATCCCATCCTATCCTCTATCCTATCCTATCCCCTATCCTATCCTATCATCTATCCTATCCTATCCTCTATTATATCCTATCCTCTATCCTATCCTATCCTCTATCCTATCCTATCCTCTATCCTATCCTATCCTCTATCCTATCCTATCCTCTATCCTATCCTATCCTCTATCCTATCCTATCCTCTATCCTATCCTATCCTCTATCCTATCCTATCCTCTATACTATCGTATCCTCTATAATATCGTATCCTGTATCCTATCCTGTCCTTTTTTCTATCCTATCATCAATCCTATCCTATCCTCTATCCTATCCAATCCCCTATGTTATCGTCTATCCTATCCTATCCTCTATAATATCGTAACCTCTATCATATCCTATCCTCTTTCCTATAATATCATCTATCCTATCCTATCCTCTATCCTATCCTATCCTCTATCCTATCCTATCCTCCATCCTATCCTATCCTCTATCCTATCCAATCCCCTATGTTATCCTCTATCCTATCCTATCCTCTATAATATCGTATCCTCTATCATATCCTATCCTCTTTCCTATAATATCGTCTATCCTACCCTATCCTTTATCCTATCCTATCCTCTATCCTATCATATCCTCTATCCTATCCTATCCTCTATCCTATCCTATCCTCTATCCTATCCAATCCTCTATCCTATCCTATCCCCTATCCTATCCTATCATCTATCCTATCCTATCCTATATCCTATCCTATCCTCTATCCTATCCTATCCTCTATCCTATCCTATTCTCTATCCTATCCTATCCTCTATCCTATCCTATCCTCTATCTTATCCTATCCTCTATCCTATCCTATCCTCTATACTACCGTATCCTCTATAATATCGTATCCTCTATAATATCGTATCCTGTATCCTATCCTCTATCCTATCCTATCCTCTATACTACCGTATCCTCTATAATATCGTATCCTCTATAATATCGTATCCTGTATCCTATCCTGTATCCTATCCTATCGTCTATCCCATCCTATCCTCTATCCTATCCAATCCTTTATCCTATCCTATCCTCTATCCTATCCTATCCTCTATACTATCGTATCCTCTATAATATCGTATCCTCTATAATATCGTATCCTGTATCCTATCCTGTCCTCTTTCCTATCCTATCCTCTATCCTATCCTATCCTCTATCCTATCCTATCCTCTATCCTATCATATCCTCTATCCTATCCTATCCTCTATCCTATCCTATCCTCTATCCTATCCTATCCTCTATACTATCGCATCCTCTATAATATCGTATCCTCTATCATATCCTATCCTCTTTCCTATAACATCATCTATCCTATCCTATCCTCTATCCTATCCTATCCTCTATCCTATCACATCCTCTATCCCATCCTATCCTCTATCCTATCCTATCCCCTATCCTATCCTATCATCTATCCTATCCTATCCTCTATCCTATCCTATCCTCTATCCTATCCTATCCTCTATCCTATCCTATCCTCTATCCTATCCTATCCTCTATCCTATCCTATCCTCTATCCTATCCTATCCTCTATCCTATCCTATCCTCTATACTATCGTACCCTCTATAATATCGTATCCTCTATAATATCGTATCCTGTATCCTATCCTGTCCTCTTTTCTATCCTATCATCAATCCTATCCTATCCTCTATCCTATCCAATCCCCTATGTTATCCTCTATCCTATCCTATCCTGTATAATATCCTATCCTCTATAGTATCGTATCCTGTATCCTATCTTTTCCTCTATCCTATCCTATCCTCTATCCTATCATATCCTCTATCCTATCCTATCCTCTATCCTATCCTATCCTCTATCCTATCCAATCCTCTATCCTATCCTATCCCCTATCCTATCCTATCATCTATCCTATCCTATCCTATATCCTATCCTATCCTCTATCCTATCCTATCCTCTATCCTATCCTATTCTCTATCCTATCCTATCCTCTATCCTATCCTATCCTCTATCTTATCCTATCCTCTATACTATCCTATCCTCTATACTACCGTATCCTCTATAATATCGTATCCTCTATAATATCGTATCCTGTATCCTATCCTCTATCCTATCCTATCCTCTATACTACCGTATCCTCTATAATATCGTATCCTCTATAATATCGTATCCTGTATCCTATCCTGTATCCTATCCTATCGTCTATCCCATCCTATCCTCTATCCTATCCAATCCTTTATCCTATCCTATCCTCTATCCTATCCTATCCTCTATACTATCGTATCCTCTATAATATCGTATCCTCTATAATATCGTATCCTGTATCCTATCCTGTCCTCTTTCCTATCCTATCCTCTATCCTATCCTATCCTCTATCCTATCCTATCCTCTATCCTATCATATCCTCTATCCTATCCTATCCTCTATCCTATCCTATCCTCTATCCTATCCTATCCTCTATACTATCGCATCCTCTATAATATCGTATCCTCTATCATATCCTATCCTCTTTCCTATAACATCATCTATCCTATCCTATCCTCTATCCTATCCTATCCTCTATCCTATCACATCCTCTATCCCATCCTATCCTCTATCCTATCCTATCCCCTATCCTATCCTATCATCTATCCTATCCTATCCTCTATCCTATCCTATCCTCTATCCTATCCTATCCTCTATCCTATCCTATCCTCTATCCTATCCTATCCTCTATCCTATCCTATCCTCTATCCTATCCTATCCTCTATCCTATCCTATCCTCTATACTATCGTACCCTCTATAATATCGTATCCTCTATAATATCGTATCCTGTATCCTATCCTGTCCTCTTTTCTATCCTATCATCAATCCTATCCTATCCTCTATCCTATCCAATCCCCTATGTTATCCTCTATCCTATCCTATCCTGTATAATATCCTATCCTCTATAGTATCGTATCCTGTATCCTATCTTTTCCTCTATCCTATCCTATCCTCTATCCTATCTTATCCTCTATCCTATCCTATCGTCTATCCCATCCTATCCTCTATCCTATCCAATCCTCTATCCTATCCTATCCTCTATCCTATCCTATCCTCTATACTATCGTATCCTCTATAATATCGTATCCTGTATCCTATCCTGTCCTCTTTCCTATCCTATCCTCTATCCTATCCTATCCTCTATCCTATCCTATCCTCTATCCTATCATATCCTCTATCCTATCCTATCCTCTATCCTATCCTATCCTCTATCCTATCCTATCCTCTATCCTATCCTATCCTCTATACTATCGTATCCTCTATAATATCGTATCCTCTATCATATCCTATCCTCTTTCCTATAATATCGTCTATCCTACCCTATCCTTTATCCTATCCTATCCTCTATCCTAGCATATCCTCTATCCTATCCTATCCTCTATCCTATCCTATCCTCTATCCTATCCAATCCTCTATCCTATCCTATCCCCTATCCTATCCTATCATCTATCCTATCCTATCCTATATCCTATCCTAACCTCTATCCTATCCTATCCTCTACCCTATCCTATTCTCTATCCTATCCTATCCTCTATCCTATCCTATCCTCTATCTTATCCTATCCTCTATCCTATCCTATCCTCGATACTATCGTATCCTCTATTATATCGTATCCTCTATAATATCGTATCCTGTATCCTATCCTCTATCCTATCCTATCGTCTATCCCATCCTATCCTCTATCCTATCCAATCCTTTATCCTATCCTATCCTCTATCCTATCCTATCCTCTATACTATCGTATCCTCTATAATATCGTATCCTCTATAATATCGTATCCTGTATCCTATCCTGTCCTCTTTCCTATCCTATCCTCTATCCTATCCTATCCTCTATCCTATCCTATCCTCTATCCTATCATATCCTCTATCCTATCATATCCTCTATCCTATCCTATCCTCTATCCTATCATATCCTCTATCCTATCCTATCCTCTATCCTATCCTATCCTCTATCCTATCCAATCCTCTATACTATCGTATCCTCTATAATATCGTATCCTCTATCATATCCTATCCTCTTTCCTATAATATCATCTATCCTATCCTATCCTCTATCCTATCCTATCCTCTATCCTATCACGTCCTCTATCCTATCCAATCCTCTATCCTATCATATCCTCTATCCTATCATATCCTCTATCCTATCCTATCCTCTATACTATCGCATCCTCTATAATATCGTATCCTCTATCATATCCTATCCTCTTTCCTATAACATCATCTATCCTATCCTATCCTCTATCCTATCCTATCCTCTATCCTATCACATCCTCTATCCTATCCAATCCTCTATCCTATCCTATCCTCTATCCTATCCTATCCTCTATCCTATCCTATCCTATATCCTATCCTATCCTCTATCCTATCCTATACTCTATAATATCGTATCCTCTATAATATCGTATCCTGTATCCTATCCTGTCCTCTTTCCTATCCTATACTATATCCTATCATATCCTCTATCCTATCCTATCCTCTATCCTATCCTATCCTCTATCCTATCCTATCCTCTATCCTATCCTATCCTATATCCTATCCTATCCTC
Organism: Halictus rubicundus; assembly: GCF_050948215.1. NCBI lineage: Eukaryota > Metazoa > Arthropoda > Insecta > Hymenoptera > Halictidae > Halictus > Halictus rubicundus. The sequence continues at coordinate 287,370 of NW_027488820.1, read as the reverse complement.
TATCCTATCCTGTCCTCTATAATATCGTATCCTCTATAATATCGTATCCTGTATCCTATCCTGTCCTCTTTCCTATCCTATACTATATCCTATCATATCCTCTATCCTATCCTATCCTCTATCCTATCCTATCCTCTATCCTATCCTATCGTCTATCCCATCCTATCCTCTATCCTATCCTATCCCCTATCCTATCCTATCATCTATCCTATCCTATCCTCTATTATATCCTATCCTCTATCCTATCCTATCCTCTATCCTATCCTATCCTCTATCCTATCCTATCCACTATACTATCGTATCCTCTATAATATCGTATCCTCTATAATATCGTATCCTGTATCCTATCCTGTCCTCTTTTCTATCCTATCATCAATCCTATCCTATCCTCTATCCTATCCAATCCCCTATGTTATCCTCTATCCTATCCTATCCTCTATAATATCGTATCCTCTATCATATCCTATCCTCTTTCCTATAATATCATCTATCCTATCCTATCCTCTATCCTATCCTATCCTCTATCCTATCCTATCCTCCATCCTATCCTATCCTCTATCCTATCCAATCCCCTATGTTATCCTCTATCCTATCCTATCCTCTATACTATCGTATCCTCTATCATATCCTATCCTCTTTCCTATAATATCGTCTATCCTACCCTATCCTTTATCCTATCCTATCTTCTATCCTATCATATCCTCTATCCTATCCTATCCTCTATCCTATCCTATCCTCTATCCTATCCAATCCTCTAACCTATCCTATCCCCTATCCTATCCTATCATCTATCCTATCCTATCCTATATCCTATCCTATCCTCTATCCTATCCTATCCTCCATCCTATCCTATCCTCTATCCTATCCAATCCCCTATGTTATCCTCTATCCTATCCTATCCTCTATAATATCGTATCCTCTATCATATCCTATCCTCTTTCCTATAATATCGTCTATCCTACCCTATCCTTTATCCTATCCTATCTTCTATCCTATCATATCCTCTATCCTATCCTATCCTCTATCCTATCCTATCCTCTATCCTATCCAATCCTCTATCCTATCCTATCCCCTATCCTATCCTATCCTCTATCCTATCCTATCCTCTATCCTATCCTATCCTCTATACTATCGTATCCTCTATAATATCGTATCCTCTATAATATCGTATCCTGTATCCTATCCTGTCCTCTTTTCTATCCTATCATCAATCCTATCCTATCCTCTATCCTATCCAATCCCCTATGTTATCCTCTATCCTATCCTATCCTCTATAATATCGTATCCTCTATCATATCCTATCCTCTTTCCTATAATATCATCTATCCTATCCTATCCTCTATCCTATCCTATCCTCTATCCTATCCTATCCTCCATCCTATCCTATCCTCTATCCTATCCAATCCCCTATGTTATCCTCTATCCTATCCTATCCTCTATAATATCGTATCCTCTATCATATCCTATCCTCTTTCCTATAATATCGTCTATCCTACCCTATCCTTTATCCTATCCTATCCTCTATCCTATCATATCCTCTATCCTATCCTATCCTCTATCCTATCCTATCCTCTATCCTATCCAATCCTCTATCCTATCCTATCCCCTATCCTATCCTATCATCTATCCTATCCTATCCTATATCCTATCCTATCCTCTATCCTATCCTATCCTCTATCCTATCCTATTCTCTATCCTATCCTATCCTCTATCCTATCCTATCCTCTATCTTATCCTATCCTCTATCCTATCCTATCCTCTATACTACCGTATCCTCTATAATATCGTATCCTCTATAATATCGTATCCTGTATCCTATCCTCTATCCTATCCTATCCTCTATACTATCGTATCCTCTATAATATCGTATCCTCTATAATATCGTATCCTGTATCCTATCCTGTCCTCTTTCCTAACCTATCCTCTATCCTATCCTATCCTCTATCCTATCCTATCCTCTATCCTATCATATCCTCTATCCTATCCTATCCTCTATCCTATCCTATCCTCTATCCTATCCTATCCTCTATACTATCGCATCCTCTATAATATCGTATCCTCTATCATATCCTATCCTCTTTCCTATAACATTATCTATCCTATCCTATCCTCTATCCTATCCTATCCTCTATCCTATCACATCCTCTATCCCATCCTATCCTCTATCCTATCCTATCCCCTATCCTATCCTATCATCTATCCTATCCTATCCTCTATCCTATCCTATCCTCTATCCTATCCTATCCTCTATCCTATCCTATCCTCTATCCTATCCTATCCTCTATCCTATCCTATCCTCTATCCTATCCTATCCTCTATCCTATCCTATCCTCTATCCTATCCTATCCTCTATCCTATCCTATCCTCTATCTTATCCTATCCTCTATCCTATCCTATCCTCGATACTATCGTATCCTCTATTATATCGTATCCTCTATAATATCGTATCCTGTATCCTATCCTCTATCCTATCCTATCGTCTATCCCATCCTATCCTCTATCCTATCCAATCCTTTATCCTATCCTATCCTCTATCCTATCCTATCCTCTATACTATCGTATCCTCTATAATATGGTATCCTCTATAATATCGTATCCTGTATCCTATCCTGTCCTCTTTCCTATCCTATCCTCTATCCTATCCTATCCTCTATCCTATCCTATCCTCTATCCTATTATATCCTCTATCCTATCATATCCTCTATCCTATCCTATCCTCTATCCTATCATATCCTCTATCCTATCCTATCCTCTATCCTATCCTATCCTCTATCCTATCCAATCCTCTATACTATCGTATCCTCTATAATATCGTATCCTCTATCATATCCTATCCTCTTTCCTATAATATCATCTATCCTATCCTATCCTCTATCCTATCCTATCCTCTATCTTATCCTATCCTCTATCCTATCCTATCCTCTATACTACCGTATCCTCTATAATATCGTATCCTCTATAATATCGTATCCTGTATCCTATCCTCTATCCTATCCTATCCTCTATACTATCGTATCCTCTATAATATCGTATCCTCTATAATATCGTATCCTGTATCCTATCCTGTCCTCTTTCCTAACCTATCCTCTATCCTATCCTATCCTCTATCCTATCCTATCCTCTATCCTATCATATACTCTATCCTATCCTATCCTCTATCCTATCCTATCCTCTATCCTATCCTATCCTCTATACTATCGCATCCTCTATAATATCGTATCCTCTATCATATCCTATCCTCTTTCCTATAACATTATCTATCCTATCCTATCCTCTATCCTATCCTATCCTCTATCCTATCACATCCTCTATCCCATCCTATCCTCTATCCTATCCTATCCCCTATCCTATCCTATCATCTATCCTATCCTATCCTCTATCCTATCCTATCCTCTATCCTATCCTATCCTCTATCCTATCCTATCCTCTATCCTATCCTATCCTCTATCCTATCCTATCCTCTATCCTATCCTATCCTCTATCCTATCCTATCCTCTATCCTATCCTATCCTCTATCCTATCCTATCCTCTATCTTATCCTATCCTCTATCCTATCCTATCCTCGATACTATCGTATCCTCTATTATATCGTATCCTCTATAATATCGTATCCTGTATCCTATCCTCTATCCTATCCTATCGTCTATCCCATCCTATCCTCTATCCTATCCAATCCTTTATCCTATCCTATCCTCTATCCTATCCTATCCTCTATACTATCGTATCCTCTATAATATGGTATCCTCTATAATATCGTATCCTGTATCCTATCCTGTCCTCTTTCCTATCCTATCCTCTATCCTATCCTATCCTCTATCCTATCCTATCCTCTATCCTATTATATCCTCTATCCTATCATATCCTCTATCCTATCCTATCCTCTATCCTATCATATCCTCTATCCTATCCTATCCTCTATCCTATCCTATCCTCTATCCTATCCAATCCTCTATACTATCGTATCCTCTATAATATCGTATCCTCTATCATATCCTATCCTCTTTCCTATAATATCATCTATCCTATCCTATCCTCTATCCTATCCTATCCTCTATCCTATCACGTATTCTATCCTATCCAATCTTCTATCCTATCATATCCTCTATCCTATCATATCCTCTATCCTATCCTATCCTCTATCCTATCCTATCCTCTATACTATCGCATCCTCTATAATATCGTATCCTCTATCATATCCTATCCTCTTTCCTATAACATCATCTATCCTATCCTATCCTCTTTCCTATAATATCATCTATCCTATCCTATCCTCTATCCTATCCTATCCTCTATCCTATCCTATCCTCCATCCTATCCTATCCTCTATCCTATCCAATCCCCTATGTTATCCTCTATCCTATCCTATCCTCTATAATATCGTATCCTCTATCATATCCTATCCTCTTTCCTATAATATCGTCTATCCTACCCTATCCTTTATCCTATCCTATCTTCTATCCTATCATATCCTCTATCCTATCCTATCCTCTATCCTATCCTATCCTCTATCCTATCCAATCCTCTATCCTATCCTATCCCCTATCCTATCCTATCATCTATCCTATCCTATCCTATATCCTATCCTATCCTCTATCCTATCCTATCCTCTATCCTATCCTATTCTCTATCCTATCCTATCCTCTATCCTATCCTATCCTCTATCTTATCCTATCCTCTATCCTATCCTATCCTCTATACTACCGTATCCTCTATAATATCGTATCCTCTATAATATCGTATCCTGTATCCTATCCTGTCCTCTTTCCTATCCTATCCTCTATCCTATCCTCTATCCTATCCTATCCTGTATCCTATCCTATCCTCTATCATATCCTATCCTCTATCCTATCCTATCCTCTATCCTACCCCATCCTCTATCCTATCCTATCCTCTATCCTACCCTATCCTCTATCCTATCCTATCCTCTATCCTATCATATCCTCTATCCTATCCTATCCTCTATCCTATCCTATCCTCTATCCTATCCAATCCTCTATATATCGTATCCTCTATAATATCGTATCCTCTATCATATCCTATCCTCTTTCCTATAATATCATCTATCCTATCCTATCCTCTATCCTATCCTATCCTCTATCCTATCACGTCCTCTATCCTATCCAATCCTCTATCCTATCCTATCCTCTATCCTATCCTATCCTCTATCCTATCCTATCCTATATCCTATCCTATCCTCTATCCTATCCTATCCTCTATAATATCGTATCCTCTATAATATCGTATCCTGTATCCTATCCTGTCCTCTTTCCTATCCTATACTATATCCTATCATATCCTCTATCCTATCCTATCCTCTATCCTATCCTATCCTCTATCCCATCCTATCCTCTATCCTATCCAATCCTCTATCCTACCCTATCCTCTATCCTATCCTATCCTATATCCTATCACATCCTCTATAATATCGTATCCTCTATAATATCGTATCCTGTATCCTATCCGGTCCTCTTTCCTATCCTATCCTCTATCCTATCCTCTATCATATCCTATCCTCTATCGTATCCTATCCTCTATCCTACCCTATCCTCTATCCTATCATATCCACTATCCTATCCTATCCTTTATCCTATCCTATCCTCTATCCTATCCTATCCTCTATAATATCGTATCCTGTATCCTATCTTATCCTCTGTCCTATCCTATCCTCAATCCTATCCTATCCTCTATCCTATCGCATCCTCTATCGTATCCAATCCTCTATCCTATCCTATCCTCTATCCTATCCTATCCTCTATCCTATCCTATCCTCTATCCTATCCTATCCTCTATCCTATCCTATCCTCTATCCTATCCTATCCTCTATCCTATCCTATCCTCTATACTATCGTATCCTCTATAATATCGTATCCTCTATAATATCGTATCCTGTATCCTATCCTGTCCTCTTTTCTATCCTATCATCAATCCTATCCTATCCTCTATCCTATCCAATCCCCTATGTTATCCTCTATCCTATCCTATCCTCTATAATATCGTATCCTCTATCATATCCTATCCTCTTTCCTATAATATCATCTATCCTATCCTATCCTCTATCCTATCCTATCCTCTATCCTATCATATCCTCTATCCTATCATATCCTCTATCCTATCCTATCCTCCATCCTATCCTATCCTCTATCCTATCCAATCACCTATGTTATCCTCTATCCTATCCTATCCTCTATAGTATCGTATCCTCTATCATATCCTATCCTCTTTCCTATAATATCGTCTATCCTACCCTATCCTTTATCCTATCCTATCCTCTATAATATCCTATCCTCTATAGTATCGTATCCTGTATCCTATCTTATCCTCTATCCTATCCTATCCTCTATCCTATCCTATCCTCTATCCTATCCTATCGTCTATCCCATCCTATCCTCTATCCTATCCAATCCTCTATCCTATCCTATCCTCTATCCAATCCTATCGTCTATACTATCGTATCCTCTATAATATCGTATCCTCTATAATATCGTATCCTGTATCCTATCCTGTCCTCTTTCCTATCCTATCCTCTATCCTATCAGATCCTGTATCCTATCCTATCCTCTATCATATCCTATCCTCAATCCAATCATATCCTCTATCCTATCGTATCCTCTATCCTATCCTATCTTCTATCCTATCCTATCCTCTATCCTATCCTATCCTCTATCCTATCCTATCCTCTATCCTATCCTATCCTCTATCCTATCCTATTCTCTATCCTATCCTATCCTCTATCCTATCCTATCCTCTATCCTATCCTATCCTCTATCCTATCCTATCCTCTATACTATCGTATCCTCTATAATATCGTATCCTGTATCCTATCCTGTCCTCTTTCCTATCCTATCCTCTATCCTATCCTCTATCCTATCCTATCCTGTATCCTATCCTATCCTCTATCATCTCCTATCCTCTATCCTATCCTACCCTCTATCCTACCCCATCCTCTATCCTATCCTATTCTCTATCCTATCCTATCCTCTATCCTATCCTATCCTCTATCCTATACTATCCTCTATCCTATCATATCCTCTATCCTATCCTATCCTCTATCCTATCCTATCCTCTATCCTATCCTATCGTCTATCCCATCCTATCCTCTATCCTATCCAATCCTCTATCCTATCCTATCCTCTATCCAATCCTATCGTCTATACTATCGTATCCTCTATAATATCGTATCCTCTATAATATCGTATCCTCTATAATATCGTATCCTGTATCCTATCCTGTCCTCTTTCCTATCCTATCCTCTATCCTATCAGATCCTGTATCCTATCCTATCCTCTATCATATCCTATCCTCAATCCAATCATATCCTCTATCCTATCGTATCCTCTATCCTATCCTATCTTCTATCCTATCCTATCCTCTATCCTATCCTATCCTCTATCCTATCCTATCCTCTATCCTATCCTATCCTCTATCCTATCCTATCCTCTATCCTATCCTATCCTCTATCCTATCCTATCCTCTATACTATCGTATCCTCTATAATATCGTATCCTGTATCCTATCCTGTCCTCTTTCCTATCCTATCCTCTATCCTATCCTCTATCCTATCCTATCCTGTATCCTATCCTATCCTCTATCATCTCCTATCCTCTATCCTATCCTACCCTCTATCCTACCCCATCCTCTATTTTATCCTATTCTCTATCCTATCCTATCCTCTATCCTATCCTATCCTCTATCCTATACTATCCTCTATCCTATCATATCCTCTATCCTATCCTATCCTCTATCCTATCCTATCCTCTATCCTATCCTATCCTCTATACTATCGTATCCTCTATAATATCGTATCCTCTATCATATCCTATCCTCTTTCCTATAATATCATCTATCCTATCCTATCCTCTATCCTATCTATCCTCTATCCTATAATATCCTCTATAATATCGTATCCTGTATCCTATCTTATCCTCTGTCCTATCCTATCCTCAATCCTATCCTATCCTCTATCTTATCGCATCCTCTATCCTATCCAATCCTCTATCCTATCCTATCCTCTATCCTATCCTATCCTCTATCCTATCCTATCCTCTATCCTATCCTATCCTCTATCCTATCCTATCCTCTATCCTATCCTATCCTCTATCCTATCCTATCCTCTATACTATCGTATCCTCTATAATATCGTATCCTCTATAATATAGTATCCTGTATCCTATCCTGTCCTCTTTTCTATCCTATCATCAATCCTATCCTATCCTCTATCCTATCCAATCCCCTATGTTATCCTCTATCCTATCCTATCCTCTATAATATCGTATCCTCTATCATATCCTATCCTCTTTCCTATAATATCATCTATCCTATCCTATCCTCTATCCTATCCTATCCTCTATCCTATCATATCCTCTATCCTATCATATCCTCTATCCTATCCTATCCTCCATCCTATCCTATCCTCTATCCTATCCAATCACCTATGTTATCCTCTATCCTATCCTATCCTCTATAATATCGTATCCTCTATCATATCCTATCCTCTTTCCTATAATATCGTCTATCCTACCCTATCCTTTATCCTATCCTATCCTCTATAATATCCTATCCTCTATAGTATCGTATCCTGTATCCTATCTTATCCTCTATCCTATCCTATCCTCTATCCTATCCTATCCTCTATCCTATCCTATCGTCTATCCCATCCTATCCTCTATCCTATCCAATCCTCTATCCTATCCTATCCTCTATCCAATCCTATCGTCTATACTATCGTATCCTCTATAATATCGTATCCTCTATAATATCGTATCCTGTATCCTATCCTGTCCTCTTTCCTATCCTATCCTCTATCCTATCAGATCCTGTATCCTATCCTATCCTCTATCATATCCTATCCTCAATCCAATCATATCCTCTATCCTATCGTATCCTCTATCCTATCCTATCTTCTATCCTATCCTATCCTCTATCCTATCCTATCCTCTATCCTATCCTATCCTCTATCCTATCCTATCCTCTATCCTATCCTATTCTCTATCCTATCCTATCCTCTATCCTATCCTATCCTCTATCCTATCCTATCCTCTATCCTATCCTATCCTCTATACTATCGTATCCTCTATAATATCGTATCCTGTATCCTATCCTGTCCTCTTTCCTATCCTATCCTCTATCCTATCCTCTATCCTATCCTATCCTGTATCCTATCCTATCCTCTATCATCTCCTATCCTCTATCCTATCCTACCCTCTATCCTACCCCATCCTCTATCCTATCCTATTCTCTATCCTATCCTATCCTCTATCCTATCCTATCCTCTATCCTATACTATCCTCTATCCTATCATATCCTCTATCCTATCCTATCCTCTATCCTATCCTATCCTCTATCCTATCCTATCGTCTATCCCATCCTATCCTCTATCCTATCCAATCCTCTATCCTATCCTATCCTCTATCCAATCCTATCGTCTATACTATCGTATCCTCTATAATATCGTATCCTCTATAATATCGTATCCTCTATAATATCGTATCCTGTATCCTATCCTGTCCTCTTTCCTATCCTATCCTCTATCCTATCAGATCCTGTATCCTATCCTATCCTCTATCATATCCTATCCTCAATCCAATCATATCCTCTATCCTATCGTATCCTCTATCCTATCCTATCTTCTATCCTATCCTATCCTCTATCCTATCCTATCCTCTATCCTATCCTATCCTCTATCCTATCCTATCCTCTATCCTATCCTATCCTCTATCCTATCCTATCCTCTATCCTATCCTATCCTCTATACTATCGTATCCTCTATAATATCGTATCCTGTATCCTATCCTGTCCTCTTTCCTATCCTATCCTCTATCCTATCCTCTATCCTATCCTATCCTGTATCCTATCCTATCCTCTATCATCTCCTATCCTCTATCCTATCCTACCCTCTATCCTACCCCATCCTCTATCCTATCCTATTCTCTATCCTATCCTATCCTCTATCCTATCCTATCCTCTATCCTATACTATCCTCTATACTATCATATCCTCTATCCTATCCTATCCTCTATCCTATCCTATCCTCTATCCTATCCTATCCTCTATACTATCGTATCCTCTATAATATCGTATCCTCTATCATATCCTATCCTCTTTCCTATAATATCATCTATCCTATCCTATCCTCTATCCTATCTATCCTCTATCCTATCCTATCCTCTATAATATCGTATCCTGTATCCTATCTTATCCTCTGTCCTATCCTATCCTCAATCCTATCCTATCCTCTATCTTATCGCATCCTCTATCCTATCCAATCCTCTATCCTATCCTATCCTCTATCCTATCCTATCCTCTATCCTATCCTATCCTCTATCCTATCCTATCCTCTATCCTATCCTATCCTCTATCCTATCCTATCCTCTATCCTATCCTATCCTCTATACTATCGTATCCTCTATAATATCGTATCCTCTATAATATAGTATCCTGTATCCTATCCTGTCCTCTTTCCTATCCTATCATCAATCCTATCCTATCCTCTATCCTATCCAATCCCCTATGTTATCCTCTATCCTATCCTATCCTCTATAATATCGTATCCTCTATCATATCCTATCCTCTTTCCTATAATATCATCTATCCTATCCTATCCTCTATCCTATCATATCCTCTATCCTATCATATCCTCTATCCTATCCTATCCTCTATCCTATCCTATCCTCCATCCTATCCTATCCTCTATCCTATCCTATCCTCTATCCTATCCTATCCTCTATCCTATCCTATCCTCCATCCTATCCTATCCTCTATCCTATCCAATCCCCTATGTTATCCTCTATCCTATCCTATCCTCTATAATATCGTATCCTCTATCATATCCTATCCTCTTTCCTATAATATCGTATCCTCTATCATATCCTATCCTCTTTCCTATAATATCGTCTATCCTACCCTATCCTTTATCCTATCCTATCCTCTATAATATCCTATTATCTATAGTATCCTATCCTCTATCCTATCCTATCCTCTATCCTATCCTATCCTCTATCCTATCCTATCCTCTATCCTATCCTATCCTTTATCCTATCCTATCCTCTATCCTATCCTATCCTCTATCCTATCCTATCCTCTATCCTATCCTATCCTCTATCCTATCCTATTCTCTATCCTATCCTATCCTCTATCCTATCCTATCGTCTATCCTATCCTATCCTCTATCCTATCCTATCCTCTATACTATCGTATCCTCTATAATATCGTATCCTGTATCCTATCCTGTCCTCTTTCCTATCCTATTCTCTATCCTATCCTCTATCCTATCCTATCCTGTATCCTATCCTATCCTCTATCATCTCCTATCCTCTATCCTATCCTACCCTCTATCCTACCCCATCCTCTATCCTATCCTATTCTCTATCCTATCCTATCCTCTATCCTATCCTATCCTCTATCCTATACTATCCTCTATCCTATCATATCCTCTATCCTATCCTATCCTCTATCCTATCCTATCCTCTATCCTATCCTATCGTCTATCCCATCCTATCCTCTATCCTATCCAATCCTCTATCCTATCCTATCCTCTATCCAATCCTATCGTCTATACTATCGTATCCTCTATAATATCGTATCCTCTATAATATCGTATCCTGTATCCTATCCTGTCCTCTATCCTATCCTATCCTCTATCCTATCCTATCCTCTATCCTATCCTATCCTCTATCCTATCCTATCCTCTATACTATCGTATCCTCTATAATATCGTATCCTGTATCCTATCCTGTCCTCTTTCCTATCCTATCCTCTATCCTATCCTCTATCCTATCCTATCCTGTATCCTATCCTATCCTCTATCATCTCCTATCCTCTATCCTATCCTACCCTCTATCCTACCCCATCCTCTATCCTATCCTATTCTCTATCCTATCCTATCCTCTATCCTATCCTATCCTCTATCCTATACTATCCTCTATCCTATCATATCCTCTATCCTATCCTATCCTCTATCCTATCCTATCCTCTATCCTATCCTATCCTCTATCCTATCCTATTCTCTATCCTATCCTATCCTCTATCCTATCCTATCCTCTATCCTATCCTATCCTCTATCCTATCCTATCCTCTATACTATCGTATCCTCTATAATATCGTATCCTGTATCCTATCCTGTCCTCTTTCCTATCCTATCCTCTATCCTATCCTCTATCCTATCCTATCCTCTATCCTATACTATCCTCTATACTATCGTATCCTCTATAATATCGTATCCTCTATCATATCCTATCCTCTTTCCTATAATATCATCTATCCTATCCTATCCTCTATCCTATCTATCCTCTATCCTATCCTATCCTCTATAATATCGTATCCTCTATAATATAGTATCCTGTATCCTATCCTGTCCTCTTTCCTATAATATCATCAATCCTATCCTATCCTCTATCCTATCCAATCCCCTATGTTATCCTCTATCCTATCCTATCCTCTATAATATCGTATCCTCTATCATATCCTATCCTCTTTCCTATAATATCGTATCCTCTATAATATCCTATTATCTATAGTATCCTATCCTCTATCCTATCCTATCCTCTATCCTATCCTATCCTCTATCCTATCCTATCCTCTATCCTATCCTATCCTCCATCCTATCCTATCCTCTATCCTATCCAATCCCCTATGTTATCCTCTATCCTATCCTATCCTCTATAATATCGTATCCTCTATCATATCCTATCCTCTTTCCTATAATATCATCTATCCTATCCTATCCTCTATCCTATCCTATCCTCTATCCTATCCTATCCTCTATCCTATCCTATCCTCTATACTATCGTATCCTCTATAGTATCGTATCCTCTATAATATAGTATCCTGTATCCTATCCTGTCCTCTTTCCTATAATATCATCAATCCTATCCTATCCTCTATCCTATCCAATCCCCTATGTTATCCTCTATCCTATCCTATCCTCTATAATATCGTATCCTCTATCATATCCTATCCTCTTTCCTATAATATCGTATCCTCTATCATATCCTATCCTCTTTCCTATAATATCGTCTATCCTACCCTATCCTTTATCCTATCCTATCCTCTATAATATCCTATTATCTATAGTATCCTATCCTCTATCCTATCCTATCCTCTATCCTATCCTATCCTCTATCCTATCCTATCCTCTATCCTATCCTATCCTCTATACTATCGTATCCTCTATAATATCGTATCCTGTATCCTATCCTGTCCTCTTTCCTATCCTATCCTCTATCCTATCCTCTATCCTATCCTATCCTGTATCCTATCCTATCCTCTATCATCTCCTATCCTCTATCCTATCCTACCCTCTATCCTACCCCATCCTCTATCCTATCCTATTCTCTATCCTATCCTATCCTCTATCCTATCCTATCCTCTATCCTATACTATCCTCTATCCTATCATATCCTCTATCCTATCCTATCCTCTATCCTATCCTATCCTCTATCCTATCCTATCCTCTATCCTATCCTATCCTCTATACTATCGTATCCTCTATAATATCGTATCCTCTATCATATCCTATCCTCTTTCCTATAATATCATCTATCCTATCCTATCCTCTATCCTATCTATCCTCTATCCTATCCTATCCTCTATAATATCGTATCCTGTATCCTATCTTATCCTCTGTCCTATCCTATCCTCAATCCTATCCTATCCTCTATCTTATCGCATCCTCTATCCTATCCAATCCTCTATCCTATCCTATCCTCTATCCTATCCTATCCTCTATCCTATCCTATCCTCTATCCTATCCTATCCTCTATCCTATCCTATCCTCTATCCTATCCTATCCTCTATCCTATCCTATCCTCTATCCTATCCTATCCTCTATCCTATCCTATCCTCTATACTATCGTATCCTCTATAATATCGTATCCTCTATCATATCTTATCCTCTTTCCTATAATATCATCTATCCTATCCTATCCTCTATCCTATCGTATCCTCTATCCTATCATATCCTCTATCCTATCATATCCTCTATCATATCCTATCCTCTTTCCTATAATATCGTATCCTCTATCATATCCTATCCTCTTTCCTATAATATCGTCTATCCTACCCTATCCTTTATCCTATCCTATCCTCTATAATATCCTATTATCTATAGTGTCCTATCCTCTATCCTATCCTATCCTCTATCCTATCCTATCCTCTATCCTATCCTATCCTCTATCCTATCCTATCCTTTATCCTATCCTATCCTCTATCCTATCATATCCTCTATCCTATCCTATTCTCTATCCTATCCTATCCTCTATCCTATCCTATCCTCTATCCTATCCTATCCTCTATCCTATCCTATCCTCTATACTATCGTATCCTCTATAATATCGTATCCTGTATCCTATCCTGTCCTCTTTCCTATCCTATCCTCTATCCTATCCTCTATCCTATCCTATCCTGTATCCTATCCTATCCTCTATCATCTCCTATCCTCTATCCTATCCTACCCTCTATCCTACCCCATCCTCTATCCTATCCTATTCTCTATCCTATCCTATCCTCTATCCTATCCTATCCTCTATCCTATACTATCCTCTATCCTATCATATCCTCTATCCTATCCTATCCTCTATCCTATCCTATCCTCTATCCTATCCTATCCTCTATACTATCGTATCCTCTATAATATCGTATCCTCTATCATATCCTATCCTCTTTCCTATAATATCATCTATCCTATCCTATCCTCTATCCTATCTATCCTCTATCCTATCCTATCCTCTATAATATCGTATCCTGTATCCTATCTTATCCTCTGTCCTATCCTATCCTCAATCCTATCCTATCCTCTATCTTATCGCATCCTCTATCCTATCCAATCCTCTATCCTATCCTATCCTCTATCCTATCCTATCCTCTATCCTATCCTATCCTCTATCCTATCCTATCCTCTATCCTATCCTATCCTCTATCCTATCCTATCCTCTATCCTATCCTATCCTCTATACTATCGTATCCTCTATAATATCGTATCCTCTATAATATAGTATCCTGTATCCTATCCTGTCCTCTTTCCTATCCTATCATCAATCCTATCCTATCCTCTATCCTATCCAATCCCCTATGTTATCCTCTTTCCTATCCTATCCTCTATAATATCTTATCCTCTATCATATCCTATCCTCTTTCCTATAATATCATCTATCCTATCCTATCCTCTATCCTATCGTATCCTCTACCCTATCATATCCTCTATCCTATCCTATCCTCTATCCTATCCTATCCTCCATCCTATCCTATCCTCTATCCTATCCTATCCTCTATCCTATCCTATCCTCTATCCTATCCTATCCTCCATCCTATCCTATCCTCTATCCTATCCAATCCCCTATGTTATCCTCTATCCTATCCTATCCTCTATAATATCGTATCCTCTATCATATCCTATCCTCTTTCCTATAATATCGTATCCTCTATCATATCCTATCCTCTTTCCTATAATATCGTCTATCCTACCCTATCCTTTATCCTATCCTATCCTCTATAATATCCTATTATCTATAGTATCCTATCCTCTATCCTATCCTATCCTCTATCCTATCCTATCCTCTATCCTATCCTATCCTCTATCCTATCCTATCCTTTATCCTATCCTATCCTCTATCCTATCCTATCCTCTATCCTATCCTATCCTCTATCCTATCCTATTCTCTATCCTATCCTATCCTCTATCCTATCCTATCGTCTATCCTATCCTATCCTCTATCCTATCCTATCCTCTATACTATCGTATCCTCTATAATATCGTATCCTGTATCCTATCCTGTCCTCTTTCCTATCCTATTCTCTATCCTATCCTCTATCCTATCCTATCCTGTATCCTATCCTATCCTCTATCATCTCCTATCCTCTATCCTATCCTACCCTCTATCCTACCCCATCCTCTATCCTATCCTATTCTCTATCCTATCCTATCCTCTATCCTATCCTATCCTCTATCCTATACTATCCTCTATCCTATCATATCCTCTATCCTATCCTATCCTCTATCCTATCCTATCCTCTATCCTATCCTATCGTCTATCCCATCCTATCCTCTATCCTATCCAATCCTCTATCCTATCCTATCCTCTATCCAATCCTATCGTCTATACTATCGTATCCTCTATAATATCGTATCCTCTATAATATCGTATCCTGTATCCTATCCTGTCCTCTTTCCTATCCTATCCTCTATCCTATCAGATCCTGTATCCTATCCTATCCTCTATCATATCCTATCCTCAATCCAATCATATCCTCTATCCTATCGTATCCTCTATCCTATCCTATCTTCTATCCTATCCTATCCTCTATCCTATCCTATCCTCTATCCTATCCTATTCTCTATCCTATCCTATCCTCTATCCTATCCTATCCTCTATCCTATCCTATCCTCTATCCTATCCTATCCTCTATACTATCGTATCCTCTATAATATCGTATCCTGTATCCTATCCTGTCCTCTTTCCTATCCTATCCTCTATCCTATCCTCTATCCTATCCTATCCTGTATCCTATCCTATCCTCTATCATCTCCTATCCTCTATCCTATCCTACCCTCTATCCTACCCCATCCTCTATCCTATCCTATTCTCTATCCTATCCTATCCTCTATCCTATCCTATCCTCTATCCTATACTATCCTCTATCCTATCATATCCTCTATCCTATCCTATCCTCTATCCTATCCTATCCTCTATCCTATCCTATCCTCTATACTATCGTATCCTCTATAATATCGTATCCTCTACCATATCCTATCCTCTTTCCTATAATATCATCTATCCTATCCTATCCTCTATCCTATCTATCCTCTATCCTATCCTATCCTCTATAATATCGTATCCTGTATCCTATCTTATCCTCTGTCCTATCCTATCCTCAATCCTATCCTATCCTCTATCTTATCGCATCCTCTATCCTATCCAATCCTCTATCCTATCCTATCCTCTATCCTATCCTATCCTCTATCCTATCCTATCCTCTATCCTATCCTATCCTCTATCCTATCCTATCCTCTATCCTATCCTATCCTCTATCCTATCCTATCCTCTATCCTATCCTATCCTCTATCCTATCCTATTCTCTATCCTATCCTATCCTCTATCCTATCCTATCCTCTATCCTATCCTATCCTCTATCCTATCCTATCCTCTATACTATCGTATCCTCTATAATATCGTATCCTGTATCCTATCCTGTCCTCTTTCCTATCCTATCCTCTATCCTATCCTCTATCCTATCCTATCCTGTATCCTATCCTATCCTCTATCATCTCCTATCCTCTATCCTATCCTACCCTCTATCCTACCCCATCCTCTATCCTATCCTATTCTCTATCCTATCCTATCCTCTATCCTATCCTATCCTCTATCCTATACTATCCTCTATCCTATCATATCCTCTATCCTATCCTATCCTCTATCCTATCCTATCCTCTATCCTATCCTATCCTCTATACTATCGTATCCTCTATAATATCGTATCCTCTATCATATCCCATCCTCTTTCCTATAATATCATCTATCCTATCCTATCCTCTATCCTATCTATCCTCTATCCTATCCTATCCTCTATAATATCGTATCCTGTATCCTATCTTATCCTCTGTCCTATCCTATCCTCAATCCTATCCTATCCTCTATCTTATCGCATCCTCTATCCTATCCAATCCTCTATCCTATCCTATCCTCTATCCTATCCTATCCTTTATCCTATCCTATCCTCTATCCTATCCTATCCTCTATCCTATCCTATCCTCTATCCTATCCTATCCTCTATCCTATCCTATCCTCTATACTATCGTATCCTCTATAATATCGTATCCTCTATAATATATTATCCTGTATCCTATCCTGTCCTCTTTCCTATAATATCATCAATCCTATCCTATCCTCTATCCTATCCAATCCCCTATGTTATCCTCTATCCTATCCTATCCTCTATAATATCGTATCCTCTATCATATCCTATCCTCTTTCCTATAATATCATCTATCCTATCCTATCCTCTATCCTATCGTATCCTCTATCCTATCATATCCTCTATCCTATCCTATCCTCTATCCTATCCTATCCTCCATCCTATCCTATCCTCTATCCTATCCTATCCTCTATCCTATCCTATCCTCTATCCTATCCTATCCTCCATCCTATCCTATCCTCTATCCTATCCAATCCCCTATGTTATCCTCTATCCTATCCTATCCTCTATAATATCGTATCCTCTATCATATCCTATCCTCTTTCCTATAATATCGTATCCTCTATCATATCCTATCCTCTTTCCTATAATATCGTCTATCCTACCCTATCCTTTATCCTATCCTATCCTCTATAATATCCTATTATCTATAGTATCCTATCCTCTATCCTATCCTATCCTCTATCCTATCCTATCCTCTATCCTATCCTATCCTCTATCCTATCGTATCCTCTATCCTATCCTATCCTCTATACTATCGTATCCTCTATAATATCGTATCCTGTATCCTATCCTGTCCTCTTTCCTATCCTATTCTCTATCCTATCCTCTATCCTATCCTATCCTGTATCCTATCCTATCCTCTATCAGCTCCTATCCTCTATCCTATCCTACCCTCTATCCTACCCCATCCTCTATCCTATCCTATTCTCTATCCTATCCTATCCTCTATCCTATCCTATCCTCTATCGACTCCTATCCTCTATGCTATCCAATCCTCTATCCTATCCTCTATCCTATCCTATCCTCCATAATATCCTATCCTCTATACTATCCTATCCTCTGTCCTATCCTATCCTCTATCCTATCGTATCCTCTATCCTATCCTATCTTCTATCCTATCCTATCCTCTATCCTATCCTATCCTCTATCCTATCCTATCCTCTATCCTATCCTATCCTCTATCCTATCCTATCCTCTATCCTATCCTATCCTTTATCCTATCATATCCTCTATCCTATCCTATCCTCTATCCTATCCTATCCTCCATCCTATCCTATCCTCTATCCTATCCTATCCTCTATCCTATCCTATCCTCTATCCTATCCTATCCTCCATCCTATCCTATCCTCTATCCTATCCAATCCCCTATGTTATCCTCTATCCTATCCTATCCTCTATAATATCGTATCCTCTATCATATCCTATCCTCTTTCCTATAATATCGTATCCTCTATCACATCCTATCCTCTTTCCTATAATATCATCTATCCTATCCTATCCTCTATCCTATCCTATCCTCTATCCTATCACATCCTCTATCCTATCCAATCCTCTATCCTATCCTATCCTCTATCCTATCCTATCCTCTATCCTATCCTATCCTATATCCTATCCTATCCTCTATCCTATCCTATCCTCTATAATATCGTATCCTCTATAATATCGTATCCTGTATCCTATCCTGTCCTCTTTCCTATCCTATAATATATCCTATCATATCCTCTATCCTATCCTATCCTCTATCCTATCCTATCCTCTATCCTATCCTATCGTCTATCCCATCCTATCCTCTATCCTATCCAATCCTCTATCCTACCCTATCCTCTATCCTATCCTATCGTATATCCTATCATATCCTCTATAATATCGTATCCTCTATAATATCGTATCCTGTATCCTATCCTGTCCTCTTTCCTATCCTATCCTCTATCCTATCCTCTATCATATCCTATCCTCTATCGTATCCTATCCTCTATCCTACCCTATCCTCTATCCTATCATATCCACTATCCTATCCTATCCTTTATCCTATCTATCCTCTATCCTATCCTATCCTCTATAATATCGTATCCTCTATCATATCCTATCCTCTTTCCTATAATATCATCTATCCTATCCTATCCTCTATCCTATCCTATCCTCTATCCTATCATATCCTCTATCCTATCCTATCCTCTATCCTATCCTATCCTCCATCCTATCCTATCCTCTATCCTATCCTATCCTCTATCCTATCCTATCCTCTATCCTATCCTATCCTCCATCCTATCCTATCCTCTATCCTATCCAATCCCCTATGTTATCCTCTATCCTATCCTATCCTCTATATTATCGTATCCTCTATCATATTCTATCCTCTTTCCTATAATATCGTATCCTTTATCATATCCTATCCTCTTTCCTATAATATCGTCTATCCTACCCTATCCTTTATCCTATCCTATCCTCTATAATATCCTATTATCTATAGTATCGTATCCTGTATCCTATCTTATCCTCTATCCTATCCTATCCTCAATCCTATCCTATCCTCTATCCTATCGCATCCTCTATCCTATCCAATCCTCTATCCTATCCTATCCTCTATCCTATCCTATCCTCTATCCTATCCTATCCTCTATCCTATCCTATCCTCTATCCTATCCTATCCTCTATCCTATCCTATCCTCTTTCCTATCCTATCATCAATCCTATCCTATCCTCTATCCTATCCAATCCCCTATGTTATCCTCTATCCTATCCTATCCTCTATACTATCGTATCCTCTATAATATCGTATCCTGTATCCTATCCTGTCCTCTTTCCTATCCTATCCTCTATCCTATCCTCTATCCTATCCTATCCTGTATCCTATCCTATCCTCTATCATCTCCTATCCTCTATCCTATCCTACCCTCTATCCTACCCCATCCTCTATCCTATCCTATTCTCTATCCTATCCTATCCTCTATCCTATCCTATCCTCTATCCTATCCTATCCTCTATCCTATCATATCCTCTATCCTATCCTATCCTCTATCCTATCCTATCCTCTATCCTATCCTATCCTCTATACTATCGTATCCTCTATAATATCGTATCCTCTATCATATCCTATCCTCTTTCCTATAATATCATCTATCCTATCCTATCCTCTATCCTATCCAATCCCCTATGTTATCCTCTATCCTATCCTATCCTCTATACTATCGTATCCTCTATAATATCGTATCCTGTATCCTATCCTGTCCTCTTTCCTATCCTATCCTCTATCCTATCCTCTATCCTATCCTATCCTGTATCCTATCCTATCCTCTATCATCTCCTATCCTCTATCCTATCCTACCCTCTATCCTACCCCATCCTCTATCCTATCCTATTCTCTATCCTATCCTGTCCTCTTTCCTATCCTATACTATATCCTATCATATCCTCTATCCTATCCTATCCTCTATCCTATCCTATCCTCTATCCTATCCTATCGTCTATCCCATCCTATCCTCTATCATATCCAATCCTCTATCCTACCCTATCCTCTATCCTATCCTATCGTATATCCTATCATATCCTCTATAATATCGTATCCTCTATAATATCGTATCCTGTATCCTATCCTGTCCTCTTTCCTATCCTATCCTCTATCATATCCTATCCTCTATCGTATCCTATCCTCTATCCTACCCTATCCTCTATCCTATCATATCCACTATCCTATCCTATCCTCTATCCTATCCTATCCTCTATCCTATCCTATCCTCTATCCTATCCTATCCTCTTTCCTATCCTATCATCAATCCTATCCTATCCTCTATCCTATCGAATCCCCTATGTTATCCTCTATCCTATCCTATCCTCTATAATATCGTATCCTCTATCATATCCTATCCTCTTTCCTATAATATCATCTATCCTATCCTATCCTCTATCCTATCGTATCCTCTATCCTATCATATCCTCTATCCTATCCTATCCTCTATCCTATCCTATCCTCTATCCTATCCTATCCTCTATCCTATCCTATCCTCTATCCTATCCTATCCTCCATCCTATCCTATCCACTATCCTATCCAATCCCCTATGTTATCCTCTATCCTATCCTATCCTCTATAATATCGTATCCTCTATCATATCCTATCCTCTTTCCTATAATATCGTATCCTCTATCATATCCTATCCTCTTTCCTATAATATCGTCTATCCTACCCTATCCTTTATCCTATCCTATCCTCTATAATATCCTATTATCTATAGTATCGTATCCTGTATCCTATCTTATCCTCTATCCTATCCTATCCTCTATCCTATCCAATCCTCTATCCTATCCTATCCTCTATCCTATCCTATCCTCTATCCTATCCTATCCTATATCCTATCCTATCCTCTATCCAATCCTCTATCCTATCCTCTATCCTATCCTATCCTCCATAATATCGTATCCTCTATAATATCGTATCCTGTATCCTATCCTGTCCTCTATCCCATCCTATCCTCTATCCTATCCAGTCCTCTATCCTATCATATCCTCTATCCTATCCTATCCTCTATCCTATCCTATCCTCTATCGACTCCTATCCTCTATGCTATCCAATCCTCTATCCTATCCTCTATCCTATCCTATCCTCCATAATATCCTATCCTCTATACTATCCTATCCTCTGTCCTATCCTATCCTCTATAATATCGTATCCTGTATCCTATCCTGTCCTCTTTCCTATCCTATCCTCTATCCTATCCTCTATCATATCCTATCCTCTATCATATCCTATCCTCTATCCTACCCTATCCTCTATCCTATCATATCCACTATCCTATCCTATCCTTTATCCTATCTTATCCTCTGTCCTATCCTATCCTCAATCCTATCCTATCCTCTATCCTATCGCATCCTCTATCCTATCCAATCCTCTATCCTATCCTATCCTCTATCCTATCCTATCCTCTATCCTATCCTATCCTCTATCCTATCCTATCCTCTATCCTATCCTATCCTCTATCCTATCCTATCCTCTATACTATCGTATCCTCTATGATATCGTATCCTCTATAATATAGTATCCTGTATCCTATCCTGTCCTCTATCCTATCGCATCCTCTATCCTATCCAATCCTCTATCCTATCCTATCCTCTATCCTATCCTATCCTCTATCCTATCCTATCCTCTATCCTATCCTCAATCCTATCCTATCCTCTATCCTATCGCATCCTCTATCCTATCCAATCCTCTATCCTATCCTATCCAATCCTCTATCCTATCCTATCCTATCCTCTATCCTATCCTATCCTCTATCCTATCCTATCCTATATCCTATCCTATCCTCTATCCTATCCTATCCTTCATAATATCGTATCCTGTATAATATCGTATCCTGTATCCTATCCTGTCCTCTTTCCTATCCTATACTATATCCTATCCTATACTATATCCTATCATATCCTCTATCCTATCGTATCCTCTATCCTATCCTATCCTCTATCCTATCCTATCGTCTATCCCATCCTATCCTCTATCCTATCCAATCCTCTATCCTATCCTATCCTATCCTATATCCTTTCATATCCTCTATAATATCGTATCCTCTATTATATCGTATCCTGTATCCTATCTTATCCTCTGTCCTATGCTATCCTCAATCCTATCCTATCCTCTATCCTATCGCATCCTCTTTCCTATCCAATCCTCTATCCTATCCTATCCTCTATCCTATCCTATCCTCTATCCTATCCTATCCTCTATCCTATCGCATCCTCTATCCTATCCAATCCTCTATCCTATCCTATCCTCTATCCTATCCTATCCTCTATCCTATCCTATCCTATATCCTATCCTATCCTCTATCCTATCCTTTCCTCCATAATATCGTATCCTCTATAATATCGTATCCTGTATCCTATCCTGTCCTCTTTCCTATCCTATACTATATCCTATCATATCCTCTATCCTATCCTATCCTCTATTCTATCCTATCCTGTATCCTATCCTATCGTCTATCCTACCCTATCCTTTATCCTATCCTATCCTCTATCCTATCCTATCCTCTATAATATCGTATCCTGTATCCTATCTTATCCTTTGTCCTATCCTATCCTCAATCCTATCCTATCCTCTATCCTATCGCATCCTCTATCCTATCCAATCCTCTATCCTATCCTATCCTCTATCCTATCCTATCCTCTATCCTATCCTATCCTCTATAATATCGTATCCTCTATAATATCATATCCTGTATCCTATCCTGTCCTCTTTCCTATCCTATCCTCAGTGCAATCCTATCCTCTATCCTATCGTATCCTCTATCCTATCCTATCTTCTTTCCTATCCTATCCTCTATCCTATCGTATCCTCTATAATATCGTATCCTGTATCCTATCTTATCCTCTGTCCTATCCTATCCTCAATCCTATCCTATCCTCTATCCTATCGCATCCTCTATCCTATCCAATCCTCTATCCTATCCTATCCTCTATCCTATCCTATCCTCTATCCTATCCTATCGTCTATCCCATCCTATCCTCTATCCTATCCAATCCTCTATCCTATCCTATCCTATCCTATATCCTATCATATCCTCTATAATATCGTATCCTCTATAATATCGTATCCTGTATCCTATCCTGTCCTCTATCCCATCCTATCCTCTATCCTATCCAGTCCTCTATCCTATCATATCCTCTATCCTATCCTATCCTCTATCCTATCCTATCCTCTATCGACTCCTATCCTCTATGCTATCCAATCCTCTATCCTATCCTCTATCCTATCCTATCCTCCATAATATCCTATCCTCTATACTATCCTATCCTCTGTCCTATCCTGTCCTCTATAATATCGTATCCTGTATCCTATCCTGTCCTCTTTCCTATCCTATCCTCTATCCTATCCTCTATCATATCCTATCCTCTATCATATCCTATCCTCTATCCTACCCTATCCTCTATCCTATCATATCCACTATCCTATCCTATCCTTTATCCTATCTTATCCTCTGTCCTATCCTATCCTCAATCCTATCCTATCCTCTATCCTATCGCATCCTCTATCCTATCCAATCCTCTATCCTATCCTATCCTCTATCCTATCCTATCCTCTATCCTATCCTATCCTCTATCCTATCCTATCCTCTATCCTATCCTATCCTCTATCCTATCCTATCCTCTATACTATCGTATCCTCTATGATATCGTATCCTCTATAATATAGTATCCTGTATCCTATCCTGTCCTCTATCCTATCGCATCCTCTATCCTATCCAATCCTCTATCCTATCCTATCCTCTATCCTATCCTATCCTCTATCCTATCCTATCCTATATCCTATCCTATCCTCTATCCTATCCTCTATCCTATCCTCAATCCTATCCTATCCTCTATCCTATCGCATCCTCTATCCTATCCAATCCTCTATCCTATCCTATCCTATCCTCTATCCTATCCTATCCTCTATCCTATCCTATCCTATATCCTATCCTATCCTCTATCCTATCCTATCCTTCATAATATCGTATCCTGTATAATATCGTATCCTGTATCCTATCCTGTCCTCTTTCCTATCCTATACTATATCCTATCATATCCTCTATCCTATCGTATCCTCTATCCTATCCTATCCTCTATCCTATCCTATCGTCTATCCCATCCTATCCTCTATCCTATCCAATCCTCTATCCTATCCTATCCTATCCTATATCCTATCATATCCTCTATAATATCGTATCCTCTATTATATCGTATCTTGTATCGTATCTTATCCTCTGTCCTATGCTATCCTCAATCCTATCCTATCCTCTATCCTATCGCATCCTCTTTCCTATCCAATCCTCTATCCTATCCTATCCTCTATCCTATCCTCTCCTCTATCCTATCCTATCCTCTATCCTATCGCATCCTCTATCCTATCCAATCCTCTATCCTATCCTATCCTCTATCCTATCCTATCCTCTATCCTATCCTATCCTATATCCTATCCTATCCTCTATCCTATCCTTTCCTCCATAATATCGTATCCTCTATAATATCGTATCCTGTATCCTATCCTGTCCTCTTTCCTATCCTATACTATATCCTATCATATCCTCTATCCTATCCTATCCTCTATCCTATCCTATCCTGTATCCTATCCTATCGTCTATCCTACCCTATCCTTTATCCTATCCTATCCTCTATCCTATCCTATCCTCTATAATATCGTATACTGTATCCTATCTTATCCTTTGTCCTATCCTATCCTCAATCCTATCCTATCCTCTATCCTATCGCATCCTCTATCCTATCCAATCCTCTATCCTATCCTATCCTCTATCCTATCCTATCCTCTATCCTATCCTATCCTCTATAATATCGTATCCTCTATAATATCGTATCCTGTATCCTATCCTGTCCTCTTTCCTATCCTATCCTCAGTGCAATCCTATCCTCTATCCTATCGTATCCTCTATCCTATCCTATCTTCTTTCCTATCCTATCCTCTATCCTATCCTATCCTCTATAATATCGTATCCTGTATCCTATCTTATCCTCTGTCCTATCCTATCCTCAATCCTATCCTATCCTCTATCCTATCGCATCCTCTATCCTATCCAATCCTCTATCCTATCCTATCCTCTATCCTATCCTATCCTCTATCCTATCCTATCGTCTATCCCATCCTATCCTCTATCCTATCCAATCCTCTATCCTATCCTATCCTATCCTATATCCTATCATATCCTCTATAATATCGTATCCTCTATAATATCGTATCCTGTATCCTATCCTGTCCTCTTTCCTATCCTATCATCAATCCTATCCTATCCTCTATCCTATACAATCCCCTATGTTATCCTCTATCCTACCCTATCCTCTATAATATCCTATCCTCTATACTATCCTATCCTCTGTCCTATCCTATCCTCTATCCTATCCTATCCTCTATCCTATCCTATCCTCTATCCTATCCTATCCTCTATCCTATCCTATCCTCTATCCTATCCTATCCTGTATCCTATCCTATCCTCTATCCTATCCTATCCTCTATCCTATCCGATCCTCTATCCTATTCTATCCTCTATCGTCTCTTATCCTCTATGCTATCCAATACCCTATGTTATCCTCTATCCTATCCTATCCTCTATAATATCCTATCCTCTATACTATCCTATCCTCTGTCCTATCCTATCCTCTATCCTATCCTATCCTCTATCCTATCCTATCCTCTATCCTATCCTCTATCCTATCCTATCCTCTATCCTATCCTATCCTCTATCCTATCCTATCCTCTATAATATCGTATCCTCTATAATATCGTATCCTGTATCCTATCCTATCCTCTGTAGTATCCTATCCTCTATCCTATCGCATCCTCGATCCTATCCAATCCTCTGTCCTATCCTATCCTCTATCCTATCATATCCTCTAAACTATCATATCCTCTATCCTATCCTATCCTCCATCCTATCCTATCCTCTATCCTATCCAATCACCTATGTTATCCTCTATCCTATCCTATCCTCTATAATATCGTATCCTCTATCATATCCTATCCTCTTTCCTATAATATCGTCTATCCTACCCTATCCTTTATCCTATCCTATCCTCTATAATATCCTATCCTCTATAGTATCGTATCCTGTATCCTATCTTATCCTCTATCCTATCCTATCCTCTATCCTATCCTATCCTCTATCCTATCCTATCGTCTATCCCATCCTATCCTCTATCCTATCCAATCCTCTATCCTATCCTATCCTCTATCCTATCCTATCGTCTATACTATCGTATCCTCTATAATATCGTATCCTCTATAATATCGTATCCTGTATCCTATCATGTCCTCTTTCCTATCCTATCCTCTATCCTATCAGATCCTGTATCCTATCCTATCCTCTATCATATCCTATCCTCAATTCAATCATATCCTCTATCCTATCGTATCCTCTATCCTATCCTATCTACTATCCTATCCTATCCTCTATCCTATCCTATCCTCTATGCTATCCTATCCTCTATCCTATCCTATCCTCTATCCTATCCTATCCTCTATCCTATCCTATCCTCTATCCTATCCTATCCTCTATCCTATCCTATTCTCTATCCTATCCTATCCTCTATCCTATCCTATCCTCTATCCTATCCTATCCTCTATCCTATCCTATCCTCTATACTATCGTATCCTCTATCATATCCTATCCTCTTTCCTATAATATCATCTATCCTATCCTATCCTCTATCCTATCCTATCCTCTATCCTATCACATCCTCTATCCTATCCAATCCTCTATCCTATCCTATCCTCTATCCTATCCTATCCTCTATCCTATCCTATCCTATATCCTATCCTATCCTCTATCCTATCCTATCCTCTATAATATCGTATCCTCTATAATATCGTATCCTGTATCCTATCCTGTCCTCTTTCCTATCCTATACTATATCCTATCATATCCTCTATCCTATCCTATCATCTATCCTATCCTATCCTCTATCCTATCCTATCGTCTATCCCATCCTATCCTCTATCCTATCCAATCCTCTATCCTACCCTATCCTCTATCCTATCCTATCGTATATCCTATCATATCCTCTATAATATCGTATCCTCTATAATATCGAATCCTGTATCCTATCCTGTCCTCTTTCCTATCCTATCCTCTATCCTATCCTCTATCATATCCTATCCTCTATCGTATCCTATCCTCTATCCTACCCTATCCTCTATCCTATCATATCCACTATACTATCCTATCCTTTATCCTATCTATCCTCTATCCTATCCTATCCTCTATAATATCGTATCCTGTATCCTATCTTATCTTCTGTCCTATCCTATCCTCAATCCTATCCTATCCTCTATCCTATCGCATCCTCTATCCTATCCAATCCTCTATCCT
Source organism: Halictus rubicundus (assembly GCF_050948215.1). NCBI lineage: Eukaryota > Metazoa > Arthropoda > Insecta > Hymenoptera > Halictidae > Halictus > Halictus rubicundus. The sequence continues at coordinate 258,840 of NW_027488820.1, read as the reverse complement.
ATCCTATCCTCTATCCTATCCTATCCTCTATCCTATCCTATCCTCTATCCTATCCTATCCTCTATCCTATCCTATCCTCTATCCTATCCTATCCTCTATACTATCGTATCCTCTATGATATCGCATCCTCTATCCTATCCAATCCTCTATCCTATCCTATCCTCTATCCTATCCTATCCTCTATCCTATCCTATCCTCTATCCTATCCTATCCTCTATCCTATCCTCTATCCTATCCTCAATCCTATCCTATCCTCTATCCTATCGCATCCTCTATCCTATCCAATCCTCTATCCTATCCTATCCTCTATCCTATCCTATCCTCTATCCTATCCTATCCTATATCCTATCCTATCCTCTATCCTATCCTATCCTTCATAATATCGTATCCTGTATAATATCGTATCCTGTATCCTATCCTGTCCTCTTTCCTATCCAATACTATATCCTATCATATCCTCTATCCTATCGTATCCTCTATCCTATCCTATCCTCTATCCTATCCTATCGTCTATCCCATCCTATCCTCTATCCTATCCAATCCTCTATCCTATCCTATCCTATCCTATATCCTATCATATCCTCTATAATATCGTATCCTCTATTATATCGTATCCTGTATCCTATCTTATCCTCTGTCCTATGCTATCCTCAATCCTATCCTATCCTCTATCCTATCGCATCCTCTTTCCTATCCAATCCTCTATCCTATCCTATCCTCTATCCTATCCTATCCTCTATCCTATCCTATCCTCTATCCTATCGCATCCTCTATCCTATCCAATCCTCTATCCTATCCTATCCTCTATCCTATCCTATCCTATATCCTATCCTATCCTATATCCTATCCTATCCTCTATCCTATCCTTTCCTCCATAATACCGTATCCTCTATAATATCGCATCCTGTATCCTATCCTGTCCTCTTTCCTATCCTATACTATATCCTATCATATCCTCTATCCTATCCTATCCTCTATCCTATCCTATCCTGCATCCTATCCTATCGTCTATCCTACCCTATCCTTTATCCTATCCTATCCTCTATCCTATCCTATCCTCTATAATATCGTATCCTGTATCCTATCTTATCCTTTGTCCTATCCTATCCTCAATCCTATCCTATCCTCTATCCTATCGCATCCTCTATCCTATCCAATCCTCTATCCTATCCTATCCTCTATCCTATCCTATCCTCTATCCTATCCTATCCTCCATAATATCCTATCCTCTATACTATCCTATCCTCTGTCCTATCCTATCCTCTATCCTATCGTATCCTCTATCCTATCCTATCTTCTATCCTATCCTATCCTCTATCCTATCCTATCCTCTATCCTATCCTATCCTCTATCCTATCCTATCCTTTATCCTATCCTATCCTCTATCCTATCCTATCCTCTATCCTATCCTATCCTCTATCCTATCCTATTCTCTATCCTATCCTATCCTCTATCCTATCCTATCGTCTATCCTATCCTATCCTCTATCCTATCCTATCCTCTATACTATCCTATCCTCTATCTTATCCTATCCTCTATCCTATCCTATCCTCTATCCTATCCTATCCTCTATACTATCGTATCCTCTATAATATCGTATCCTGTATCCTATCCTGTCCTCTTTCCTATCCTATCATCAATCCTATCCTATCCTCTATCCTATCCAATCCCCTATGTTATCCTCTATCCTATCCTATCCTCTATAATATCGTATCCTCTATCATATCCTATCCTCTTTCCTATAATATCATCTATCCTATCCTATCCTCTATCCTATCCTATCCTCTATCCTATCATATCCTCTATCCTATCCTATCCTCTATCCTATCCTAAACTCCATCCTATCCTATCCTCTATCCTATCCTATCCTCTATCCTATCCTATCCTCTATCCTATCCTATCTTCCATCCTATCCTATCCTCTATCCTATCCAATCCCCTATGTTATCCTCTATCCTATCCTATCCTCTATAATATCGTATCCTCTATCATATCCTATCCTCTTTCCTATAATATCGTATCCTCTATCATATCCTATCCTCTTTCCTATAATATCGTCTACCCTACCCTATCCTTTATCCTATCCTATCCTCTATAATATCCTATTATCTATAGTATCGTATCCTGTATCCTATCTTATCCTCTATCCTATCCTATCCTCAATCCTATCCTATCCTCTATCCTATCGCATCCTCTATCCTATCCAATCCTCTATCCTATCCTATCCTCTATCCTATCCTATCCTCTATCCTATCCTATCCTCTATCCTATCCTATCCTCTATCCTATCCTATCCTCTATCCTATCCTATCCTCTTTCCTATCCTATCATCAATCCTATCCTATCCTCTATCCTATCGAATCCCCTATGTTATCCTCTATCCTATCCTATCCTCTATAATATCGTATCCTCTATCATATCCTATCCTCTTTCCTATAATATCATCTATCCTATCCTATCCTCTATCCTATCGTATCCTCTATCCTATCATATCCTCTATCCTATCCTATCCTCTATCCTATCCTATCCTCTATCCTATCCTATCCTCTATCCTATCCTATCCTCTATCCTATCCTATCCTCCATCCTATCCTATCCTCTATCCTATCCAATCCCCTATGTTATCCTCTATCCTATCCTATCCTCTATAATATCGTATCCTCTATCATATCCTATCCTCTTTCCTATAATATCGTATCCTCTATCATATCCTATCCTCTTTCCTATAATATCGTCTATCCTACCCTATCCTTTATCCTATCCTATCCTCTATAATATCCTATTATCTACAGTATCGTATCCTGTATCCTATCTTATCCTCTATCCTATCCTATCCTCTATCCTATCCAATCCTCTATCCTATCCTATCCTCTATCCTATCCTATCCTCTATCCTATCCTATCCTATATCCTATCCTATCCTCTATCCAATCCTCTATCCTATCCTCTATCCTATCCTATCCTCCATAATATCGTATCCTCTATAATATCGTATCCTGTATCCTATCCTGTCCTCTATCCCATCCTATCCTCTATCCTATCCAGTCCTCTATCCTATCATATCCTCTATCCTATCCTATCCTCTATCCTATCCTATCCTCTATCGACTCCTATCCTCTATGCAATCCAATCCTCTATCCTATCCTCTATCCTATCCTATCCTCCATAATATCCTATCCTCTATCCTATCCTCTATCATATCCTATCCTCTATCATATCCTATCCTCTATCCTACCCTATCCTCTATCCTATCATATCCACTATCCTATCCTATCCTTTATCCTATCTATCCTCTATCCTATCCTATCCTCTATAATATCGTATCCTGTATCCTATCTTATCCTCTGTCCTATCCTATCCTCAATCCTATCCTATCCTCTATCCTATCGCATCCTCTATCCTATCCAATCCTCTATCCTATCCTATCCTCTATCCTATCCTATCCTCTATCCTATCCTATCCTATATCCTATCCTATCCTCTATCCTATCCTATCCTTCATAATATCGTATCCTGTATAATATCGTATCCTGTATCCTATCCTGTCCTCTTTCCTATCCTATACTATATCCTATCATATCCTCTATCCTATCGTATCCTCTATCCTATCCTATCCTCTATCCTATCCTATCGTCTATCCCATCCTATCCTCTATCCTATCCAATCCTCTATCCTATCCTATCCTATCCTATATCCTATCATATCCTCTATAATATCGTATCCTCTATTATATCGTATCCTGTATCCTATCTTATCCTCTGTCCTATGCTATCCTCAATCCTATCCTATCCTCTATCCTATCGCATCCTCTTTCCTATCCAATCCTCTATCCTATCCTATCCTATCCTCTATCCTATCCTATCCTCTATCCTATCCTATCCTCTATCCTATCGCATCCTCTATCCTATCCAATCCTCTATCCTATCCTATCCTCTATCCTATCCTATCAACTATCCTATCCTATCCTATATCCTATCCTATCCTCTATCCTATCCTTTCCTCCATAATATCGTATCCTCTATAATATCGTATCCTGTATCCTATCCTGTCCTCTTTCCTATCCTATACTATATCCTATCATATCCTCTATCCTATCCTATCCTCTATCCTATGCTATCCTGTATCCTATCCTATCGTCTATCCTACCCTATCCTTTATGCTATCCTATCCTCTATCCTATCCTATCCTCTATAATATTGTATCCTGTATCCTATCTTATCCTTTGTCCTATCCTATCCTCAATCCTATCCTATCCTCTATCCTATCGCATCCTCTATCCTATCCAATCCTCTATCCTATCCTATCCTCTATCCTATCCTATCCTCTATCCTATCCTATCCTCTATCCTATCCTATCCTCTATCCTATCCTATCCTCTATAATATCGTATCCTCTATAATATCGTATCCTGTATCCTATCCTGTCCTCTTTCCTATCCTATCCTCAGTGCAATCCTATCCTCTATCCTATCGTATCCTCTATCCTATCCTATCTTCTTTCCTATCCTATCCTCTATCCTATCCTATCCTCTATAATATCGTATCCTGTATCCTATCTTATCCTCTGTCCTATCCTATCCTCAATCCTATCCTATCCTCTATCCTATCGCATCCTCTATCCTATCCAATCCTCTATCCTATCCTATCCTCTATCCTATCCTATCCTCTATCCTATCCTATCGTCTATCCCATCCTATCCTCTATCCTATCCAATCCTCTATCCTATCCTATCCTATCCTATATCCTATCATATCCTCTATAATATCGTATCCTCTATAATATCGTATCCTCTATAATATCGTATCCTGTATCCTATCCTGTCCTCTTTCCTATCCTATCATCAATCCTATCCTATCCTCTATCCTATACAATCCCCTATGTTATCCTCTATCCTACCCTATCCTCTATATATATCCTATCCTCTATACTATCCTATCCTCTGTCCTGTCCTATCCTCTATCCTATCCTATCCTCTATCCTATCCTATCCTATCCTCTATCCTATCCTATCCTCTATCCTATCCTATCCTGTATCCTATCCTATCCTCTATCCTATCCTATCCTCTATCCTATCCGATCCTCTATCCTATTCTATCCTCTATCGTCTCTTATCCTCTATGCTATCCAATCCCCTATGTTATCCTCTATCCTATCCTATCCTCTATAATATCCTATCCTCTATACTATCCTATCCTCTGTCCTATCCTATCCTCTATCCTATCCTATCCTCTATCCTATCCTATCCTCTATCCTATCCTCTATCCTATCCTATCCTCTATCCTATCCTATCCTCTATCCTATCCTCTATCCTATCCTATCCTCTATCCTATCCTATCCTGTATCCTATCCTATCCTCTATACTATCCTATCCTCTATCCTATCCGATCTTCTATCCTATCCTATCCTCTATCCTATCCTATCCTCTATAATATCGTATCCTGTATCCTATCCTGTCCTCTTTCCTATCCTATACTATATCCTATCATATCCTCTATCCTATCATATCCTCTATCCTATCCTATCCTCCATCCTATCCTATCCTCTATCCTATCCAATCACCTATGTTATCCTCTATCCTATCCTATCCTCTATAATATCGTATCCTCTATCATATCCTATCCTCTTTCCTATAATATCGTCTATCCTACCCTATCCTTTATCCTATCCTATCCTCTATAATATCCTATCCTCTATAGTATCGTATCCTGTATCCTATCTTATCCTCTATCCTATCCTATCCTCTATCCTATCCTATCCTCTATCATATCCTATCCTCAATCCAATCATATCCTCTATCCTATCGTATCCTCTATCCTATCCTATCTTCTATCCTATCCTATCCTCTATCCTATCCTATCCTCTATCCTATCCTATCCTCTATCCTATCCTATCCTCTATCCTATCCTATCCTCTATCCTATCCTATTCTCTATCCTATCCTATCCTCTATCCTATCCTATCCTCTATCCTACCCTATCCTCTATCCTATCCTATCCTCTATACTATCGTATCCTCTATCATATCCTATCCTCTTTCCTATAATATCATCTATCCTATCCTATCCTCTATCCTATCCTATCCTCTATCCTATCACATCCTCTATCCTATCCAATCCTCTATCCTATCCTATCCTCTATCCTATCCTATCCTCTATCCTATCCTATCCTATATCCTATCCTATCCTCTATCCTATCCTATCCTCTATAATATCGTATCCTCTATAATATCGTATCCTGTATCCTATCCTGTCCTCTTTCCTATCCTATACTATATCCTATCATATCCTCTATCCTATCCTATCCTCTGTCCTATCCTATCCTCTATCCTATCCTATCGTCTATCCCATCCTATCCTCTATCCTATCCAATCCTCTATCCTACCCTATCCTCTATCCTATCCTATCGTATATCCTATCATATCCTCTATAATATCGTATCCTCTATAATATCGTATCCTGTATCCTATCCTGTCCTCTTTCCTATCCTATCCTCTATCCTATCCTCTATCATATCCTATCCTCTATCGTATCCTATCCTCTATCCTACCCTATCCTCTATCCTATCATATCCACTATCCTATCCTATCCTTTATCCTATCTATCCTCTATCCTATCCTATCCTCTATAATATCGTATCCTGTATCCTATCTTATCCTCTGTCCTATCCTATCCTCAATCCTATCCTATCCTCTATCCTATCGCATCCTCTATCCTATCCAATCCTCTATCCTATCCTACCCTCTATCCTATCCTATCCTCTATCCTATCCTATCCTCTATCCTATCCTATCCTCTATCCTATCCTATCCTCTATCCTATCCTATCCTCTATCCTATCCTATCCTCTATACTATCGTATCCTCTATAATATCGTATCCTCTATAATATAGTATCCTGTATCCTATCCTGTCCTCTTTCCTATCCTATCATCAATCCTATCCTATCCTCTATCCTATCCAATCCCCTATGTTATCCTCTATCCTATCCTATCCTCTATAATATCGTATCCTCTATCATATCCTATCCTCTTTCCTATAATATCATCTATCCTATCCTATCCTAGCTACTGCACCCACCGGCGTCGTTTATCCTATCCTATCCTCTATCCTATCGTATCCTCTATCCTATCATATCCTCTATCCTATCCTATCCTCTATCCTATCCTATCCTCCATCCCATCCTATCCTCTATCCTATCCAATCCCCTATGTTATCCTCTATCCTATTCTATCCTCCATCCTATCCTATCCTCTATCCTATCCAATCCCCTATGTTATCCTCTATCCTATCCTATCCTCTATAATATCGTATCCTCTATCATATCCTATCCTCTTTCCTATAATATCGTATCCTCTATCATATCCTATCCTCTTTCCTATAATATCGTCTATCCTACCCTATCCTTTATCCTATCCTATCCTCTATAATATCCTATTATCTATAGTATCGTATCCTGTATCCTATCTTATCCTCTATCCTATCCTATCCTCTATCCTATCCAATCCTCTATCCTATCCTATCCTCTATCCTATCCTATCCTCTATCCTATTCTATCCTATATCCTATCCTATACTCTATCCAATCCTCTATCCTATCCTCTATCCTATCCTATCCTCCATAATATCGTATCCTCTATAATATCGTATCCTGTATCCTATCCTGTCCTCTATCCCATCCTATCCTCTATCCTATCCAGTCCTCTATCCTATCGTATCCTCTATCCTATCCTATCCTCTATCCTGTCCTATCCTCTATCGACTCCTATCCTCTATGCTATCCAATCCTCTATCCTATCCTCTATCCTATCCTATCCTCCATAATATCCTGTCCTCTATACTATCCTATCCTCTGTCCTATCCTATCCTCTATCCTATCGTATCCTCTATCCTTTCATATCTTCTATCCTATCCTATCCTCTATCCTATCCTATCCTCTATCCTATCCTATCCTCTATCCTATCCTATCCTCTATCCTATCATATCCTCTATCCTTTCCTATCCTCTATCCTATCCTATCCTCTATCATATCCTATCCTCTATACTATCGTATCCTCTATAATATCGTATCCTCTATCATATCCTATCCTCTTTCCTATAATATCATCTATCCTATCCTATCCTCTATCCTATCCTATCCTCTATCCTATCACATCCTCTATCCTATCCATTCCTCTAGCCTATCCTATCCTCTATCCTATCCTATCCTCTATCCTATCCTATCCTATATCCTATCCTATCCTCTATCCTATCCTATCCTCTATAATATCGTATCCTCTATAATATCGTATCCTGTATTCTATCCTGTCCTCTTTCCTATCCTATCCTCTATCCTATCCTCTATCATATCCTATCCTCTATCGTATCCTATCCTCTATCCTACCCTATCCTCTATCCTATCATATCCACTATCCTATCCTATCCTTTATCCTATCTATCCTCTATCCTATCCTATCCTGTATAATATCGTATCCTGTATCCTATCTTATCCTCTGTCCTATCCTATCCTCAATCCTACCCTATCCTCTATCCTATCCAATCCTCTATCCTATCCTATCCTCTATCCTATCCTATCCTCTATCCTATCCTATCCTCTATCCTATCCTATCCTCTATCCTATCCTATCCTCTATCCTATCCTATCCTCTATCCTATCCTATCCTCTATACTATCGTATCCTCTATAATATCGTATCCTCTATAATATAGTATCCTGTATCCTATCCTGTCCTCTTTCCTATCCCATCATCAATCCTATCCTATCCTCTATCCTATCCAATCCCCTATGTTATCCTCTATCTTATCCTATCCTCTATAATATCGTATCCTCTATCATATCCTATCCTGTTTCCTATAATATCATCTATCCTATCCTATCCTCTATCCTATCCTATCCTCTATCCTATCATATCCTCTATCCTATCCTATCCTCTATCCTATCCTATCCTCCATCCTATCCTATCCTCTATCCTATCCTATCCTCTATCCTATCCTATCCTCTATCCTATCCTATCCTCCATCCTATCCTATCCTCTATCCTATCCAATCCCCTATGTTATCCTCTATCCTATCCTATCCTCTATAATATCGTATCCTCTATCATATCCTATCCTCTTTCCTATAATATCATCTATCCTATCCTATCCTCTATCCTATCCTATCCTCTATCCTATCACATCCTCTATCCTATCCATTCCTCTAGCCTATCCTATCCTCTATCCTATCTTATCCTCTATCCTATCCTACCCTCTATCCTATCCAATCCTCTATTCTATCCTATCCTCTATCCTATCCTATCCTCTATCCTATCCTATCCTATATCCTATCCTATCCTCTATCCAATCCTCTATCCTATCCTCTATCCTATCCTATCCTGCATAATATCGTATCCTCTATAATATCGTATCCTGTATCCTATCCTGTCCTCTATCCCATCCTATCCTCTATCCTATCCAGTCCTCTATCCTATCATATCCTCTATCCTATCCTATCCTCTATCCTATCCTATCCTGTATCGACTCCTATCCTCTATGCTATCCAATCCTCTATCCTATCCTCTATCCTATCCTATCCTCCATAATATCCTATCCTCTATACTATCCTATCCTCTGTCCTATCCTATCCTCTATCCTATCGTATCCTCTATCCTATCCTATCTTCTATCCTATCCTATCCTCTATCCTATCCAATCCCCTATGTTATCAACTATCCTATCCTATCCTCTATAATATCGTATCCTCTATCATATCCTATCCTCTTTCCTATAATATCATCTACCCTATCGCATCCTCTATCCTATCCAATCCTCTATCCTATCCTCTATCCTATCCTATCCTCTATCCTATCCTATCCTCTATAATATCGTATCCTCTATAATATCGTATCCTGTATCCTATCCTGTCCTCTTTCCTATCCTATCCTCAATCCAATCCTATCCTCTATCCTATCGTATCCTCTATCCTATCCTATCTTCTTTCCTATCCAATCCTCTATCCTATCCTATCCTCTATAATATCGTATCCTGTATCCTATCTTATCCTCTGTCCTATCCTATCCTCAATCCTATCCTATCCTCTATCCTATCGCATCCTCTATCCTATCCAATCCTCTATCCTATCCTATCCTCTATCCTATCCTATCCTCTATCCTATCCTATCCTATATCCTATCCTATCCTCTATCCTATCCTCTATCCTATCCTCTATCCTATCCTATCCTCCATAATATTGTATCCTCTATAATATCGTATCCTGTATCCTATCCTGTCCTCTTTCCTATCCTATACTATATCCTATCATATCCTCTATCCTATCCAATCCTCTATCCTATCCTATCCTCTATCCTATCCTATCGTCTATCCCATCCTATCCTCTATCCTATCCAATCCTCTATCCTATCATATCCTCTATCCTATCCTATCCTCTATCCTATCCTATCCTCTATCGACTCCTATCCTCTATGCTATCCAATCCCCTATGTTATCCTCTATCCTACCCTATCCTCTATAATATCCTATCCTCTATCCTATCCTATCCTCTATCCTATCCTATCCTGTATCCTATCCTATCCTCTATCCTATCCTATCCTCTATCCTATCCGATCCTCTATCCTATCCTATCCTCTATCGTATCCTATCCTCTATGCTATCCAATCCCCTATGTTATCCTCTATCCTATCCTATCCTCTATAATATCCTATCCTCTATACTATCCTATCCTCTATCCTATCCTATCCTGTATCCTATCCTATCCTCTATCATATCCTATCCTCTATCCTATCCTATCCTCTATCCTATCCTATCCTCTATCCTATCCTATCCTCTATCCTATCCAATCCTCTATCCTATCCTATCCCCTATCCTATCCTATCATCTATCCTATCCTATCCTATATCCTATCCTATCCTCTATCCTATCCTATCCTCTATCCTATCCTATTCTCTATCCTATCCCATCCTCTATCCTATCCTATCCTCTATCTTCTCCTATCCTCGATCCTATCCTATCCTCTATCCTATCATATCCTCTATCCTACCCTATCCTTTATCCTATCCTATCCTCTACCCTATCCTAACCTCTATAATATCGTATCCTGTATCCTATCTTAACCTTTGTCCTATCCTATTCTCAATCCTATCCTTTCCTCTATCCTATCGCATCCTCTATCCTATCCAATCCTCTATCCTATCCTATCCTCTATCCTATCCTATCCTCTATCCTATCCTATCCTCTATCCTATCCTATCCTCTATCCTATCCTATCCTCTATAATATCGTATCCTGTATCCTATCCTGTCCTCTTTCCTATCCTATCCTCAATCCAATCCTATCCTCTATCCTATCGTATCCTCTATCCTATCTTATCATCTGTCCTATCCTATCCTCAATCCTATCCTATCCTCTATCCTATCGCATCCTCTATACTATCCAATCCTCTATCCTATCCTATCCTCTATCCTATCCTATCGTCTATCCTACCCTATCCTCTATCCTATCCTATCGTATATCCTATCATATCCTCTATAATATCGTATCCTCTATAATATCGTATCCTGTATCCTATCCTGTCCTCTTTCCTATCCTATCCTCTATCATATCCTATCCTCTATCGTATCCTATCCTCTATCCTACCCTATCCTCTATCCTATCATATCCACTATCCTATCCTATCCTTTATCCTATCTATCCTCTATCCTATCCTATCCTCTATAATATCGTATCCTGTATCCTATCTTATCCTCTGTCCTATCCTATCCTCAATCCTATCCTATCCTCTATCCTATCGCATCCTCTATCCTATCCAATCCTCTATCCTATCCTATCCTCTATCCTATCCTATCCTCTATCCTATCCTATCCTCTATCCTATCCTATCCTCTATCCTATCCTATCCTCTATCCTATCCTATCCTCTATCCTATCCTATCCTCTATCCTATCCTATCCTCTATCCTATCCTATCCTCTATACTATCGTATCCTCTATAATATCGTATCCTCTATAATATCGTATCCTCTATAATATAGTATCCTGTATCCTATCCTGTCCTCTTTCCTATCCTATCATCAATCCTATCCTATCCTCTATCCTATCCAATCCCCTATGTTATCCTCTATCCTATCCTATCCTCTATAATATCGTATCCTCTATCATATCCTATCCTCTTTCCTATAATATCGTATCCTCTATCATATCCTATCCTCTTTCCTATAATATCGTCTATCCTACCCTATCCTTTATCCTATCCTATCCTCTATAATATCCTATTATCTATAGTATCGTATCCTGTATCCTATCTTATCCTCTATCCTATCCTATCCTCTATCCTATCCAATCCTCTATCCCATCCTATCCTCTATCCTATCCAGTCCTCTATCCTATCGTATCCTCTATCCTATCCTATCCTCTATCCTGTCCTATCCTCTATCGACTCCTATCCTCTATGCTATCCAATCCTCTATCCTATCCTCTATCCTATCCTATCCTCCATAATATCCTATCCTCTATACTATCCTATCCTCTGTCCTATCCTATCCTCTATCCTATCGTATCCTCTATCCTTTCATATCTTCTATCCTATCCTATCCTCTATCCTATCCTATCCTCTATCCTATCCTATCCTCTATCCTATCCTATCCTCTATCCTATCCTATCCTTTATCCTATCCTATCCTCTATCCTATCCTATCCTCTATCCTATCCTATCCTCTATCCTATCCTATTCTCTATCCTATCCTATCCTCTATCCTATCCTATCGTCTATCCTATCCTATCCTCTATCCTATCCTATCCTCTATACTATCGTATCCTCTATAATATCGTATCCTGTATCCTATCCTGTCCTCTTTCCTATCCTATTCTCTATCCTATCCTCTATCCTATCCTATCCTATCCTGTATCCTATCCTATCCTCTATCATCTCCTATCCTCTATCCTATCCTACCCTCTATCCTACCCCATCCTCTATCCTATCCTATTCTCTATCCTATCCTATCCTCTATCCTATCCTATCCTCTATCCTATCCTATCCTCTATCCTATCCTATCCTCTATCCTATCATATCCTCTATCCTATCCTATCCTCTATCCTATCCTATCCTCTATCATATCCTATCCTCTATACTATCGTATCCTCTATAATATCGTATCCTCTATCATATCCTATCCTCTTTCCTATAATATCATCTATCCTATCCTATCCTCTATCCTATCCTATCCTCTATCCTATCACATCCTCTATCCTATCCATTCCTCTAGCCTATCCTATCCTCTATCCTATCCTATCCTCTATCCTATCCTATCCTATATCCTATCCTATCCTCTATCCTATCCTATCCTCTATAATATCGTATCCTCTATAATATCGTATCCTGTATTCTATCCTGTCCTCTTTCCTATCCTATCCTCTATCCTATCCTCTATCATATCCTATCCTCTATCGTATCCTATCCTCTATCCTACCCTATCCTCTATCCTATCATATCCACTATCCTATCCTATCCTTTATCCTATCTATCCTCTATCCTATCCTATCCTCTATAATATCGTATCCTGTATCCTATCTTATCCTCTGTCCTATCCTATCCTCAATCCTACCCTATCCTCTATCCTATCCAATCCTCTATCCTATCCTATCCTCTATCCTATCCTATCCTCTATCCTATCCTATCCTCTATCCTATCCTATCCTCTATCCTATCCAATCCCCTATGTTATCCTCTATCCTATCCTATCCTCTATAATATCGTATCCTCTATCATATCCTATCCTCTTTCCTATAATATCATCTATCCTATCCTATCCTCTATCCTATCCTATCCTCTATCCTATCATATCCTCTATCCTATCCTATCCTCTATCCTATCCTATCCTCCATCCTATCCTATCCTCTATCCTATCCTATCCTCTGTCCTATCCTATCCTCTATCCTATCCTATCCTCTATCCTATCCTATCGTCTATCCTACCCTATCCTCTATCCTATCCTATCGTATATCCTATCATATCCTCTATAATATCGTATCCTCTATAATATCGTATCCTGTATCCTATCCTGTCCTCTTTCCTATCCTATCCTCTATCATATCCTATCCTCTATCGTATCCCATCCTCTATCCTACCCTATCCTCTATCCTATCATATCCACTATCCTATCCTATCCTTTATCCTATCTATCCTCTATCCTATCCTATCCTCTATAATATCGTATCCTGTATCCTATCTTATCCTCTGTCCTATCCTATCCTCAATCCTATCCTATCCTCTATCCTATCGCATCCTCTATCCTATCCAATCCTCTATCCTATCCTATCCTCTATCCTATCCTATCGTCTATCCCATCCTATCCTCTATCCTATCCAATCCTCTATCCTACCCTATCCTCTATCCTATCCTATCGTATATCCTATCATATCCTCTATAATATCGTATCCTCTATAATATCGTATCCTGTATCCTATCCTGTCCTCTTTCCTATCCTATCCTCTATCCTATCCTCTATCATATCCTATCCTCTATCGTATCCTATCCTCTATCCTACCCTATCCTCTATCCTATCATATCCACTATCCTATCCTATCCTTTATCCTATCTATCCTCTATCCTATCCTATCCTCTATAATATCGTATCCTGTATCCTATCTTATCCTCTGTCCTATCCTATCCTCAATCCTATCCTATCCTCTATCCTATCGCATCCTCTATCCTATCCAATCCTCTATCCTATCCTACCCTCTATCCTATCCTATCCTCTATCCTATCCTATCCTCTATCCTATCCTATCCTCTATCCTATCCTATCCTCTATCCTATCCTATCCTCTATACTATCGTATCCTCTATAATATCGTATCCTCTATAATATAGTATCCTGTATCCTATCCTGTCCTCTTTCCTATCCTATCATCAATCCTATCCTATCCTCTATCCTATCCAATCCCCTATGTTATCCTCTATCCTATCCTATCCTCTATAATATCGTATCCTCTATCATATCCTATCCTCTTTCCTATAATATCATCTATCCTATCCTATCCTAGCTACTGCACCCACCGGCGTCGTTTATCCTATCCTATCATCAATCCTATCCTATCCTCTATCCTATCCAATCCCCTATGTTATCCTCTATCCTATCCTATCCTCTATAATATCGTATCCTCTATCATATCCTATCCTCTTTCCTATAATATCATCTATCCTATCCTATCCTAGCTACTGCACCCACCGGCGTCGTTTATCCTATCCTATCCTCTATCCTATCGTATCCTCTATCCTATCATATCCTCTATCCTATCCTATCCTCTATCCTATCCTATCCTCCATCCCATCCTATCCTCTATCCTATCCAATCCCCTATGTTATCCTCTATCCTATTCTATCCTCCATCCTATCCTATCCTCTATCCTATCCAATCCCCTATGTTATCCTCTATCCTATCCTATCCTCTATAATATCGTATCCTCTATCATATCCTATCCTCTTTCCTATAATATCGTATCCTCTATCATATCCTATCCTCTTTCCTATAATATCGTCTATCCTACCCTATCCTTTATCCTATCCTATCCTCTATAATATCCTATTATCTATAGTATCGTATCCTGTATCCTATCTTATCCTCTATCCTATCCTATCCTCTATCCTATCCAATCCTCTATCCTATCCTATCCTCTATCCTATCCTATCCTCTATCCTATTCTATCCTATATCCTATCCTATACTCTATCCAATCCTCTATCCTATCCTCTATCCTATCCTATCCTCCATAATATCGTATCCTCTATAATATCGTATCCTGTATCCTATCCTGTCCTCTATCCCATCCTATCCTCTATCCTATCCAGTCCTCTATCCTATCGTATCCTCTATCCTATCCTATCCTCTATCCTGTCCTATCCTCTATCGACTCCTATCCTCTATGCTATCCAATCCTCTATCCTATCCTCTATCCTATCCTATCCTCCATAATATCCTGTCCTCTATACTATCCTATCCTCTGTCCTATCCTATCCTCTATCCTATCGTATCCTCTATCCTTTCATATCTTCTATCCTATCCTATCCTCTATCCTATCCTATCCTCTATCCTATCCTATCCTCTATCCTATCCTATCCTCTATCCTATCCTATCCTTTATCCTATCCTATCCTCTATCCTATCCTATCCTCTATCCTATCCTATCCTCTATCCTATCCTATTCTCTATCCTATCCTATCCTCTATCCTATCCTATCGTCTATCCTATCCTATCCTCTATCCTATCCTATCCTCTATACTATCGTATCCTCTATAATATCGTATCCTGTATCCTATCCTGTCCTCTTTCCTATCCTATTTTCTATCCTATCCTCTATCCTATCCTATCCTATCCTGTATCCTATCCTATCCTCTATCATCTCCTATCCTCTATCCTATCCTACCCTCTATCCTACCCCATCCTCTATCCTATCCTATTCTCTATCCTATCCTATCCTCTATCCTATCCTATCCTCTATCCTATCCTATCCTCTATCCTATCCTATCCTCTATCCTATCATATCCTCTATCCTTTCCTATCCTCTATCCTATCCTATCCTCTATCATATCCTATCCTCTATACTATCGTATCCTCTATAATATCGTATCCTCTATCATATCCTATCCTCTTTCCTATAATATCATCTATCCTATCCTATCCTCTATCCTATCCTATCCTCTATCCTATCACATCCTCTATCCTATCCATTCCTCTAGCCTATCCTATCCTCTATCCTATCCTATCCTCTATCCTATCCTATCCTATATCCTATCCTATCCTCTATCCTATCCTATCCTCTATAATATCGTATCCTCTATAATATCGTATCCTGTATTCTATCCTGTCCTCTTTCCTATCCTATCCTCTATCCTATCCTCTATCATATCCTATCCTCTATCGTATCCTATCCTCTATCCTACCCTATCCTCTATCCTATCATATCCACTATCCTATCCTATCCTTTATCCTATCTATCCTCTATCCTATCCTATCCTGTATAATATCGTATCCTGTATCCTATCTTATCCTCTGTCCTATCCTATCCTCAATCCTACCCTATCCTCTATCCTATCCAATCCTCTATCCTATCCTATCCTCTATCCTATCCTATCCTCTATCCTATCCTATCCTCTATCCTATCCTATCCTCTATCCTATCCTATCCTCTATCCTATCCTATCCTCTATCCTATCCTATCCTCTATACTATCGTATCCTCTATAATATCGTATCCTCTATAATATAGTATCCTGTATCCTATCCTGTCCTCTTTCCTATCCCATCATCAATCCTATCCTATCCTCTATCCTATCCAATCCCCTATGTTATCCTCTATCCTATCCTATCCTCTATAATATCGTATCCTCTATCATATCCTATCCTGTTTCCTATAATATCATCTATCCTATCCTATCCTCTATCCTATCCTATCCTCTATCCTATCATATCCTCTATCCTATCCTATCCTCTATCCTATCCTATCCTCCATCCTATCCTATCCTCTATCCTATCCTATCCTCTATCCTATCCTATCCTCTATCCTATCCTATCCTCCATCCTATCCTATCCTCTATCCTATCCAATCCCCTATGTTATCCTCTATCCTATCCTATCCTCTATAATATCGTATCCTCTATCATATCCTATCCTCTTTCCTATAATATCGTATCCTCTATCATATCCTATCCTCTTTCCTATAATATCGTCTATCCTACCCTATCCTTTATCCTATCCTATCCTCTATAATATCCTATTATCTATAGTATCGTATCCTGTATCCTATCTTATCCTCTATCCTATCCTACCCTCTATCCTATCCAATCCTCTATTCTATCCTATCCTCTATCCTATCCTATCCTCTATCCTATCCTATCCTATATCCTATCCTATCCTCTATCCAATCCTCTATCCTATCCTCTATCCTATCCTATCCTGCATAATATCGTATCCTCTATAATATCGTATCCTGTATCCTATCCTGTCCTCTATCCCATCCTATCCTCTATCCTATCCAGTCCTCTATCCTATCATATCCTCTATCCTATCCTATCCTCTATCCTATCCTATCCTGTATCGACTCCTATCCTCTATGCTATCCAATCCTCTATCCTATCCTCTATCCTATCCTATCCTCCATAATATCCTATCCTCTATACTATCCTATCCTCTGTCCTATCCTATCCTCTATCCTATCGTATCCTCTATCCTATCCTATCTTCTATCCTATCCTATCCTCTATCCTATCCAATCCCCTATGTTATCAACTATCCTATCCTATCCTCTATAATATCGTATCCTCTATCATATCCTATCCTCTTTCCTATAATATCATCTACCCTATCGCATCCTCTATCCTATCCAATCCTCTATCCTATCCTCTATCCTATCCTATCCTCTATCCTATCCTATCCTCTATAATATCGTATCCTCTATAATATCGTATCCTGTATCCTATCCTGTCCTCTTTCCTATCCTATCCTCAATCCAATCCTATCCTCTATCCTATCGTATCCTCTATCCTATCCTATCTTCTTTCCTATCCAATCCTCTATCCTATCCTATCCTCTATAATATCGTATCCTGTATCCTATCTTATCCTCTGTCCTATCCTATCCTCAATCCTATCCTATCCTCTATCCTATCGCATCCTCTATCCTATCCAATCCTCTATCCTATCCTATCCTCTATCCTATCCTATCCTCTATCCTATCCTATCCTATATCCTATCCTATCCTCTATCCTATCCTCTATCCTATCCTCTATCCTATCCTATCCTCCATAATATTGTATCCTCTATAATATCGTATCCTGTATCCTATCCTGTCCTCTTTCCTATCCTATACTATATCCTATCATATCCTCTATCCTATCCAATCCTCTATCCTATCCTATCCTCTATCCTATCCTATCGTCTATCCCATCCTATCCTCTATCCTATCCAATCCTCTATCCTATCATATCCTCTATCCTATCCTATCCTCTATCCTATCCTATCCTCTATCGACTCCTATCCTCTATGCTATCCAATCCCCTATGTTATCCTCTATCCTACCCTATCCTCTATAATATCCTATCCTCTATCCTATCCTATCCTCTATCCTATCCTATCCTGTATCCTATCCTATCCTCTATCCTATCCTATCCTCTATCCTATCCGATCCTCTATCCTATCCTATCCTCTATCGTATCCTATCCTCTATGCTATCCAATCCCCTATGTTATCCTCTATCCTATCCTATCCTCTATAATATCCTATCCTCTATACTATCCTATCCTCTATCCTATCCTATCCTGTATCCTATCCTATCCTCTATCATATCCTATCCTCTATCCTATCCTATCCTCTATCCTATCCTATCCTCTATCCTATCCTATCCTCTATCCTATCCAATCCTCTATCCTATCCTATCCCCTATCCTATCCTATCATCTATCCTATCCAATCCCCTATGTTATCCTCTATCCTATCCTATCCTCTATAATATCGTATCCTCTATCATATCCTATCCTCTTTCCTATAATATCATCTATCCTATCCTATCCTAGCTACTGCACCCACCGGCGTCGTTTATCCTATCCTATCCTCTATCCTATCGTATCCTCTATCCTATCATATCCTCTATCCTATCCTATCCTCTATCCTATCCTATCCTCCATCCCATCCTATCCTCTATCCTATCCAATCCCCTATGTTATCCTCTATCCTATTCTATCCTCCATCCTATCCTATCCTCTATCCTATCCAATCCCCTATGTTATCCTCTATCCTATCCTATCCTCTATAATATCGTATCCTCTATCATATCCTATCCTCTTTCCTATAATATCGTATCCTCTATCATATCCTATCCTCTTTCCTATAATATCGTCTATCCTACCCTATCCTTTATCCTATCCTATCCTCTATAATATCCTATTATCTATAGTATCGTATCCTGTATCCTATCTTATCCTCTATCCTATCCTATCCTCTATCCTATCCAATCCTCTATCCTATCCTATCCTCTATCCTATCCTATCCTCTATCCTATTCTATCCTATATCCTATCCTATACTCTATCCAATCCTCTATCCTATCCTCTATCCTATCCTATCCTCCATAATATCGTATCCTCTATAATATCGTATCCTGTATCCTATCCTGTCCTCTATCCCATCCTATCCTCTATCCTATCCAGTCCTCTATCCTATCGTATCCTCTATCCTATCCTATCCTCTATCCTGTCCTATCCTCTATCGACTCCTATCCTCTATGCTATCCAATCCTCTATCCTATCCTCTATCCTATCCTATCCTCCATAATATCCTGTCCTCTATACTATCCTATCCTCTGTCCTATCCTATCCTCTATCCTATCGTATCCTCTATCCTTTCATATCTTCTATCCTATCCTATCCTCTATCCTATCCTATCCTCTATCCTATCCTATCCTCTATCCTATCCTATCCTCTATCCTATCCTATCCTTTATCCTATCCTATCCTCTATCCTATCCTATCCTCTATCCTATCCTATCCTCTATCCTATCCTATTCTCTATCCTATCCTATCCTCTATCCTATCCTATCGTCTATCCTATCCTATCCTCTATCCTATCCTATCCTCTATACTATCGTATCCTCTATAATATCGTATCCTGTATCCTATCCTGTCCTCTTTCCTATCCTATTTTCTATCCTATCCTCTATCCTATCCTATCCTATCCTGTATCCTATCCTATCCTCTATCATCTCCTATCCTCTATCCTATCCTACCCTCTATCCTACCCCATCCTCTATCCTATCCTATTCTCTATCCTATCCTATCCTCTATCCTATCCTATCCTCTATCCTATCCTATCCTCTATCCTATCCTATCCTCTATCCTATCATATCCTCTATCCTTTCCTATCCTCTATCCTATCCTATCCTCTATCATATCCTATCCTCTATACTATCGTATCCTCTATAATATCGTATCCTCTATCATATCCTATCCTCTTTCCTATAATATCATCTATCCTATCCTATCCTCTATCCTATCCTATCCTCTATCCTATCACATCCTCTATCCTATCCATTCCTCTAGCCTATCCTATCCTCTATCCTATCCTATCCTCTATCCTATCCTATCCTATATCCTATCCTATCCTCTATCCTATCCTATCCTCTATAATATCGTATCCTCTATAATATCGTATCCT
Organism: Halictus rubicundus; assembly: GCF_050948215.1. Lineage (NCBI taxonomy): Eukaryota > Metazoa > Arthropoda > Insecta > Hymenoptera > Halictidae > Halictus > Halictus rubicundus. The sequence goes on along the minus strand of NW_027488820.1, from coordinate 237,683 downwards.
GTATTCTATCCTGTCCTCTTTCCTATCCTATCCTCTATCCTATCCTCTATCATATCCTATCCTCTATCGTATCCTATCCTCTATCCTACCCTATCCTCTATCCTATCATATCCACTATCCTATCCTATCCTTTATCCTATCTATCCTCTATCCTATCCTATCCTGTATAATATCGTATCCTGTATCCTATCTTATCCTCTGTCCTATCCTATCCTCAATCCTACCCTATCCTCTATCCTATCCAATCCTCTATCCTATCCTATCCTCTATCCTATCCTATCCTCTATCCTATCCTATCCTCTATCCTATCCTATCCTCTATCCTATCCTATCCTCTATCCTATCCTATCCTCTATCCTATCCTATCCTCTATACTATCGTATCCTCTATAATATCGTATCCTCTATAATATAGTATCCTGTATCCTATCCTGTCCTCTTTCCTATCCCATCATCAATCCTATCCTATCCTCTATCCTATCCAATCCCCTATGTTATCCTCTATCCTATCCTATCCTCTATAATATCGTATCCTCTATCATATCCTATCCTGTTTCCTATAATATCATCTATCCTATCCTATCCTCTATCCTATCCTATCCTCTATCCTATCATATCCTCTATCCTATCCTATCCTCTATCCTATCCTATCCTCCATCCTATCCTATCCTCTATCCTATCCTATCCTCTATCCTATCCTATCCTCTATCCTATCCTATCCTCCATCCTATCCTATCCTCTATCCTATCCAATCCCCTATGTTATCCTCTATCCTATCCTATCCTCTATAATATCGTATCCTCTATCATATCCTATCCTCTTTCCTATAATATCGTATCCTCTATCATATCCTATCCTCTTTCCTATAATATCGTCTATCCTACCCTATCCTTTATCCTATCCTATCCTCTATAATATCCTATTATCTATAGTATCGTATCCTGTATCCTATCTTATCCTCTATCCTATCCTACCCTCTATCCTATCCAATCCTCTATTCTATCCTATCCTCTATCCTATCCTATCCTCTATCCTATCCTATCCTATATCCTATCCTATCCTCTATCCAATCCTCTATCCTATCCTCTATCCTATCCTATCCTGCATAATATCGTATCCTCTATAATATCGTATCCTGTATCCTATCCTGTCCTCTATCCCATCCTATCCTCTATCCTATCCAGTCCTCTATCCTATCATATCCTCTATCCTATCCTATCCTCTATCCTATCCTATCCTGTATCGACTCCTATCCTCTATGCTATCCAATCCTCTATCCTATCCTCTATCCTATCCTATCCTCCATAATATCCTATCCTCTATACTATCCTATCCTCTGTCCTATCCTATCCTCTATCCTATCGTATCCTCTATCCTATCCTATCTTCTATCCTATCCTATCCTCTATCCTATCCAATCCCCTATGTTATCAACTATCCTATCCTATCCTCTATAATATCGTATCCTCTATCATATCCTATCCTCTTTCCTATAATATCATCTACCCTATCGCATCCTCTATCCTATCCAATCCTCTATCCTATCCTCTATCCTATCCTATCCTCTATCCTATCCTATCCTCTATAATATCGTATCCTCTATAATATCGTATCCTGTATCCTATCCTGTCCTCTTTCCTATCCTATCCTCAATCCAATCCTATCCTCTATCCTATCGTATCCTCTATCCTATCCTATCTTCTTTCCTATCCAATCCTCTATCCTATCCTATCCTCTATAATATCGTATCCTGTATCCTATCTTATCCTCTGTCCTATCCTATCCTCAATCCTATCCTATCCTCTATCCTATCGCATCCTCTATCCTATCCAATCCTCTATCCTATCCTATCCTCTATCCTATCCTATCCTCTATCCTATCCTATCCTATATCCTATCCTATCCTCTATCCTATCCTCTATCCTATCCTCTATCCTATCCTATCCTCCATAATATTGTATCCTCTATAATATCGTATCCTGTATCCTATCCTGTCCTCTTTCCTATCCTATACTATATCCTATCATATCCTCTATCCTATCCAATCCTCTATCCTATCCTATCCTCTATCCTATCCTATCGTCTATCCCATCCTATCCTCTATCCTATCCAATCCTCTATCCTATCATATCCTCTATCCTATCCTATCCTCTATCCTATCCTATCCTCTATCGACTCCTATCCTCTATGCTATCCAATCCCCTATGTTATCCTCTATCCTACCCTATCCTCTATAATATCCTATCCTCTATCCTATCCTATCCTCTATCCTATCCTATCCTGTATCCTATCCTATCCTCTATCCTATCCTATCCTCTATCCTATCCGATCCTCTATCCTATCCTATCCTCTATCGTATCCTATCCTCTATGCTATCCAATCCCCTATGTTATCCTCTATCCTATCCTATCCTCTATAATATCCTATCCTCTATACTATCCTATCCTCTATCCTATCCTATCCTGTATCCTATCCTATCCTCTATCATATCCTATCCTCTATCCTATCCTATCCTCTATCCTATCCTATCCTCTATCCTATCCTATCCTCTATCCTATCCAATCCTCTATCCTATCCTATCCCCTATCCTATCCTATCATCTATCCTATCCTATCCTATATCCTATCCTATCCTCTATCCTATCCTATCCTCTATCCTGTCCTATTCTCTATCCTATCCCATCCTCTATCCTATCCTATCCTCTATCTTCTCCTATCCTCGATCCTATCCTATCCTCTATCCTATCATATCCTCTATCCTACCCTATCCTTTATCCTATCCTATCCTCTACCCTATCCTAACCTCTATAATATCGTATCCTGTATCCTATCTTAACCTTTGTCCTATCCTATTCTCAATCCTATCCTTTCCTCTATCCTATCGCATCCTCTATCCTATCCAATCCTCTATCCTATCCTATCCTCTATCCTATCCTATCCTCTATCCTATCCTATCCTCTATCCTATCCTATCCTCTATAATATCGTATCCTGTATCCTATCCTGTCCTCTTTCCTATCCTATCCTCAATCCAATCCTATCCTCTATCCTATCGTATCCTCTATCCTATCTTATCATCTGTCCTATCCTATCCTCAATCCTATCCTATCCTCTATCCTGTCGCATCCTCTATACTATCCAATCCTCTATCCTATCCTATCCTCTATCCTATCCTATCGTCTATCCTACCCTATCCTCTATCCTATCCTATCGTATATCCTATCATATCCTCTATAATATCGTATCCTCTATAATATCGTATCCTGTATCCTATCCTGTCCTCTTTCCTATCCTATCCTCTATCATATCCTATCCTCTATCGTATCCTATCCTCTATCCTACCCTATCCTCTATCCTATCATATCCACTATCCTATCCTATCCTTTATCCTATCTATCCTCTATCCTATCCTATCCTCTATAATATCGTATCCTGTATCCTATCTTATCCTCTGTCCTATCCTATCCTCAATCCTATCCTATCCTCTATCCTATCGCATCCTCTATCCTATCCAATCCTCTATCCTATCCTATCCTCTATCCTATCCTATCCTCTATCCTATCCTATCCTCTATCCTATCCTATCCTCTATCCTATCCTATCCTCTATCCTATCCTATCCTCTATCCTATCCTATCCTCTATCCTATCCTATCCTCTATACTATCGTATCCTCTATAATATCGTATCCTCTATAATATCGTATCCTCTATAATATCGTATCCTCTATAATATAGTATCCTGTATCCTATCCTGTCCTCTTTCCTATCCTATCATCAATCCTATCCTATCCTCTATCCTATCCAATCCCCTATGTTATCCTCTATCCTATCCTATCCTCTATAATATCGTATCCTCTATCATATCCTATCCTCTTTCCTATAATATCGTATCCTCTATCATATCCTATCCTCTTTCCTATAATATCGTCTATCCTACCCTATCCTTTATCCTATCCTATCCTCTATAATATCCTATTATCTATAGTATCGTATCCTGTATCCTATCTTATCCTCTATCCTATCCTATCCTCTATCCTATCCAATCCTCTATCCCATCCTATCCTCTATCCTATCCAGTCCTCTATCCTATCGTATCCTCTATCCTATCCTATCCTCTATCCTGTCCTATCCTCTATCGACTCCTATCCTCTATGCTATCCAATCCTCTATCCTATCCTCTATCCTATCCTATCCTCCATAATATCCTATCCTCTATACTATCCTATCCTCTGTCCTATCCTATCCTCTATCCTATCGTATCCTCTATCCTTTCATATCTTCTATCCTATCCTATCCTCTATCCTATCCTATCCTCTATCCTATCCTATCCTCTATCCTATCCTATCCTCTATCCTATCCTATCCTTTATCCTATCCTATCCTCTATCCTATCCTATCCTCTATCCTATCCTATCCTCTATCCTATCCTATTCTCTATCCTATCCTATCCTCTATCCTATCCTATCGTCTATCCTATCCTATCCTCTATCCTATCCTATCCTCTATACTATCGTATCCTCTATAATATCGTATCCTGTATCCTATCCTGTCCTCTTTCCTATCCTATTCTCTATCCTATCCTCTATCCTATCCTATCCTATCCTGTATCCTATCCTATCCTCTATCATCTCCTATCCTCTATCCTATCCTACCCTCTATCCTACCCCATCCTCTATCCTATCCTATTCTCTATCCTATCCTATCCTCTATCCTATCCTATCCTCTATCCTATCCTATCCTCTATCCTATCCTATCCTCTATCCTATCATATCCTCTATCCGATCCTATCCTCTATCCTATCCTATCCTCTATCATATCCTATCCTCTATACTATCGTATCCTCTATAATATCGTATCCTCTATCATATCCTATCCTCTTTCCTATAATATCATCTATCCTATCCTATCCTCTATCCTATCCTATCCTCTATCCTATCACATCCTCTATCCTATCCATTCCTCTAGCCTATCCTATCCTCTATCCTATCCTATCCTCTATCCTATCCTATCCTATATCCTATCCTATCCTCTATCCTATCCTATCCTCTATAATATCGTATCCTCTATAATATCGTATCCTGTATTCTATCCTGTCCTCTTTCCTATCCTATCCTCTATCCTATCCTCTATCATATCCTATCCTCTATCGTATCCTATCCTCTATCCTACCCTATCCTCTATCCTATCATATCCACTATCCTATCCTATCCTTTATCCTATCTATCCTCTATCCTATCCTATCCTCTATAATATCGTATCCTGTATCCTATCTTATCCTCTGTCCTATCCTATCCTCAATCCTACCCTATCCTCTATCCTATCCAATCCTCTATCCTATCCTATCCTCTATCCTATCCTATCCTCTATCCTATCCTATCCTCTATCCTATCCTATCCTCTATCCTATCCAATCCCCTATGTTATCCTCTATCCTATCCTATCCTCTATAATATCGTATCCTCTATCATATCCTATCCTCTTTCCTATAATATCATCTATCCTATCCTATCCTCTATCCTATCCTATCCTCTATCCTATCATATCCTCTATCCTATCCTATCCTCTATCCTATCCTATCCTCCATCCTATCCTATCCTCTATCCTATCCTATCCTCTGTCCTATCCTATCCTCTATCCTATCCTATCCTCTATCCTATCCTATCGTCTATCCTACCCTATCCTCTATCCTATCCTATCGTATATCCTATCATATCCTCTATAATATCGTATCCTCTATAATATCGTATCCTGTATCCTATCCTGTCCTCTTTCCTATCCTATCCTCTATCATATCCTATCCTCTATCGTATCCCATCCTCTATCCTACCCTATCCTCTATCCTATCATATCCACTATCCTATCCTATCCTTTATCCTATCTATCCTCTATCCTATCCTATCCTCTATAATATCGTATCCTGTATCCTATCTTATCCTCTGTCCTATCCTATCCTCAATCCTATCCTATCCTCTATCCTATCGCATCCTCTATCCTATCCAATCCTCTATCCTATCCTATCCTCTATCCTATCCTATCCTCTATCCTATCCTATCCTCTATCCTATCCTATCCTCTATCCTATCCTATCCTCTATCCTATCCTATCCTCTATCCTGTCCAATCCTATATCCTATCCTCTATCCTATCCTATCCCTCCATCCTATCCTAGCCTCTATCCTATAATATCATCTATCCTATCCTATCCTCTATCCTATCCTATCCTCTATCGTCTCCTATCCTCTATGCTATCCAATCCCCTATGTTATCCTCTATCCTATCCTATCCTCTATAATATCCTATCCTCTATCCTATCCTATCCTCTGTCCTATCCAATCCTCTATCCTATCCTATCCTCTATCCTATCCTATTCTCTATCCTATCCTATCCTCTATCCTATCCTATCCTCTATCCTATCCTATCCTCTATCCTATCCTATGCTGTATCCTATCCCATCAACTATCCTATCCTATCCTCTATCCTATCCTATCCTATCAACTATCCTATCCCATCCTCTATCCTATCCTATCCTCTATCCTATCCTATCCTCTCTCCTATCCAATCCTCTATCCTATCCTATCCTCTATCCTATCCTATCCTCTATCCTATCCTATCCTCTATCCTATCCTATCCTCTATCCTATCCTATCCTCTATCCTATCCTATCCTGTATCCTATCCCATCAACTATCCTATCCCATCCTCTATCCAATCCTATCCTATCCTCTATCCTATCCTATCCTATCCTATCAACTATCCTATCCTCTATCCTATCCTATCCTCTATCCTATCCTATCCTCTATCCTATCCTATCCTCTATCCTATCCTATCCACTATCCTATCCTATGCTGTATCCTATCCTATCAACTATTCTATCCTATCCTCTATCCTATCCTATCCTATCAACTATCCTATCCTATCCTCTATCCTATCCTATCCTCTATCCTATCCTATCCTCTATCCTATCCTATCCTCTATCCTATCCTATCCTCTATCCTATCCTATCCTCTATAATATCGTATCCTCTATAATATCGTATCCTGTATCCTATCCTGTCCTCTTTCCTATCCTATCCTCTATCCTATCCTATCCTCTATCCTATCCTATTCTTTATCCTATCCTATCCTCTATCCTATCCTTTCCTGTATCCTATCCTATCAACTATCCTATAATATCATCTATCCCATCCTATCCTCTATCCTATCCTATCCTCTATACTATCCAATCCCCTATGTTATCCTCTATCCTATCCTATTCTCTAATAATATCCTATCCTCTATCCTATCCTATCCTCTGTCCTATCCTATCCTCTATCCTATCCTATCCTCTATCCTATCCTATCCTCTATCCTATCCTATCCTCTGTCCTATCCTATCCTCTATCCTATCCTATCCTCTATCCTATAATATCCTCTATCCTATCCTATCCTCTATCCTATCCTATCCTCTATCCTATCCTATCCTGTATCCTATCCTATCAACTATCCTATCCTATCCTCTATCCTATCCTATCCTATCCTCTATCCTATCCTATCCTCTATCCTATCCTATCCTCTGTCCTATCCTATCCTCTGTCCTATCCAATCCTCTATCCTATCCTATCCTCTATCCTATCCTATCCTCTATCCTATCCTATCCTCTATCCTATCCTATCCTGTATCCTATCCTATCCTCTATCCTATCCTATCCTGTATCCTATCCTATCAACTATCCTATCCTATCCTCTATCCTATCCTATCCTATCCTCTATCCTATCCTATCCTCTGTCCTATCCTATCCTCTGTCCTATCCTATCCTCTCTCCTATCCTATCCTCTATCCTATCCTATCCTCTATAATATCGTATCCTGTATCCTATCCTGTCCTCTTTCCTATCCTATCCTCAATCCTATCCTATCCTCTATCCTTTGGTATACTCTATCCTATCCAATCCTCTATCCTATCCTATCCTCTATCCGATCCTATCCTCTATCCTATCCAATCCTATATCCTATCCTCTATCCTATCCTATCCTCCATCCTATCGTAGCCTCTATCCTATAATATCATCTATCCTATCCTATCCTCTATCCTATCCTAGCCTCTATCGTCTCCTATCCTCTATGCTATCCAATCCCCTATGTTATCCTCTATCCTATCCTATCCTCTATAATATCCTATCCTCTATCCTATCCTATCCTCTGTCCTATCCAATCCTCTATCCTATCCTATCCTCTATCCTATCCTATCCTCTATCCTATCATATCCTCTATCCTATCCTATGCTGTATCCTATCCCATCAACCATCCTATCCTATCCTCTATCCTATCCTATCCTATCAACTATCCTATCCTATCCTCTATCCTATCCTATCCTCTATCCTATCCTATCCTCTATCCTATCCTATCCTCTCTCCTATCCTATCCTCTATCCTATCCTATCCTCTATCTTATCCTATCCTCTATCCTATCCTATCCTCTATAATATCGTATCCTCTATAATATCGTATCCTGTATCCTATCCTGTCCTCTTTCCTATCCTATCCTCTATCCTATCCTATCCTCTATCCTATCCTATTCTCTATCCTATCCTATCCTCTATCCTATCCTTTCCTGTATCCTATCCTATCAACTATCCTATCCTATCCTCTATCCTATCCTATCCTCTATCCTATCCTATCCTCTCTTCTATCCTATCCTCTCTCCTATCCTATCCTCTATCCTATCCTATCCTCTATTCTATCCTATCCTCTATCCTATCCTATCCTCTATCCTATACTATCCTCTATCCTATCCTTTCCTGTATCCTATCCTATCAACTATCCTATCCTATCCTCTATCCTATCCTATCCTATCAACTATCCTATCCTATCCTCTATCCTATCCTATCCTCTATCCTATCCTATCCTCTGTCCTATCCTATCCTCTCTCCTATCCTATCCTCTATCCTATCCTATCCTCTATCCTATCCTATCCTATCCTCTATCCTATCCTATCCTCTATAATATCGTATCCTCTATAATATCGTATCCTGTATCACATCCTGTCCTCTTTCCTATCCTATCCTCAATCCTATCCTATCCTCTATCCTATCCTATCCTCTATCCTATCCAATCCTATATCCTATCCTCTATCCTATCCTATCCTCCATCCTATCCTATCCTCTATCCTATAATATCATCTATCCTATCCTATTCTCTATCCTATACTATATTCTATCCTATCCTATCCTCAATTCTTTCCTATGCTCTATCATCTGCTCTATCCTCTCCTATCCTCAATCCTATAATATCCTCTATCCGATCCTATCCTCTATCCTATCCAATCCTATATCCTATCCTCTATCCTATCCCATCCTCCATCCTATCCTAGCCTCTATCCTATAATATCATCTATCCTATCCTATCCTCTATCCTATCCTATCCTCTATCGTCTCCTATCCTCTATGCTATCCAATCCCCTATGTTATCCTCTATCCTATCCTATCCTCTATAATATCCTATCCTCTATCCTATCCTATCCTCTGTCCTATCCAATCCTCTATCCTATCCTATCCTCTATCCTCTCCTATCCTCTATCCTATCCTATCCTCTATCCTATCCTATCCTCTATCCTATCCTATGCTGTATCCTATCCCATCAACTATCCTATCCTATCCTCTATCCTATCCTATCCTATCCTCTATCCTATCCTATCCTATCCTATCAACTATCCTATCCTCTATCCTATCCTATCCTCTATCCTATCCTATCCTATCCTATCAACTATCCTATCCTCTATCCTATCCTATCCTCTATCCTATCCTATCCTCTCTCCTATCCTATCCTCTATCCTATCCTATCCTCTATCCTATCCTATCCTCTATCCTATCCTATCCTCTATAATATCGTATCCTCTATAATATCGTATCCTGTATCCTATCATGTCCTCTTTCCTATCCTATCCTCTATCCTATCCTATCCTCTATCCTATCCTATTCTCTATCCTATCCTATCCTCAATTCTTTCCTATGCTCTATCGTCTGCTCTATCCTCTCCTATCCTCAATCCTATCCAATCCTCTATCCGATCCTATCCTCTATCCTATCCAATCCTATATCCTATCCTCTATCCTCTCCTATCCTCCATCCTATCCCATCCTCTATCCGATCCTATCCTCTATCCTATCCAATCCTCTATCCTATCCAATCCTATATCCTATCCTCTATCCTATCCTATCCTCCATCCTATCCTAGCCTCTATCCTATAATATCATCTATCCTATCCTATCCTCTATCCTATCCTATCCTCTATCGTCTCCTATCCTCTATGCTATCCAATCCCCTATGTTATCCTCTATCCTATCCTATCCTCTATAATATCCTATCCTCTATCCTATCCTATCCTCTGTCCTATCCAATCCTCTATCCTATCCTATCATCTATCCTATCCTATCCTCTATAATATCCTATCCTCTATCCTATCCTATCCTCTATCCTATCCTATCCTCTATCCTATCCTATCCTCTATCCTATCCTATGCTGTATCCTATCCTATCAACTATCCTATCCTATCCTCTATCCTATCCTATCCTATCCTCTATCCTATCCTATCCTCTATCCTATCCTATCCTCTCTCCTATCCTATCCTCTATCCTATCCTATCCTCTATCCTATCCTATCCTCTATCCTATCCTATCCTCTATAATATCGTATCCTCTATAATATCGTATCCTGTATCCTATCCTGTCCTCTTTCCTATCCTATCCTCTATCCTATCCTATCCTCTATCCTATCCTATTCTTTATCCTATCCTATCCTCTATCCTATCCTTTCCTGTATCCTATCCTATCAACTATCCTATCCTATCCTCTATCCTATCCTATCCTATCAACTATCCTATCCTATCCTCTATCCTATCCTATCCTCTATCCTATCCTATCCTCTGTCCTATCCTATCCTCTCTCCTATCCTATCCTCTATCCTATCCTATCCTCTATCCTATCCTATCCTGTATCCTATCCTATCCTCTATAATATCGTATCCCCTATAATATCGTATCCTGTATCACATCCTGTCCTCTTTCCTATCCTATCCTCAATCCTATCCTATCCTCTATCCTATCCTATCCTCTATCCTATCCAATCCTATATCCTATCCTCTATCCTATCCTATCCTCCATCCTATCCTATCCTCTATCCTATAATATCATCTATCCTATCCTATTCTCTATCCTATACTATATTCTATCCTATCCTATCCTCAATTCTTTCCTATGCTCTATCATCTGTTCTATCCTCTCCTATCCTCAATCCTATCCTATCCTCTATCCGATCCTATCCTCTATCCTATCCAATCCTATATCCTATCCTCTATCCTATCCTATCCTCCATCCTATCCTACCCTCTATCCTATAATATCATCTATCCTATCCTATCCTCTATCCTATCCTATCCTCTATCGTCTCCTATCCTCTATGCTATCCAATCCCCTATGTTATCCTCTATCCTATCCTAACCTCTATAATATCCTATCCTCTATCCTATCCTATCCTCTGTCCTATCCAATCCTCTATCCTATCCTATCCTCTATCCTATCCTATCCTCTATCCTATCCTATCCTCTATCCTATCCTATCCTCTATCCTATCCTATCCTCTATCCTATCCTATCCTCTATCCTATCCTATGCTGTATACTATCCCATCAACTATCCTATCCTATCCTCTATCCTATCCTATCCTATCAACTATCCTATCCTATCCTCTATCCTATCCTATCCTCTATCCTATCCTATCCTCTATCCTATCCTATCCTCTATAATATCGTATCCTCTATAATATCGTATCCTGTATCCTATCATGTCCTCTTTCCTATCCTATCCTCTATCCTATCCTATCCTCTATCCTATCCTATTCTCTATCCTATCCTATCCTCAATTCTTTCCTATGCTCTATCGTCTGCTCTATCCTCTCCTATCCTCAATCCTATCCAATCCTCTATCCGATCCTATCCTCTATCCTATCCAATCCTCTATCCTATCCAATCCTATATCCTATCCTCTATCCTATCCTATCCTCCATCCTATCCTAGCCTCTATCCTATAATATCATCTATCCTATCCTATCCTCTATCCTATCCTATCCTCTATCGTCTCCTATCCTCTATGCTATCCAATCCCCTATGTTATCCTCTATCCTATCCTATCCTCTATAATATCCTATCCTCTATCCTATCCTATCCTCTGTCCTATCCAATCCTCTATCCTATCCTATCATCTATCCTATCCTATCCTCTATAATATCCTATCCTCTATCCTATCCTATCCTCTATCCTATCCTATCCTCTATCCTATCCTATCCTCTATCCTATCCTATGCTGTATCCTATCCTATCAACTATCCTATCCTATCCTCTATCCTATCCTATCCTATCAACTATCCTATCCTATCCTCTATCCTATCCTATCCTCTATCCTATCCTATCCTCTCTCCTATCCTATCCTCTATCCTATCCTATCCTCTATCCTATCCTATCCTCTATCCTATCCTATCCTCTATAATATCGTATCCTCTATAATATCGTATCCTGTATCCTATCCTGTCCTCTTTCCTATCCTATCCTCTATCCTATCCTATCCTCTATCCTATCCTATTCTTTATCCTATCCTATCCTCTATCCTATCCTTTCCTGTATCCTATCCTATCAACTATCCTATCCTATCCTCTATCCTATCCTATCCTATCAACTATCCTATCCTATCCTCTATCCTATCCTATCCTCTATCCTATCCTATCCTCTGTCCTATCCTATCCTCTCTCCTATCCTATCCTCTATCCTATCCTATCCTCTATCCTATCCTATCCTGTATCCTATCCAATCCTATATCCTATCCTCTATCCTATCCTATCCTCCATCCTATCCTATCCTCTATCCTATAATATCATCTATCCTATCCTATTCTCTATCCTATACTATATTCTATCCTATCCTATCCTCAATTCTTTCCTATGCTCTATCATCTGTTCTATCCTCTCCTATCCTCAATCCTATCCTATCCTCTATCCGATCCTATCCTCTATCCTATCCAATCCTATATCCTATCCTCTATCCTATCCTATCCTCCATCCTATCCTACCCTCTATCCTATAATATCATCTATCCTATCCTATCCTCTATCCTATCCTATCCTCTATCGTCTCCTATCCTCTATGCTATCCAATCCCCTATGTTATCCTCTATCCTATCCTATCCTCTATAATATCCTATCCTCTATCCTATCCTATCCTCTGTCCTATCCAATCCTCTATCCTATCCTATCCTCTATCCTATCCTATCCTCTATCCTATCCTATCCTCTATCCTATCCTATCCTCTATCCTATCCTATCCTCTATCCTATCCTATCCTCTATCCTATCCTATGCTGTATACTATCCCATCAACTATCCTATCCTATCCTATATCCTATCCTATCCTATCAACTATCCTATCCTATCCTCTATCCTATCCTATCCTCTATCCTATCCTATCCTCTCTCCTATCCTATCCTCTATCCTATCCTATCCTCTATCCTATCCTATCCTCTATCCTATCCTATCCTCTGTCCTATCCTATCCTCTCTCCTATCCTATCCTCTATCCTATCCTATCCTCTATCCTATCCTATCCTGTATCCTATCCTATCCTCTATAATATCGTATCCTCTATAATATCGTATCCTGTATCACATCCTGTCCTCTTTCCTATCCTATCCTCAATCCTATCCTATCCTCTATCCTATCCTATCCTCTATCCTATCCAATCCTATATCCTATCCTCTATCCTATCCTATCCTCCATCCTATCCTATCCTCTATCCTATAATGTCATCTATCCTATCCCCTATGTTATCCTCTATCCTATCCTATCCTCTATAATATCCTATCCTCTATCCTATCCTATCCTCTGTCCTATAATATCCTCTATCCTATCCTATCCTCTATCCTATCCTATCCTCTATCCTATCCTATCCTCTATCCTGTCCTATCCTCCATCCTATCCTATCCTCTATCCTATAACATCATCTATCCTATCCTATTCTCTATCCTATCCTATATTCTATCCTATCCTATCCTCAATTCTTGCCTATGCTCTATCATCTGTTCTATCCTCTCCAATCCTCAATCCTATCCTATCCTCTATACGATCCTATCCTCTATCCTATCCAATCCTATATCCTATCCTCTATCCTATCCTATCCTCTATCCTATCCTATCCTCTGTCCTATCCTATCCTCTCTCCTATCCTATCCTCTATCCTATCCTATCCTCTATCCTATCCTATCCTATCCTCTATCCTATCCTATCCTCTATAATATCGTATCCTCTATAATATCGTATCCTGTATCACATCCTGTCCTCTTTCCTATCCTATCCTCAATCCTATCCTATCCTCTATCCTATCCTATCCTCTATCCTATCCAATCCTATATCCTATCCTCTATCCTATCCTATCCTCCATCCTATCCTATCCTCTATCCTATAATATCATCTATCCTATCCTATTCTCTATCCTATACTATATTCTATCCTATCCTATCCTCAATTCTTTCCTATGCTCTATCATCTGCTCTATCCTCTCCTATCCTCAATCCTATAATATCCTCTATCCGATCCTATCCTCTATCCTATCCAATCCTATATCCTATCCTCTATCCTATCCCATCCTCCATCCTATCCTAGCCTCTATCCTATAATATCATCTATCCTATCCTATCCTCTATCCTATCCTATCCTCTATCGTCTCCTATCCTCTATGCTATCCAATCCCCTATGTTATCCTCTATCCTATCCTATCCTCTATAATATCCTATCCTCTATCCTATCCTATCCTCTGTCCTATCCAATCCTCTATCCTATCCTATCCTCTATCCTCTCCTATCCTCTATCCTATCCTATCCTCTATCCTATCCTATCCTCTATCCTATCCTATGCTGTATCCTATCCCATCAACTATCCTATCCTATCCTCTATCCTATCCTATCCTATCCTCTATCCTATCCTATCCTATCCTATCAACTATCCTATCCTCTATCCTATCCTATCCTCTATCCTATCCTATCCTATCCTATCAACTATCCTATCCTCTATCCTATCCTATCCTCTATCCTATCCTATCCTCTCTCCTATCCTATCCTCTATCCTATCCTATCCTCTATCCTATCCTATCCTCTATCCTATCCTATCCTCTATAATATCGTATCCTCTATAATATCGTATCCTGTATCCTATCATGTCCTCTTTCCTATCCTATCCTCTATCCTATCCTATCCTCTATCCTATCCTATTCTCTATCCTATCCTATCCTCAATTCTTTCCTATGCTCTATCGTCTGCTCTATCCTCTCCTATCCTCAATCCTATCCAATCCTCTATCCGATCCTATCCTCTATCCTATCCAATCCTATATCCTATCCTCTATCCTCTCCTATCCTCCATCCTATCCCATCCTCTATCCGATCCTATCCTCTATCCTATCCAATCCTCTATCCTATCCAATCCTATATCCTATCCTCTATCCTATCCTATCCTCCATCCTATCCTAGCCTCTATCCTATAATATCATCTATCCTATCCTATCCTCTATCCTATCCTATCCTCTATCGTCTCCTATCCTCTATGCTATCCAATCCCCTATGTTATCCTCTATCCTATCCTATCCTCTATAATATCCTATCCTCTATCCTATCCTATCCTCTGTCCTATCCAATCCTCTATCCTATCCTATCATCTATCCTATCCTATCCTCTATAATATCCTATCCTCTATCCTATCCTATCCTCTATCCTATCCTATCCTCTATCCTATCCTATCCTCTATCCTATCCTATGCTGTATCCTATCCTATCAACTATCCTATCCTATCCTCTATCCTATCCTATCCTATCCTCTATCCTATCCTATCCTCTATCCTATCCTATCCTCTCTCCTATCCTATCCTCTATCCTATCCTATCCTCTATCCTATCCTATCCTCTATCCTATCCTATCCTCTATAATATCGTATCCTCTATAATATCGTATCCTGTATCCTATCCTGTCCTCTTTCCTATCCTATCCTCTATCCTATCCTATCCTCTATCCTATCCTATTCTTTATCCTATCCTATCCTCTATCCTATCCTTTCCTGTATCCTATCCTATCAACTATCCTATCCTATCCTCTATCCTATCCTATCCTATCAACTATCCTATCCTATCCTCTATCCTATCCTATCCTCTATCCTATCCTATCCTCTGTCCTATCCTATCCTCTCTCCTATCCTATCCTCTATCCTATCCTATCCTCTATCCTATCCTATCCTGTATCCTATCCTATCCTCTATAATATCGTATCCCCTATAATATCGTATCCTGTATCACATCCTGTCCTCTTTCCTATCCTATCCTCAATCCTATCCTATCCTCTATCCTATCCTATCCTCTATCCTATCCAATCCTATATCCTATCCTCTATCCTATCCTATCCTCCATCCTATCCTATCCTCTATCCTATAATATCATCTATCCTATCCTATTCTCTATCCTATACTATATTCTATCCTATCCTATCCTCAATTCTTTCCTATGCTCTATCATCTGTTCTATCCTCTCCTATCCTCAATCCTATCCTATCCTCTATCCGATCCTATCCTCTATCCTATCCAATCCTATATCCTATCCTCTATCCTATCCTATCCTCCATCCTATCCTACCCTCTATCCTATAATATCATCTATCCTATCCTATCCTCTATCCTATCCTATCCTCTATCGTCTCCTATCCTCTATGCTATCCAATCCCCTATGTTATCCTCTATCCTATCCTAACCTCTATAATATCCTATCCTCTATCCTATCCTATCCTCTGTCCTATCCAATCCTCTATCCTATCCTATCCTCTATCCTATCCTATCCTCTATCCTATCCTATCCTCTATCCTATCCTATCCTCTATCCTATCCTATCCTCTATCCTATCCTATCCTCTATCCTATCCTATGCTGTATACTATCCCATCAACTATCCTATCCTATCCTCTATCCTATCCTATCCTATCAACTATCCTATCCTATCCTCTATCCTATCCTATCCTCTATCCTATCCTATCCTCTATCCTATCCTATCCTCTATAATATCGTATCCTCTATAATATCGTATCCTGTATCCTATCATGTCCTCTTTCCTATCCTATCCTCTATCCTATCCTATCCTCTATCCTATCCTATTCTCTATCCTATCCTATCCTCAATTCTTTCCTATGCTCTATCGTCTGCTCTATCCTCTCCTATCCTCAATCCTATCCAATCCTCTATCCGATCCTATCCTCTATCCTATCCAATCCTCTATCCTATCCAATCCTATATCCTATCCTCTATCCTATCCTATCCTCCATCCTATCCTAGCCTCTATCCTATAATATCATCTATCCTATCCTATCCTCTATCCTATCCTATCCTCTATCGTCTCCTATCCTCTATGCTATCCAATCCCCTATGTTATCCTCTATCCTATCCTATCCTCTATAATATCCTATCCTCTATCCTATCCTATCCTCTGTCCTATCCAATCCTCTATCCTATCCTATCATCTATCCTATCCTATCCTCTATAATATCCTATCCTCTATCCTATCCTATCCTCTATCCTATCCTATCCTCTATCCTATCCTATCCTCTATCCTATCCTATGCTGTATCCTATCCTATCAACTATCCTATCCTATCCTCTATCCTATCCTATCCTATCAACTATCCTATCCTATCCTCTATCCTATCCTATCCTCTATCCTATCCTATCCTCTCTCCTATCCTATCCTCTATCCTATCCTATCCTCTATCCTATCCTATCCTCTATCCTATCCTATCCTCTATAATATCGTATCCTCTATAATATCGTATCCTGTATCCTATCCTGTCCTCTTTCCTATCCTATCCTCTATCCTATCCTATCCTCTATCCTATCCTATTCTTTATCCTATCCTATCCTCTATCCTATCCTTTCCTGTATCCTATCCTATCAACTATCCTATCCTATCCTCTATCCTATCCTATCCTATCAACTATCCTATCCTATCCTCTATCCTATCCTATCCTCTATCCTATCCTATCCTCTGTCCTATCCTATCCTCTCTCCTATCCTATCCTCTATCCTATCCTATCCTCTATCCTATCCTATCCTGTATCCTATCCAATCCTATATCCTATCCTCTATCCTATCCTATCCTCCATCCTATCCTATCCTCTATCCTATAATATCATCTATCCTATCCTATTCTCTATCCTATACTATATTCTATCCTATCCTATCCTCAATTCTTTCCTATGCTCTATCATCTGTTCTATCCTCTCCTATCCTCAATCCTATCCTATCCTCTATCCGATCCTATCCTCTATCCTATCCAATCCTATATCCTATCCTCTATCCTATCCTATCCTCCATCCTATCCTACCCTCTATCCTATAATATCATCTATCCTATCCTATCCTCTATCCTATCCTATCCTCTATCGTCTCCTATCCTCTATGCTATCCAATCCCCTATGTTATCCTCTATCCTATCCTATCCTCTATAATATCCTATCCTCTATCCTATCCTATCCTCTGTCCTATCCAATCCTCTATCCTATCCTATCCTCTATCCTATCCTATCCTCTATCCTATCCTATCCTCTATCCTATCCTATCCTCTATCCTATCCTATCCTCTATCCTATCCTATCCTCTATCCTATCCTATGCTGTATACTATCCCATCAACTATCCTATCCTATCCTATATCCTATCCTATCCTATCAACTATCCTATCCTATCCTCTATCCTATCCTATCCTCTATCCTATCCTATCCTCTCTCCTATCCTATCCTCTATCCTATCCTATCCTCTATCCTATCCTATCCTCTATCCTATCCTATCCTCTGTCCTATCCTATCCTCTCTCCTATCCTATCCTCTATCCTATCCTATCCTCTATCCTATCCTATCCTGTATCCTATCCTATCCTCTATAATATCGTATCCTCTATAATATCGTATCCTGTATCACATCCTGTCCTCTTTCCTATCCTATCCTCAATCCTATCCTATCCTCTATCCTATCCTATCCTCTATCCTATCCAATCCTATATCCTATCCTCTATCCTATCCTATCCTCCATCCTATCCTATCCTCTATCCTATAATGTCATCTATCCTATCCCCTATGTTATCCTCTATCCTATCCTATCCTCTATAATATCCTATCCTCTATCCTATCCTATCCTCTGTCCTATAATATCCTCTATCCTATCCTATCCTCTATCCTATCCTATCCTCTATCCTATCCTATCCTCTATCCTGTCCTATCCTCCATCCTATCCTATCCTCTATCCTATAACATCATCTATCCTATCCTATTCTCTATCCTATCCTATATTCTATCCTATCCTATCCTCAATTCTTGCCTATGCTCTATCATCTGTTCTATCCTCTCCAATCCTCAATCCTATCCTATCCTCTATACGATCCTATCCTCTATCCTATCCAATCCTATATCCTATCCTCTATCCTATCCTATCCTCCATCCTATCCTATCCTCTATCCTATAATATCATCTATCCTATCCTATCCTCTATCCTATCCAATCCTATATCCTATCCTCTATCCTATCCTATCCTCCATCCTATCCTATCCTCTATCCTATAATATCATCTATCCTATCCTATCCTCTATCCTATCCTATCCTCTATCCTATCCTATCCTCTATCCTATCCTATCCTCCATCCTATCCTATCCTCTATCCTATCCTATCCTCTATCCTATCCTATCCTCTATCCTATCCTATTCTCTATCCTATCCTATCCTGCATCCTATCCTATCAACTATCCTATCCTATCCTCTATCCTATCCTATCCTATCAACTATCCTATCCTATCCTCTATCCTATCCTATCCTATCAACTATCCTATCCTATCCTCTATCCTATTCTATCCTCTATCCTATCCTATCCTCTATCCTATCCTATCCTCTGTCCTATCCTATCCTCTCTCCTATCCTATCCTCTATCCTATCCTATCCTCTCTCCTATCCTATCCTCTATCCTATCCTATCCTCTATCCTATCCTATCCTCTAATAATATCCTATCCTCTATCCTATCCTATCCTCTGTCCTATCCTATCCTCTATCCTATCCTATCCTCTATCCTATCCTATCCTCTATCCTATCCTATCCTCTATCCTATCCTATCCTCTATCCTATCCTATCCTGTATCCTATCCTATCAACTATCCTATCCTATCCTCTATCCTATCCTATCCTATCCTCTATCCTATCCTATCCTCTATCCTATCCTATCCTCTGTCCTATCCTATCCTCTCTCCTATCCTATCCTCTATCCTATCCTATCCTATCAACTATCCTATCCTATCCTCTATCCTATCCTATCCTATCAACTATCTTATCCTATCCTCTATCCTATCCCATCCTCTATCCTATCCTATCCTCTGTCCTATCCTATCCTCTCTCCTATCCTATCCTCTATCCTATCCTATCCTCTATCATATCCTATCGTCTATCCTATCCTATCCTCTATCCTATCCTATCCTCCATCCTATCCTAGCCTCTATCCTATAATATCATCTATCCTATCCTATCCTCTATCCTATCCTATCCTCTATCGCCTCCTATCCTCTATGCTATCCAATCCCCTATGTTATCCTCTATCCTATCCTATCCTCTATAATATCCTATCCTCTATCCTATCCTATCCTCTGTCCTATCCAATCCTCTATCCTATCCTATCCTCTATCCTATCCTATCCTCTATCCTATCCTATCCTCTATCCTATCCTATCCTCTATCCTATCCTCTATCCTATCCTATCCTCTATCCTATCCTATCCTCTATCCTATCCTATGCTGTATCCTTTCCCATCAACTATCCTATCCTATCCTCTATCCTATCCTATCCTATCAACTATCCTATCCTATCCTCTATCCTATCCTATCCTATCAACTATCCTATCCTATCCTCTATCCTATCCTATCCTCTATCCTATCCTATCCTCTCTCCTATCCTATCCTCTATCCTATCCTATCCTCCATCCTATCCTATCCTCTATCTTTTCCTATCCTCTATCCTATCATATCCTCTATCCTATCCTATCCTCTATAATATCGTATCCTCCATCCTATCCTATCCTCTATCCTATAATATCATCTATCCTATCCTATCCTCTATCCTATCCTATCCTCTATCGTCTCCTATCCTCTATGCTATCCAATCCCCTATGTTATCCTCTATCCTATCCTATCCTCTATCCTATCCTATCCTCTATCCTATCCTATCCTCTGTCCTATCCAATCCTCTATCCTATCCTATCCTCTATCCTATCCTATCCTCTATCCTATCCTATCCTCTATCCTATCCTATCCTCTATCCTATCCTATCCTCTATCCTATCCTATCCTCTATCCTATCCTATGCTGTATCCTTTCCCATCAACTATCCTATCCTATCCTCTATCCTATCCTATCCTATCAACTATCCTATCCTATCCTCTATCCTATCCTATCCTATCAACTATCCTATCCTATCCTCTATCCTATCCTATCCTCTATCCTATCCTATCCTCTCTCCTATCCTATCCTCTATCCTATCCTATCCTCCATCCTATCCTATCCTCTATCCTTTCCTATCCTCTATCCTATCATATCCTCTATCCTATCCTATCCTCTATAATATCGTATCCTCTATAATATCCTATCCTCTATCCTATCCTATCCTCTATCCTATCCTATCCTCTATAATATCGTATCCTCTATAATATCGTATCCTGTATCCTATCCTATCCTCTATCCTATCCTATCCTCTATCATATCCTATCCTCTATCCTATCCTATCCTCTATACGATCGTATCCTCTATAATATCGTATCCTGTGTCAGATCCTGTCCTCTTTCCTATCCTATCCTCAATCCTATCCTATCCTCTATCCTATCCTATCCTCTATCCTATCCAATCCTATATCCTATCCTCTATCCTATCCTATCCTCTATCGTCTCCTATCCTCTATGCTATCCAATCCCCTATGTTATCCTCTATCCTATCGTATCCTCTATAATATCCTATCCTCTATCCTATCCTACCCTCTGTCCTATCCAATCCTCTATCCTATCCTATCCTCTATCCTATCCTATCCTCTATCCTATCCTATCCTCTATCCTATCCTATCCTCTATCCTATCCTATGCTGTATCCTATCCCATCAACTATCCTATCCTATCCTCTATCCTATCCTATCCTATCAACTATCCTATCCTATCCTCTATCCTATCCTATCCTCTATCCTATCCTATCCTCTCTTCTATCCTATCCTCTATCCTATCCTATCCTCTATCCTATCCTATCCTCTATCCTATCCTATCCTCTATCCTATCCTATCCTCTATAATATCGTATCCTCTATAATATCGTATCCTGTATCCTATCCTGTCCTCTTTCCTATCCTATCCTCTATCCTATCCTATCCTATTCTCTATCCTATCCTATCCTCAATTCTTTCCTATGCTCTATCATCTGCTCTATCCTCTATTATCCTCAATCCTATCCAATCCTCTATCCTATCCTATCCTCTATCGTCTCCTATCCTCTATCGTCTCCTATCCTCTATGCTATCCAATCCCCTATGTTATCCTCTATCCTATCCTATCCTCAATAATATCCTATCCTCTATCCTATCCTATCCTCTGTCCTATGCTATCCTCTATCCTATCCTATCCTCTATCCTATACTCTATCCTATCCTATCCTCTATCCGATCCAATCCTCTATCCTATCCAATCCTATATCCTATCCTCTATCCTATCCTATCGTCCATCCTATCCTATCCTCTATCCTATAATATCATCTATCCTATCCTGTTCTCGATCCTATCCTATATTCTATCCTATCCTATCCTCAATTCTTTCCTATGCTCTATCATCTGCTCTATCCTCTCCTATCATCAATCCTATCCTATCCTCTATCCGATCCTATCCTCTATCCTATCCAATCCTATATCCTATCCTCCATCCTATCCTATCCTCTATCCTATAATATCATCTATCCTATCCTATCCTCTATCGTCTCCTATCCTCTATGCTATCCAATCCCCTATGTTATCCTCTATCCTATCCTATCCTCTGTAATATCCTTTCCTCTATCCTATCCTCTCCTCTGTCCTATCCTATCCTCTATTCTATCCTATCCTCTATCCTATCCTATCCTCTATCCTATCCTATCCTCTATTCTTTGGTATCCTCTATCCTATCCAATCCTCTACCCTATCCTATCCTCTATCCTATCCTATCCTCTATCCTATCCTATCCTATATCCTATCCTATCCTCTATCCTCTCCTATCCTCTATCCTATCCTATCCTCTATCCTATCCTATCCTGTAACCTATCCTATCAACCATCCTATCCTATCCTCTATCCTATCCTATCCTCTATCCTATCCTATCCTCTATCCTATCCTATCCTCTATCCTATCCTATTCACTATCCTATCCTATATTCTATCCTATCCTATCCTCAATTCTTTCCTATGCTCTATCATCTGCTCAATCCTCTCCTATCCTCAATCCTATCCAATCCTCTATCCGATCCTATCCTCTATCCTATCCAATCCTATATCCTGTCCTCTATCCTATCCTATCCTCCATCCTATCCTATCCTCTATCCTATAATATTATCTATCCTATCCTATCCTCTATCCTATCCTATCCTCTATCGTCTCTTATCCTCTATGCTATCCAATCCCCTATGTTATCCTCTATCCTATCCTATCCTCTATAATATCCTTTCCTCTATTCTATCCTCTCCTCTGTCCTATCCTATCCTCTATCCTATCCTATCCTCTATCCTATCCTATCCTCTATCCTATCCTATCCTCTATCCTATCCTCTATCCTATCCTATCCTCTATCCTATCCTATTCACTATCCTATCCTATATTCTATCCTATCCTATCCTCAATTCTTTCCTATGCTCTATCATCTGCTCTATCCTCTCCTATCCTCAATCCTATCCAATCCTCTATCCGATCCTATCCTCTATCCTATCCAATCCTATATCCTATCCTCCATCCTATCCTATCCTCCATCCTATCCTATCCTCTATCCTATAATGTCATCTATCCTATCCTCTATGCTATCCAATCCCCTATGTTATCCTCTATCCTATCCTATCCTCTATAATATCCTATCCTCTATCCTATCCTATCCTCTGTCCTATAATATCCTCTATCCTATCCTATCCTCTATCCTATCCTATCCTCTATCCTATCCTATCCTCTATCCTGTCCTATCCTCCATCCTATCCTATCCTCTATCCTATAACATCATCTATCCTATCCTATTCTCTATCCTATCCTATATTCTATCCTATCCTATCCTCAATTCTTGCCTATGCACTATCATCTGCTCTATCCTCTCCAATCCTCAATCCTATCCTATCCTCTATACGATCCTATCCTCTATCCTATCCAATCCTATATCCTATCCTCTATCCTATCCTATCCTCCATCCTATCCTATCCTCTATCCTATAATATCATCTATCCTATCCTATCCTCTATCCTATCCTATCCTCTATCGTCTCCTATCCTCTATGCTATCCAATCCCCTATGTTATCCTCTATCCTATCCTATCCTCTATAATATCCTATCCTCTATCCTATCCTATCCTCTGTCCTATCCTATCCTCTATCCTATCCTATCCTCTATCCTATCCTATCCTCTATCCTATCCTATCCTCCATCCTCTCCTATCCTCTATCCTATCCTATCCCCTATCCTATCCTATCCTCTATCCTATCCTATTCTCTATCCTATCCTATCCTGCATCCTATCCTATCAACTATCCTATCCTATCCTCTATCCTATCCTATCCTATCAACTATCCTATCCTATCCTCTATCCTATTCTATCCTCTATCCTATCCTATCCTCTATCCTATCCTATCCTCTGTCCTATCCTATCCTCTCTCCTATCCTATCCTCTATCCTATCCTATCCTCTCTCCTATCCTATCCTGTATCCTATCCTATCCTCTATCCTATCCTATCCTCTATCCTATCTTATCCTCTATCCTATACTATCCTCTATCCTATAATATCCTCTATAATATCGTATCCTCTATAATATCGTATCCTGTATCCTATCCTGTAATATTTCCCATCCTATCATCAATCCTATCCTATCCTCTATCGTCTCCTATCCTCTATGCTATCCAATCCCCTATGTTATCCTCTATCCTATCCTATCCTCTATCCTATCCTATTCACTATCCTATCCTATATTCTATCCTATCCTATCCTCAATTCTTTCCTATGCTCTATCATCTGCTCAATCCTCTCCTATCCTCAATCCTATCCAATCCTCTATCCGATCCTATCCTCTATCCTATCCAATCCTATATCCTATCCTCTATCCTATCCTATCCTCCATCCTATCCTATCCTCTATCCTATAATATCATCTATCCTATCCTATCCTCTATCCTATCCTATCCTCTATCCTATCCTATCCTCTATCCTATCCTATCCTCTATCCTATCCTCTATCCTATCCTATCCTCTATCCTATCCTATTCACTATCCTATCCTATATTCTATCCTATCCTATCCTCAATTCTTTCCTATGCTCTATCATCTGCTCTATCCTCTCCTATCCTCAATCCTATCCAATCCTCTATCCGATCCTATCCTCTATCCTATCCAATCCTATATCCTATCCTCCATCCTATCCTATCCTCCATCCTATCCTATCCTCTATCCTATAATGTCATCTATCCTATCCTCTATGCTATCCAATTCCCTATGTTATCCTCTATCCTATCCTATCCTCTATAATATCCTATCCTCTATCCTATCCTATCCTCTGTCCTATAATATCCTCTATCCTATCCTATCCTCTATCCTATCCTATCCTCTATCCTATCCTATCCTCTATCCTGTCCTATCCTCCATCCTATCCTATCCTCTATCCTATAACATCATCTATCCTATCCTATTCTCTATCCTATCCTATATTCTATCCTATCCTATCCTCAATTCTTGCCTATGCACTATCATCTGCTCTATCCTCTCCAATCCTCAATCCTATCCTATCCTCTATACGATCCTATCCTCTATCCTATCCAATCCTATATCCTATCCTCTATCCTATCCTATCCTCCATCCTATCCTATCCTCTATCCTATAATATCATCTATCCTATCCTATCCTCTATCCTATCCTATCCTCTATCGTCTCCTATCCTCTATGCTATCCAATCCCCTATGTTATCCTCTATCCTATCCTATCCTCTATAATATCCTATCCTCTATCCTATCCTATCCTCTGTCCTATCCTATCCTCTATCCTATCCTATCCTCTATCCTATCCTATCCTCTATCCTATCCTATCCTCCATCCTATCCTATCCTCTATCCTATCCTATCCTCTATCCTATCCTATCCTCTATCCTATCCTATTCTCTATCCTATCCTATCAACTATCCTATCCTATCCTCTATCCTATCCTATCCTATCAACTATCCTATCCTATCCTCTATCCTATTCTATCCTCTATCCTATCCTATCCTCTATCCTATCCTATCCTCTGTCCTATCCTATCCTCTCTCCTATCCTATCCTCTATCCTATCCTATACTCTCTCCTATCCCATACTCTCTCCTATCCTATCCTCTATCCTATCCTATCCTCTATAATATCGTATCCTCTATAATATCGTATCCTGTATCCTATCCTGTCCTCTTTCCTATCCTATCCTCTATCCTATAATGTCATCTATCCTATCCTCTATGCTATCCAATTCCCTATGTTATCCTCTATCCTATCCTATCCTCTATAATATCCTATCCTCTATCCTATCCTATCCTCTGTCCTATAATATCCTCTATCCTATCCTATCCTCTATCCTATCCTATCCTCTATCCTATCCTATCCTCTCTCCTATCCTATCCTCTATCCTATCCTATCCTCTATAATATCGTATCCTCTATAATATCGTATCCTGTATCCTATCCTGTCCTCTTTCCTATCCTATCCTCAATCCTATCCTATCCTCTATCCTTTGGTATCCTCTGTCCTATCCAATCCTCTATCCTATCCTATCCTCTATCCTATCCTATCCTATTCTCTATCATATCCTATCCTATATCCTATCCTATCCTCTATCCTATCCTATCCTCTATCCTATCTTATCCTCTATCCTATACTATCCTCTATCCTATAATATCCTCTATAATATCGTATCCTCTATAATATCGTATCCTGTATCCTATCCTGTAATATTTCCCATCCTATCATCAATCCTATCCTATCCTCTATCGTCTCCTATCCTCTATGCTATCCAATCCCCTATGTTATCCTCTATCCTATCCTATCCTCTATCCTATCCTATTCACTATCCTATCGTATATTCTATCCTATCCTATCCTCAATTCTTTCCTATGCTCTATCATCTGCTCAATCCTCTCCTATCCTCATTCCTATCCAATCCTCTATCCGATCCTATCCTCTATCCTATCCAATCCTATATCCTATCCTCTATCCTATCCTATCCTCCATCCTATCCTATCCTCTATCCTATAATATCATCTATCCTATCCTATCCTCTATCCTATCCTATCCTCTATCCTATCCTATTCTCTATCCTATAATATATTCTATCCTATCCTATCCTCAATTCTTGCCTATGCTCTATCATCTGCTCTATCCTCTCCTATCCTCAATCCTATCCTATCCTCTATCCGATCCTATCGTCTATCCTATCCAATCCTATATCCTATCCTCCATCCTATCCTATCCTCTATCCTATCCTATCCTCTTATCGTATCCTATCCTCTATCCTATCCTCTATCCTATCCTATTCTCTATCCTATCCTATCCTCTATCCTATCCAATCTCATATCCTATCCTATCCTCTATCATATCCTATCCTCTATCGTATCCTATCTTCTATCCTATCCAATCCTTTATCCTATCCTCCATCCTATCCTATCCTCTATCCTATCCTATCCTCTATGCTGTCCTATCCTCTATCCTATTCTATCCTCTATCCTATCACATCCTGTATCCTATCCTATCCTCTATCCTATCCTATCCTCAATCCTATCCTATCCTCTATCCTATCTTATCCTCTATCGTATCCTATCTTCTATCCTATCCAATCCTCTATCCTATCCTCCAACCTATCCTATCCTCTATCCTATCCTATCCTCTATCCTATTCTATCCTCTATCCTATCCTATCGTGTATCATATCCTATCCTCTATCCTATCCTATCCTCAATCCTATCCTATCCTCTATCCTATCCTATCCTCTTATCGTCTCCTATCCTCTATCCTATCCTCTATCCTATCCTATCCTCTATGCTATCCTATCCTCTATCCTATTCTATCCTCTATCCTATCTATCCTCAATCCTATCCTATCCTCTATCCTATCCTATCCTATCCTCCATCCTATCCTATCCTCTATCCTATCCTATCCTCTATAATATCGTATCCTCTTTAATATCGTATCCTGTATCCTATCCTGTAATCTTTCCTATCCTATCATCAATCCTATCCTATCCTCTATCGTCTCCTATCCTCTATCCTATCCAATCCCCTATTTTATCCTCTATTATATTTTATCCTCTATCCTATCCTATCCTCCATCCTATCCTATCCTCTATCCTATCCAATCCTCTACCGTCTCCTATCCTGTATCCGATCCAATCCCCTATCATCTATCCTATCCTATTCTCTATCCTATCCTCTATCCTATCCTATCCTCTATAATATCGTATCCTGTATCCTATCCTGTCCTCTTTCCTATCCTATCCTCAATCCTATCCTATCCTCTATCCTATGGTATCCTCTATCCTATGGTATCCTCTATACTATCCAATCCTCTATCCTATCCTATCCTCTATCCTATTCTATCCTCTATCCTATCTATCCTCAATCCAATCCTATCCTCTATCCTCTCCTATCCTCTATCCTATCCAATCCTCTATCCTATCCTCTATCCTATCCTCTATCCTATCCTATCCTCTATCGTATGCTCTATCCTATCCTATCCACTATCCTATCCTAACCTCAATCCTAACCTATCCTCTATCCTATCCTATCCTCAATCCTATCCTATCCTCTATCCTATCCTATCCTCTATTCTATAATATCCTCTATCCTATCCTAATCTCTATCCTATCAATCCCCTATACTATCCTCTATCCTATCCTATCCTCTATCCTATTCTAGCCTCTATCATATCCTATCCTCAATCCAATCCTATCCTCTATCCTATCCAATCCTCTATCCTATCCTCTATCCTATCCTCTATCCTATCCTATCCTCTATCGTATGCTCTATCCTATCCTATCCTCCATGCTATCCAATCCCCTATCCTATCCTCTATCCTATCCTAACCTCTACCCTATAATACCATGTATCCTATACTATTCTCTATCCTACCCTATCCTATCCTCTATCGTATGCTCTATCCTATCCTATCCACTATCCTATCCTAACCTCAATCCTAACCTATCCTCTATCATATCCTATCCTCTATCCTATCCTATCCTCTATCCTATCCTATCCTCTATCCTATCTTATTCTCTATCCTATCCTATACTCTATCCTACCCTATTCTCTATCCTATCCTATCCTCTATCATATTCTATCCTCTATCCTATCCTATCCTCAATCCAATCCTATACTCTATCCTATATTATCCTCTATCGTATCCTATCCTCTATCCTATCCAATCCTCTACCCCATTCTCTATCATATCCTATCCTCTATCCTATCCTATCCTCTATCCTATCCTATCCTCTATCCTATCTTATCCTCTATCCTATCCTATCCTCAATCCAATCTTATACTCTATCCTCTATTATCCTCTATCGTATCCTACCCTCTATCCTATCCTCTATCCTATCCTCAATCCTATCCTATCCTCGATCCTATCCTATCCTCAATGCTATTCTATCCTCTATCCTATCCTATCCTCTATCCTATCCTATCCTCTATCGTATGCTCTATCCTATCCTATCCTCTATCCTATCCAATCCCCTATCCTATTCTCTATCCTATCCTATCCTCAATCCTATCCTCTCCTCTATCCTTTAATATCCACTTATCGTATCCTATCCTCTATCCTATCCTCTATCCTATCATCTATCCTATCCTATTCTCTATCCTATCCTTTCCTCTATAATATCGTACCCTATCCTCTATCCTATCCTCTCCTCTATCCTATCCTATCCTCTATCCAATCCTATCCTCTATCCTATCCAATCTCATATCCTATCCTCTCCTCAATCCTATCCTATCCTTTATCCTATCCTATCCTCTATCCTATCCTATCCTCAATCCAATCCTATACTCTATCCTATATTATCCTCTATCGTATCCTATCCTCTATCCTATCCAATCCTCTACCCCATTCTCTATCATATCCTATCCTCTATCCTATCCTATCCTCTATCCTATCCTATCCTCTATCCTATCTTGTCCTCTATCCTATCCTATCCTCAATCCAATCTTATACTCTATCCTCTATTATCCTCTATCGTATCCTACCCTCTATCCTATCCTCTATCCTATCCTCAATCCTATCCTATCCTCGATCCTATCCTATCCTCAATGCTATTCTATCCTCTATCCTATCCTATCCTCTATCCTATCCTATCCTCTATCGTATGCTCTATCCTATCCTATCCTCTATCCTATCCAATCCCCTATCCTATTCTCTATCCTATCCTATCCTCAATCCTATCCTCTCCTCTATCCTTTAATATCCACTTATCGTATCCTATCCTCTATCCTATCCTCTATCCTATCATCTATCCTATCCTATTCTCTATCCTATCCTTTCCTCTATAATATCGTACCCTATCCTCTATCCTATCCTCTCCTCTATCCTATCCTATCCTCTATCCAATCCTATCCTCTATCCTATCCAATCTCATATCCTATCCTCTCCTCAATCCTATCCTATCCTTTATCCTATCCTATCCTCTATCCTATCCTATCCTCTATAATATCGTATCCTCTATAATATCGTATCCTGTATCCTATCCTGTCCTCTTTCCTATCCTATCCTCAATCCTATCCTATCCTCTATCCTATGGTATCATCTATCCTATGGTATCCTCTATACTATCCAATCCTCTATCCTATCCTATCCTCTATCCTATCCTATCCTCTATCCTATCCTATCCTATATCCTATCCTATCCTCTATCGTATCCTATCCTCTATCCTATCCTATCCTCTATCCTATCCTATCCTCTATCCTATCCTATCCTCTATAATATCGTATCCTCTATAATATCGTATCCTGTATCCTATCCTGTAATCTTTCCTATCCTATCATGAATCCTATCCTATCCTCTATCGTCTCCTATCCTCTATCCTATCCAATCACCTATGTTATCCTCTATCCTATCTTATCCTCTATCCTATCCTATCCTCCATCCTATTATATCCTCTATCCTATAATATCCTCTATCCTATCCTATCCGCTATCCTATCCAATCCTCTACCGTCACCTATCCTGTATCCGATCCAATCCCCTATCCTCTATCCTATCCTATTCTCTATCCTATCCTCTATCCTATCCTATTCTCTATCCTATCCTCTACCGTATCCTATCCTCTATCCTATCCTATCCTCTATCTTCTCCTATCCTCTATCCTATCGTATCCTCATCCCTATCCTATCCTCAATTCTATCGTATACTCCATACTATCCTATCCGCTATCCTATCCTATCCTCTATTATATAATATCCTCTATCCTATCCTATCCTCTATCCGTATCCTATCCTCTATCCTATCCTATCCTCTATCCTGTCCTATCCTCTATCCTATCTTATCCTCTATCCTATCCTATCCTCTATCCTATCCTATTCTCTATCCTATCCTATCCTCTATCATATTCTATCCTCTATCCTATCCTATCCTCAATCCAATCCTATACTCTATCCTATCCTATCCTCTATCCTATCCTATCCTCTATCCAATCCTATCCTATCCTCATTCCTATGCTATCCTCAATCCTATCCTATAATCTATCCTATAGTATCATCTATCGTTTCCTATCCTCTATCCTATTCTATCCTCTATCATATCCTATCCTCAATCCAATCCTATCCTCTATCCTATCCTATCCTCTATCGTATCCAATCCTCTATCCTATCCAATCCTGTATCCTATCATCTATCCTATCCTATCCTCTATCCTATCCCATTTTCTATCCTATCCTATACTCTATCCTATCCTATCCTCTATCGTATGCTCTATCCTATCCTATCCTCTATCCTATCCTATCCTGTATCCTATCTTATCCTCTATCCTATCCTGTCCTCTATTCTATCCTATCCTCTATCTTATCCTATCTTCTTATCGTATCCTATCCTCTATCCTATCCTATCCTATCCTCATTCCTATGCTAATCTCAATCCTATCCTATAATCTCTCCTATAGTATCCTCTATCCTTTCCTATCCTCTATCCTATCCTATCCTCTATCCCATCTTATCCTCTATCCTATCCTATCCTCTATCCTATCCTATTCTCTATCCTATCCTATCCTCTATCATATTGTATCCTCTATCCTATCCTATACTCAATCCAATCCTATACTCTATCCTATATTATCCTCTATCGTATCCTATCCTCTATCCTATCCAATCCTCTACCCTATTCTCTATCCTATCCTATCCTCTATCTTCTCCTATCCTCTATCCTATCGTATCCTCAACCCTATCCTATCCTCAATTCTATCGTATACTCCATACTATCCTATCCGCTATCCTATCCTATCCTCTATTATATAATATCCTCTATCCTATCCTATCCTCTATCCGTATCCTATCCTCTATCCTATCCTATCCTCTATCCTGTCCTATCCTCTATCCTATCATATCCTGTATCCTATACTATCCTCTATCCTATCCTATCCTCTATCCTGTCCTATCCTCTATCCTATCGCATCCTCTATGCTATCCTATCCTCTATCCTATTCTATCCTCTATCCTATCTATCCTCAATCCAATCCTATCCTCTATCCTCTCCTATCCTCTATCCTATCCAATCCTCTATCCTATCCTCTATCCTATCCTCTATCCTATCCTATCCACTATCCTATCCTAACCTCAATCCTAACCTATCCTCTATCCTATCCTATCCTCAATCCTATCCTATCCTCTATCCTATCCTATCCTCTATTCTATAATATCCTCTATCCTATCCTAATCTCTATCCTATCAATCCCCTATACTATCCTCTATCCTATCCTATCCTCTATCCTATTCTAGCCTCTATCATATCCTATCCTCAATCCAATCCTATCCTCTATCCTCTCCAATCCTCTATCCTATCCTCTATCCTATCCTCTATCCTATCCTATCCTCTATCGTATGCTCTATCCTATCCTATCCTCTATGCTATCCAATCCCCTATCGTATCCTCTATCCTATCCTAACCTCTACCCTATAATACCATGTATCCTATACTATTCTCTATCCTACCCTATCCTATCCTCTATCGTATGCTCTATCCTATCCTATCCACTATCCTATCCTAACCTCAATCCTAACCTATCCTCTATCATATCCTATCCTCTATCCTATCCTATCCTCTATCCTATCCAATCCTCTATCCTATCCAATCCTGTATCCTATCATCTATCCTATCCTATCCTCTATCCTATCCCATTTTCTATCCTATCCTATCCTCTATCGTATGCTCTATCCTATCCTATCCTCTATACTATCCTATCCTCTATCATATCCTATGCTATATCCTATACTATCCTCTATCCTATCCTATCCTCTATCCTATCCTATCCTCTATTCTATCCTATCCTCTATCGAATCCTATCCTCAATCCTATCCTATCCTCATTCCTATCCTATCCTCAATCCTATCCTATAATCTATCCTATAGTACCCTCTACCCTATCCTAACCTCTACCCTATAATACCATGTATCCTATACTATTCTCTATCCTACCCTATCCTATCCTCTATCGTATGCTCTATCCTATCCTATCCACTATCCTATCCTAACCTCAATCCTAACCTATCCTCTATCATATCCTATCCTCTATCCTATCCTATCCTCTATCCTATCCTATCCTCTATCCCATCTTATCCTCTATCCTATCCTATCCTCTATCCTATCCTATTCTCTATCCTATCCTATCCTCTATCATATTCTATCCTCTATCCTATCCTATCCTCAATCCAATCCTATACTCTATCCTATATTATCCTCTATCGTATCCTATCCTCTATCCTATCCAATCCTCTACCCTATTCTCTATCATATCCTATCCTCTATCCTATCCTATCCTCTATCCTATCCTATCCTCTATCCTATCTTATCCTCTATCCTAACCTATCCTCAATCCAATTCTATACTCTATCCTCTATTATCCTCTATCGTATCCTATCCTCTATCCTATCCTCTATCCTATCCTCAATCCTATCCTATCCTCGATCCTATCCTATCCTCAATGCTATTCTATCCTCTATCCTATCCTATCCTCTATCCTATCCTATCCTCTATCGTATGCTCTATCCTATCCTATCCTCTGTCCTATCCAATCCCCTATCCTATTCTCTATCCTATCCTATCCTCAATCCTATCCTCTCCTCTATCCTTTAATATCCTCTTATCGTATCCTATCGTCTATCCTGTAAATAGTCCGTTGTTTTGCCTGGGAAGCATCTGACTACCGGGAAGCATCTGACTACCATCCTATCGTCTATCCTATCCTCTATCCAATCATCTATCCTATCCTATTCTCTATCCTATCCTTTCCTCTATAATATCGTATCCTATCCTCTATCCTATCCTATCCTGTATCCTATCCAATCTCATATCCCATCCTATTCTCCATCCTATCCTATCCTCTATCCTATCCTATCCTCTATGCTATCCTATCCTCTATCCTATTCTATCCTCTATCCTATTCTATCCTGTATCCTATCCTATCCTCTATCCTATCCTATCCTCTATCCTGTCCTATCCTCTATCCTATCATATCCTGTATCCTATACTATCCTCTATCCTATCCTATCCTCTATCCTGTCCTATCCTCTATCCTATCGCATCCTCTATGCTATCCTATCCTCTATCCTATTCTATCCTCTATCCTATCTATCCTCAATCCAATCCTATCCTCTATCCTCTCCTATCCTCTATCCTATCCAATCCTCTATCCTATCCTCTATCCTATCCTCTATCCTATCCTATCCACTATCCTCTCCTATCCTCTATCCTATCCAATCCTCTATCCTATCCTCTATCCTATCCTCTATCCTATCCTATCCACTATCCTATCCTAACCTCAATCCTAACCTATCCTCTATCCTATCCTATCCTCAATCCTATCCTATCCTCTATCGTCTCCTATCCTCTATCCTATCCAATCACCTATGTTATCCTCTATCCTATCCTATCCTCTATCCTGTCCTATCCTCTATCCTATCATATCCTGTATCCTATACTATCCTCTATCCTATCCTATCCTCTATCCTGTCCTATCCTCTATCCTATCGCATCCTCTATGCTATCCTATCCTCTATCCTATTCTATCCTCTATCCTATCTATCCTCAATCCAATCCTATCCTCTATCCTCTCCTATCCTCTATCCTATCCAATCCTCTATCCTATCCTCTATCCTATCCTCTATCCTATCCTATCCACTATCCTCTCCTATCCTCTATCCTATCCAATCCTCTATCCTATCCTCTATCCTATCCTCTATCCTATCCTATCCACTATCCTATCCTAACCTCAATCCTAACCTATCCTCTATCCTATCCTATCCTCAATCCTATCCTATCCTCTATCGTCTCCTATCCTCTATCCTATCCAATCACCTATGTTATCCTCTATCCTATCTTATCCTCTATCCTATCCTATCCTCCATCCTATTATATCCTCTATCCTATAATATCCTCTATCCTATCCTATCCGCTATCCTATCCAATCCTCTACCGTCACCTATCCTGTATCCGATCCAATCCCCTATCCTCTATCCTATCCTATTCTCTATCCTATCCTCTATCCTATCCTATTCTCTATCCTATCCTCTACCGTATCCTATCCTCTATCCTATCCTATCCTCTATCTTCTCCTATCCTCTATCCTATCGTATCCTCATCCCTATCCTATCCTCAATTCTATCGTATACTCCATACTATCCTATCCGCTATCCTATCCTATCCTCTATTATATAATATCCTCTATCCTATCCTATCCTCTATCCGTATCCTATCCTCTATCCTATCCTATCCTCTATCCTGTCCTATCCTCTATCCTATCTTATCCTCTATCCTATCCTATCCTCTATCCTATCCTATTCTCTATCCTATCCTATCCTCTATCATATTCTATCCTCTATCCTATCCTATCCTCAATCCAATCCTATACTCTATCCTATCCTATCCTCTATCCTATCCTATCCTCTATCCAATCCTATCCTATCCTCATTCCTATGCTATCCTCAATCCTATCCTATAATCTATCCTATAGTATCATCTATCGTTTCCTATCCTCTATCCTATTCTATCCTCTATCATATCCTATCCTCAATCCAATCCTATCCTCTATCCTATCCTATCCTCTATCGTATCCAATCCTCTACCCTATCCAATCCTGTATCCTATCATCTATCCTATCCTATCCTCTATCCTATCCCATTTTCTATCCTATCCTATACTCTATCCTATCCTATCCTCTATCGTATGCTCTATCCTATCCTATCCTCTATCCTATCCTATCCTGTATCCTATCTTATCCTCTATCCTATCCTGTCCTCTATTCTATCCTATCCTCTATCTTATCCTATCTTCTTATCGTATCCTATCCTCTATCCTATCCTATCCTATCCTCATTCCTATGCTAATCTCAATCCTATCCTATAATCTCTCCTATAGTATCCTCTATCCTTTCCTATCCTCTATCCTATCCTATCCTCTATCCCATCTTATCCTCTATCCTATCCTATCCTCTATCCTATCCTATTCTCTATCCTATCCTATCCTCTATCATATTGTATCCTCTATCCTATCCTATACTCAATCCAATCCTATACTCTATCCTATATTATCCTCTATCGTATCCTATCCTCTATCCTATCCAATCCTCTACCCTATTCTCTATCCTATCCTATCCTCTATCTTCTCCTATCCTCTATCCTATCGTATCCTCAACCCTATCCTATCCTCAATTCTATCGTATACTCCATACTATCCTATCCGCTATCCTATCCTATCCTCTATTATATAATATCCTCTATCCTATCCTATCCTCTATCCGTATCCTATCCTCTATCCTATCCTATCCTCTATCCTGTCCTATCCTCTATCCTATCATATCCTGTATCCTATACTATCCTCTATCCTATCCTATCCTCTATCCTGTCCTATCCTCTATCCTATCGCATCCTCTATGCTATCCTATCCTCTATCCTATTCTATCCTCTATCCTATCTATCCTCAATCCAATCCTATCCTCTATCCTCTCCTATCCTCTATCCTATCCAATCCTCTATCCTATCCTCTATCCTATCCTCTATCCTATCCTATCCACTATCCTATCCTAACCTCAATCCTAACCTATCCTCTATCCTATCCTATCCTCAATCCTATCCTATCCTCTATCCTATCCTATCCTCTATTCTATAATATCCTCTATCCTATCCTAATCTCTATCCTATCAATCCCCTATACTATCCTCTATCCTATCCTATCCTCTATCCTATTCTAGCCTCTATCATATCCTATCCTCAATCCAATCCTATCCTCTATCCTCTCCAATCCTCTATCCTATCCTCTATCCTATCCTCTATCCTATCCTCTATCCTATCCTATCCTCTATCGTATGCTCTATCCTATCCTATCCTCTATGCTATCCAATCCCCTATCGTATCCTCTATCCTATCCTAACCTCTACCCTATAATACCATGTATCCTATACTATTCTCTATCCTACCCTATCCTATCCTCTATCGTATGCTCTATCCTATCCTATCCACTATCCTATCCTAACCTCAATCCTAACCTATCCTCTATCATATCCTATCCTCTATCCTATCCTATCCTCTATCCTATCCAATCCTCTATCCTATCCAATCCTGTATCCTATCATCTATCCTATCCTATCCTCTATCCTATCCCATTTTCTATCCTATCCTATCCTCTATCGTATGCTCTATCCTATCCTATCCTCTATACTATCCTATCCTCTATCATATCCTATGCTATATCCTATACTATCCTCTATCCTATCCTATCCTCTATCCTATCCTATCCTCTATTCTATCCTATCCTCTATCGAATCCTATCCTCAATCCTATCCTATCCTCATTCCTATCCTATCCTCAATCCTATCCTATAATCTATCCTATAGTACCCTCTACCCTATCCTAACCTCTACCCTATAATACCATGTATCCTATACTATTCTCTATCCTACCCTATCCTATCCTCTATCGTATGCTCTATCCTATCCTATCCACTATCCTATCCTAACCTCAATCCTAACCTATCCTCTATCATATCCTATCCTCTATCCTATCCTATCCTCTATCCTATCCTATCCTCTATCCCATCTTATCCTCTATCCTATCCTATCCTCTATCCTATCCTATTCTCTATCCTATCCTATCCTCTATCATATTCTATCCTCTATCCTATCCTATCCTCAATCCAATCCTATACTCTATCCTATATTATCCTCTATCGTATCCTATCCTCTATCCTATCCAATCCTCTACCCTATTCTCTATCATATCCTATCCTCTATCCTATCCTATCCTCTATCCTATCCTATCCTCTATCCTATCTTATCCTCTATCCTAACCTATCCTCAATCCAATTCTATACTCTATCCTCTATTATCCTCTATCGTATCCTATCCTCTATCCTATCCTCTATCCTATCCTCAATCCTATCCTATCCTCGATCCTATCCTATCCTCAATGCTATTCTATCCTCTATCCTATCCTATCCTCTATCCTATCCTATCCTCTATCGTATGCTCTATCCTATCCTATCCTCTGTCCTATCCAATCCCCTATCCTATTCTCTATCCTATCCTATCCTCAATCCTATCCTCTCCTCTATCCTTTAATATCCTCTTATCGTATCCTATCGTCTATCCTGTAAATAGTCCGTTGTTTTGCCTGGGAAGCATCTGACTACCGGGAAGCATCTGACTACCATCCTATCGTCTATCCTATCCTCTATCCAATCATCTATCCTATCCTATTCTCTATCCTATCCTTTCCTCTATAATATCGTATCCTATCCTCTATCCTATCCTATCCTGTATCCTATCCAATCTCATATCCCATCCTATTCTCCATCCTATCCTATCCTCTATCCTATCCTATCCTCTATGCTATCCTATCCTCTATCCTATTCTATCCTCTATCCTATTCTATCCTGTATCCTATCCTATCCTCTATCCTATCCTATCCTCTATCCTGTCCTATCCTCTATCCTATCATATCCTGTATCCTATACTATCCTCTATCCTATCCTATCCTCTATCCTGTCCTATCCTCTATCCTATCGCATCCTCTATGCTATCCTATCCTCTATCCTATTCTATCCTCTATCCTATCTATCCTCAATCCAATCCTATCCTCTATCCTCTCCTATCCTCTATCCTATCCAATCCTCTATCCTATCCTCTATCCTATCCAATCCTCTATCCTATCCTCTATCCTATCCTCTATCCTATCCTATCCACTATCCTCTCCTATCCTCTATCCTATCCAATCCTCTATCCTATCCTCTATCCTATCCTCTATCCTATCCTATCCACTATCCTATCCTAACCTCAATCCTAACCTATCCTCTATCCTATCCTATCCTCAATCCTATCCTATCCTCTATCCTATCCTATCCTCTATTCTATAATATCCTCTATCCTATCCTAATCTCTATCCTATCAATCCCCTATACTATCCTCTATCCTATCCTATCCTCTATCCTATCCTATCCTCTATCCTGTCCTATCCTCTATCCTATCATATCCTGTATCCTATACTATCCTCTATCCTATCCTATCCTCTATCCTGTCCTATCCTCTATCCTATCGCATCCTCTATGCTATCCTATCCTCTATCCTATTCTATCCTCTATCCTATCTATCCTCAATCCAATCCTATCCTCTATCCTCTCCTATCCTCTATCCTATCCAATCCTCTATCCTATCCTCTATCCTATCCTCTATCCTATCCTATCCACTATCCTATCCTAACCTCAATCCTAACCTATCCTCTATCCTATCCTATCCTCAATCCTATCCTATCCTCTATCCTATCCTATCCTCTATTCTATAATATCCTCTATCCTATCCTAATCTCTATCCTATCAATCCCCTATACTATCCTCTATCCTATCCTATCCTCTATCCTATTCTAGCCTCTATCATATCCTATCCTCAATCCAATCCTATCCTCTATCCTATCCAATCCTCTATCCTATCCTCTATCCTATCCTCAATCCTATCCTATCCTCTATCGTATGCTCTATCCTATCCTATCCACTATCCTATCCTAACCTCAATCCTAACCTATCCTCTATCATATCCTATCCTCTATCCTATCCTATCCTCTATCCTATCCTATCCTCTATCCTATCTTATCCTCTATCCTATCCTATCCTCTATCCTATCCTATTCTCTATCCTATCCTATCCTCTATCATTTTCTATCCTCTATCCTATCCTATCCTCAATCCAATCCTATACTCTATCCTATATTATCCTCTATCGTATCCTATCCTCTATCCTATCCTATCCTCTATCCTATCCTATCCTCTATCCTATCTTATCCTCTATCCTATCCTATCCTCATTCCTATCCTCTCCTCTATCCTTTAATATCCTCTTATCGTACCCTATCCTCTATCCTATCCTCTATCCTATCATCTATTATATCCTATTCTCTATCCTATCCTTTCCTCTATAATATCGTATCCTATCCTCTATCCTATCCTATCCTGTATCCTATCCAATCTCATATCCTATCCTATTCTCCATCCTATCCTATCCTCTATCCTATCCTATCCTCTATGCTATCCTATCCTCTATCCTATTCTATCCTCTATCCTATTCTATCCTGTATCCTATCCTATCCTCTATCCTATCCTATCCTAAATCCTATCCTATCCTCTGTCCTATCCTATCCCCTTATCGTATCCTATCGTCTATCCTAACCTCTATCCTATCCTCTTCTCTATCCTATCTTCTATCCTATCCAATCCTCTATCCTATCCCCAATCATATCCCATCCTCTATCCTATCCTATCCTCTATGCTATCCTATCCTCTATCCTATTCTATCCTCTATCCTATCTATCCTCAATCCTATCCTATCCTCTATCCTATCCTATCCTCTATTCTATAATATCCTCTATCCTATCCTATCCTCTATCCTATCCAATCCTCTACCGTCTCCTATCCTGTATCCGATCCAATCCCCTATCCTCTATCCTATCCTATTCTCTATCCTATCCTCTACCGTATCCTATCCTCTATCCTATCCTATCCTCTATGTTCTCCTATCCTCTATCCTATCGTATCCTCAACCCTATCCTATCCTCAATTCTATCGTATACTCCATACTATCCTATCCGCTATCCTATCCTATCCTGTATCCTATACTATCCTCTATCCTATCCTATCCTCTATCCTGTCCTATCCTCTATCCTATCGCATCCTCTATGCTATCCTATCCTCTATCCTATTCTATCCTCTATCCTATCTATCCTCAATCCAATCCTATCCTCTATCCTCTCCTATCCTCTATCCTATCCAATCCTCTATCCTATCCTCTATCCTATCCTATCCACTATCCTATCCTAACCTCAATCCTAACCTATCCTCTATCCTATCCTATCCTCAATCCTATCCTATCCTCTATCCTATCCTATCCTCTATTCTATAATATCCTCTATCCTATCCTAATCTCTATCCTATCAATCCCCTATACTATCCTCTATCCTATCCTATCCTCTATCCTATTCTAGCCTCTATCATATCCTATCCTCAATCCAATCCTATCCTCTATCCTATCCAATCCTCTATCCTATCCTCTATCCTATCCTCTATCGTATGCTCTATCCTATCCTATCTTCTATGCTATCCAATCCCCTATCCTATCCTCTATCCTATCCTAACCTCTACCCTATAATACCATGTATCCTATACTATTCTCTATCCTACCCTATCCTATCCTCTATCGTATGCTCTATCCTATCCTATCCACTATCCTATCCTAACCTCAATCCTAACCTATCCTCTATCATATTCTATCCTCTATCCTATCGTATCCTCTATCCTATCCTATCCTCTATCCTATCCTATCCTCTATCCAATCCTATCCTATCCTCATTCCTATGCTATCCTCAATCCTATCCTATAATCTATCCTATAGTATCCTCTATCGTTTCCTATCCTCTATCCTATTCTATCCTCTATCATATCCTATCCTCAATCCAATCCTATCCTCTATCCTATCCTATCCTCTATCGTATCCAATCCTCTATCCTATCGAATCCTGTATCCTATCATCTATCCTATCCTATCCTCTATCCTATCCCATTTTCTATCCTATCCTATCCTCTATCGTATGCTCTATCCTATCCTATCCTCTATCCTATCCTATCCTCTATCATATCCTATCCTCTATCCTATCCTATCCTCTATCCTATCCTATCCTCTATCCTATCTTATCCTCTATCCTATCCTATCCTCTAT
Source organism: Halictus rubicundus (assembly GCF_050948215.1). Classification (NCBI taxonomy): domain Eukaryota; kingdom Metazoa; phylum Arthropoda; class Insecta; order Hymenoptera; family Halictidae; genus Halictus; species Halictus rubicundus. Next base: position 194,972 of record NW_027488820.1, on the reverse strand, counting down.
CCTATCCTATTCTCTATCCTATCTTATCCTCTATCATATTCTATCCTCTATCCTATCCTATCCTCAATCCAATCCTATACTCTATCCTATATTATAGTCTATCGTATCCTATCCTCTATCCTATCCAATCCTCTACCCTATTCTCTATCATATCCTATCCTCTATCCTATCCTATCCTCTATCCTATCCTATCCTCTATCCTATCCTATCCTCTATCCTATCCTATCCTCTATCCTATCCTATCCTCTATCCTATCCTATCCTCTATCCTCTATTATCCTCTATCGTATCCTATCCTCTATCCTATCCTCTATCCTATCCTCAATCCTATCCTATCCTCGATCCTATCCTATTCTCAATGCTAATCTATCCTCTATCCTATCCTATCCTCTATCTTATCCTATCCTCTATCGTATGCTCTATCCTATCCTATCCTCTATCCTATCCAATCCCCTATCCTATTCTCTATCCTATCCTATCCTCAATCCTATCCTCTCCTCTATCCTTTAATATCCTCTTATCGTATCCTATCCTCTATCCTATCCTCTATCCTATCATCTATCCTATCCTATTCTCTATCCTATCCTTTCCTCTATAATATCGTATCCTATCCTCTATCCTATCCTATCCTCTATCCTATCATATCCTCTATCCAATCCTATCCTCTATCCTATCCAATCTCATATCGTATCCTCTCCTCAATCCTATCCTATCCTCTACCCTATCCTATCCTCTATCCTATCCTATCCTCAATCCTATCCTATCCTCAATCCTATCCTATCCTCTATCCTAACCTATCCTCTTTCCAATCCTATCCTCAATCCTATCCTATCCTGTATCCTATATTATCCTCTATCGTATCCTATCCTCTATCCTATCCAATCCTCTACCCTATTCTCTATCCTATCCTATCTTCTATCCTATCCTATTCTCTATCCTATCCTATCCTCTATCCTATCCTATCCTCTATCGTATGCTCTATCCTATCCTATCCTCTATGCTATCCAATCCAATATCCTATCCTCTATCCTATCCTATCCTCTACCCTATAATACCATATATCCTATACTATTCCCTATCGTACCCTATCCTATCCTCTATCGTATGCTCTATCCTATCCTATCCTCTATGCTATCCTCTTTCCTATCCTCTATCCTATCCTATTCTCTATCCTATCCTTTCCTCTATAATATCGAATCCTATCCTCTATCCTATCCTATCCTCTATCCTATCCTATCCTCTATCCAATCCTATCCTCTATCCTATCCAATCTCATATCCTATCCTCTCCTCAATCCTATCCTATCCTCTATCCTATCCTCTATCGTATGCTCTATCATATCCTATCCTCTATGCTCTCCAATCCCCTATCCTATCCTGTACCCTATAATACCATGTATCCTATACTATTCTCTATCCTACCCTATCCTATCCTCTATCGTATGCTCTATCCTATCCTATATCACTATCCCATCCTAACCGCAATCCTAACCTATCCTCTATCATATCCTATCCTCAATCCAATCCTATCCTCTATCCTATCAAATCCTCTATCGTATCCTATCCTCTATCCTATCCTCTATCCTAACCTCATTCCTATCCTATCCTCGATCCTATCCTATCCTCTATGCTATTATATCCTCTATCCTATCCTATCCTCTATAGTATGCTCTATCCTATCCTATCCACTATCCTATCCTAACCTCAATCCTAACCTATCCTCTATCATATCCTATCCTCTATCCTATCCTATCCTCTATCCTATCCTATCCTCTATCCTATCTTATCCTCTATCCTATCCTGTCCTCTATTCTATCCTATCCTCTATCTTATCCTATCCTCTTATCGTATCCTATCCTCTATCCTATCCTATCCTATCCTCATTCCTATGCTATCCTCAATCCTATCCTATAATCTATCCTATAGTATCCTCTATCCTTTCCTATCCTCTATCCTATCCTATCCTCAATCCTATCCTATTCTCTATCCTATCCTATCCTCTATCCTATCCTATCCTCTATCTTATGCTCTATCCTATCCTATCCTCTATGCTATCCAATCCAATATCCTATCCTCTATCCTATCCTATCCTCTACCCTATAATACCATATATCCTATACTATTCTCTATCGTACCCTATCCTATCCTCTATCGTATGCTCTATCCTATCCTATCCACTATCCTATCTTATCCTCTATCCTATCCTATCCTCTATCCTATCTTATCCTCTATCCTATTCTGTCCTCTATTCTATCCTATCCTCTATCTTATCCTATCGTCTTATCGTATCCTATCCTCTATCCTATCCTATCCTATCCTCATTCCTATGCTAATCTCAATCCTATCCTATAGTCTATCCTATAGTATCCTCTATCCTTTCCTATCCTCTATCCTATCCTATCCTCAATCCTATCCTATCCTCAATCCTATCCTATCCTCTATCCTATCCTATCCTCTATCCAATCCTATCCTATCCTCATTCCTATGCTATCCTCAATCCAATCCTATACTCTATCCTCTATTATCCTCTATCGTATCCTATCCTCTATCCTATCCTCTATCCTATCCTCAATCCTATCCTATCCTCGATCCTATCCTATCCTCAATGCTATTCTATCCTCTATCCTATCCTATCCTCTATCCTATGCTATCCTCTATCGTATGCTCTATCCTATTTTTTTTTTTTTTTTTTTTCCGAGGAGGTAATCTCGTTACGGATACCCGAACCCCCCCGGGGGGGGTGGTCCGGGTTATGTGGGACTCCTCGGCTGGTTGGTGCAACGCCGAGTATACCCACTAACTCCTCCCCGTCCGTCCCTAGACTCCTGGGGGCACCCGTGCTCTGCGCGCGCATGTCAATCCGGTGTGCCCCCGCCTTAGCATACCACCCGGGGGGGGGTGACGCGGCCCCCTCCCGTACCTACTCTATCCGAAGGCACCACGCAACGGACGACGTGGCGCCTTCCCCCCTGTTAGGCCGCCCGATGAGCATCCGAGCCCCCGCCCGAGATGCCCGGCGGCCTCCGGGGACGCCGTTGGTGACCGAGTGTAAGGGGATATCCGATCCCCCGCCTCGAGATCATCAAGGGCGTCCCCGCTCGCGTCAGAGGCGTCGCAACGGGGGTACGCCCCCGGGGCGTACCCTGCGCCGCCTCCCCCCCCTTCGGCCGGGATCGTGATTACGCTCCCGATCCCGTTCCGCAGCCTCCTTCCGCAGCATAACCCGCTCGCAGAAGGAAGCGAACCCCCTCCACGCCTCCTCGCCACCGGCTGCCGCAGCGACGACAGCCGGGAGCGAGAGGTCGTGGCCCACCGCGCGCCGCAGGGCACGGCGCTCTCCCCCCCATGCCGGACACTCCTCCAGAGTGTGTTGCGCCGTGTCCCGCGGCTCGCCGCAGTGGTGACACGCCTCCTCGGTCTCCCTCCCGATGCGACACAGGTAGTCGCCGAAGCACCCGTGCCCGCTCATCACCTGCGTCACACGGTAGGAGACCCTATGCCCCATCCATCCCCTGTTCCATTGGTCGAACACCGGGAGGATGGCCCGAACGGCCCGCCTCTCGCCCTCCCTCGTCCCGGGAAGGCTATCGCGCCACTCCCGGGCTGCGTGCCGCCGAGCATGTCGCCTGAGCTCATCCACCATGAGCCGCGCCTGATCCGGGGCCACCCCCCGGAGCCGGAGTTCCCTGGAGTGCGTATGCACATCCGCCAACACGCGGGCCTCCAGCTCGAGGGGGATCAGCCCCGACATCACCATCGCCGTCGCGTATGAAATGGTGCGGTACCCCCGCACGATGCCTATGGCCAGCCTGCGCTCGATGCGACGCAGCAGCGACCGTGTGCCGCCACTGCGCCCCCTAGCCAAGACATCGCGCGCCCACACAGGGGCTCCGTACAGGACCAAAACTCGCACCACCACCGCGAACAGACGACGCACCCGTCCACAGGGTCCCCCGAGATTCGGGAGAAGGCGACCGAGCGCAGCGGTCGCCCTCTCCGCCCGGGGCGCCAGCGACTCAAGGTGGCGGTCAAAACGCCACCGGCCGTCAAGCTCGAGTCCCAGGTACCGCATCTGGGACCCGACCTTGACCATACCCTCCCCCACGCAGATCCAGCACTGGGGAGGCGCCGCCAACCGGGCCGAGCGGAGAAACCACATGGCCCTGGTTTTCTCGACGGACACCTCTAGGTCCAGCGACCGGATCGCGCGCACCGCGCGCCACGCGCCGCGCTCCGCCAGGCAGATGGCCTCCTTCGCATACCTCCCGGTGGCCAATACCAGCGTGTCGTCGGCGTAACACGTCAGGCTGACCCCGGGAGGCATCTCCTCCCGCAGGACGCGATCGTACGCAAGATTCCACAGCAACGGGCCCAACACCGAGCCCTGCGGAACCCCGCGCACGACGCCCCTGCGCACCATCCCGTACCGGCCGGGATACTCTATACCCCTGTCGGAGAGATAGCTCCCAATCACCCTTCTGAGATACAGAGGCACCCGGTGGAAGACCAGGGCCTCCATTATCCGATCCCAGGGGACGGTGTTGAACGCGTTAGCGATATCCAAGGATATCGCCAACGCAACACCGCCCCCCCTCGTACAGGCCTCCGAGAGAGCCCTCACCCGCCGAATAGCGTCGACGGTGGAGAGACCCTCCCGGAAGCCGAATTGAACCCCGCTCAGATCGGGGACCCCTCCCGCCGACAGGTGCCGGACGAGGCGTCCAACGAGTACGCGCTCGAACAACTTCCCCGCCTCGTCCAGCAGACAAATTGGCCGGTACCCTGAGGGCGAGTCCCGGGACTTGCCCCCCTTCGGAAGGAGGACCAACCTGCCCGACTTCCACTCCGTGGGGAACACCCCCTCCCTCAGACAGCCGTTATACAGCTGCCGGAGTTCGGCGGCGAGTCCCCCCTCCAGGGCCAAGACCAACGCGCGGCCCGGCACCCCGTCCGGGCCCGGGGCCTTGCGGCCCACCCGCCGCGCCCTGGCCATCGCCTCACCCAGCTCGCCGGCCGACACCTCCCACTCTGCGGACCAGGCGAGAGGCTCCTGTTCCCAATGGGAGCGGCGCAGTTGTCCCCCCTCTCGCGGGAAGAGGGACGCCACCACTCCCTCGAGCAGGTGGGGGTCCATCGACTCCGTCACCGGAGGCGCCCACGCGCGCAGCTTGTTCATGACAAGCTTGTACGGGCGCCCCCATGGATCGGAGTCCACCGTGCCGACGAGCTCCGACCACGCGTCGGCCTTGGCCCGCGCGATAGCCCTGCGGAGAACCCCGAGCGCGGCTCGGTACTCCCCGCCGAGCCTCGCCGTCGCCTCCTCGTCGTCGCGCCTCCTACGCGCTCGGCCGTACCGACGCCGCGCGGCATTGCAGGCACGCCGGAGCTCCGCAATGCCGGCGGACCACCAGTACGCCGCCCTCCTGGGGGCGAACCGGCTGCGGGGCATGGCGGTGTCGCACACCGCCGTCATTACCTCCCGCAGCCGCCTCGCCCCTTGCGCAGGCGCCAGCTCGGACAGGGCCGGCCCCGTCCATGTCGCCGCGGCTACCGCGGCCCCGAACGCGTCCGCGTCCAGCCGCTTCCAGGCCCATCGCGGCCGTCGGTCCCCCCGGCCCGGCCGGGAATCCCGCGCGTGGAGGGTGGGCCACACGTCCATGACGATGGGCGTATGGTCTGACGCAATCTCTATCTCCTCGGCCACCCTCCATCCCGACACCCGGCGCACGGCCGAGGGAGTCCCCCATGTCAGGTCGACAATCGAGACCCCCTGCGGACGCACGCACGTCGGCGTGGATCCCCGGTTAATCAACCGGAGATCCAGGCCGGCCGCCCAGGTTAACACCTCGCTACCCCTAGTGGTCGTCCTGGGACTCCCCCACGATACCGCGTGGGCATTGAAGTCTCCCAAAACGAGAACCGGGCGGGCGCTGCACCGCGCGATGCAGCTGTTCAGCCCGCCCAGGAACCCCCGAAATTGATCGAGGCCACAGCTCGGCGAGATGTAGATCCCGACAACCGCGATGTCCCCCCATTGCACCGCCACGAATCCCTCGCCCCGCTCCAGAAGGGAGACCGACGGGGACCCGGGGCGGCTTCCCGCCACTATTACTACGGAGCCGATCTCGTCCCCCACCCAGAAGGGGTGTTCGGGGATTGCGTACGGCTCCGCCGCAACTGCCAGCCCAGCCCCCCACTCGCGCACGGCTTGGACAAACAGGTCCTGTGCCGCGCGCGAGTGGTTGAGGTTCGCCTGCAGAACCGGAGTAGGATTAAAAGTACCTACTCTAACATGGGCTCTGCAGAGTCCCCTCCCTGGGAGGTCCGGGCCCCCGGCGCCGTCTGCGGCCGCTGCGCGGATGCAGCCCCAGACGCGCCCTTCTCTTTCGTCGCCGCGCGGCCCCTCTTGGGAGCCGGGGCACACGCTTTGGCCCCGAATCTATGGCCCGATGGTCCCCCCAGGTCCGCGCAGAGCGGACACCTGGGGGCGGCCTTACAGGCCGAAGCCCGGTGCTCCGCCGCCCGGAACCGGTAGCACATCGCGCCTCTGTCGACCGCGCTCTTGCATGTCGCCCGCGTGTGCCCCGTCTCCAAACAACGGAAGCATTGGAGGGGCCGCTCCCTCAGCGCCTCGACGCGGGCCGAGGACCAGCCGACCAGCAGCCGGCCTCCCGCCAACACTTTCTTGACGGCCGCGAGGGGGCCCTGGGCCCAACAGGAGCCCAGCGCCTGCTCCGAGGCGGGTCTGCGGATCTCGCCGACCCGGAACTCCGCCGCGGAACACCCCCCCGCCGCCGCCAGCGCCGCCGCTACGTCCCCGGGCGACACCGAGTCGTCCAGGCCCGCCACGCGCACCTCGCCGCGCTTGACCGCCTGGGAGACCTTAACCCCGGTCCCCCCAAGCGCCTCGGCGATCCTCCCGGAGAGGGCCCGTGCCTTCTCCTGGCACCCCGTGCCCCTGACCTCCAGGAGGATCCCGCCGGTTTTCGACCGCCTGGGAAGCACCCCCGACTCGATCCCGATAGCCTTGAGGTCCACCCTCTCTTTTGCCCTGGCCATCACCTCCGAATAAGTGAGCTTGCAGCTCTCGGGGATGGTGATGGCCACTGCTCCCGTTCTGGGGGTGCGTCCCAGGCCACCGTCCCTCCCGGCGGCGGGCTTCGCCGCGCTCGCGCCGCCCTGCACTCGTGCGCCGCCCGCCGCCCTCGGCTCCCTCGCAGCCTGCAGCCGTGATCGTATGCTCTATCCTATCCTCTTCTCTATCCTATCCAATCCCCTATCCTATTCTCTATCCTATCCTATCCTCAATCCTATCCTCTCCTCTATCCTTTAATATCCTCTTATCGTATCCTATCCTCTATCCTATCCTCTATCCTATCCTCTATCCTATCCTCTATCCTATCCTATTCTCTATCCTATCTTTTCCTCTATAATATCGTATCCTATCCTCTATCCTATCCTATCCTCTATCCTATCCTATCCTCTATCCTATCCTATCCTCTATCCAATCCTATCCTCTATCCTATCCAATCTCATATCCTATCCTCTCCTCAATCCTATCCTATCCTCTATCCTATCCTATCCTCTATCATATCCTATCCTCTGTCCTATCCTATCCTCAATCCTATCCTATCCTCTATCCTATCCTATTCTCTATCCTATCCTTTCCTCTATAATATCGTATCCTATCCTCTATCCTATCCTATCCTCTATGCTATCCTCTTTCCTATCCTCTATCCTATCCTATTCTCTATCCTATCCTTTCCTCTATAATATCGAATCCTATCCTCTATCCTATCCTATCCTCTATCCTATCCTATCCTCTATCCAATCCTATCCTCTATCCTATCCAATCTCATATCCTATCCTCTCCTCAATCCTATCCTATCCTCTATCCTATCCTATCCTCTATCATATCCAATCCTCTATCCTATCCTCTATCCTATCCTCTATCGTATGCTCTATCATATCCTATCCTCTATGCTCTCCAATCCCCTATCCTATCCTGTACCCTATAATACCATGTATCCTATACTATTCTCTATCCTACCCTATCCTATCCTATATCGTATGCTCTATCCTATCCTATATCACTATCCTATCCTAACCGCAATCCTAACCTATCCTCTATCATATCCTATCCTCAATCCAATCCTATCCTCTATCCTATCAAATCCTCTATCGTATCCTATCCTCTATCCTATCCTCTATCCTAACCTCATTCCTATCCTATCCTCGATCCTATCCTATCCTCTATGCTATTATATCCTCTATCCTATCCTATCCTCTATAGTATGCTCTATCCTATCCTATCCACTATCCTATCCTAACCTCAATCCTAACCTATCCTCTATCATATCCTATCCTCTATCCTATCCTATCCTCTATCCTATCCTATCCTCTATCCTATCTTATCCTCTATCCTATCCTGTCCTCTATTCTATCCTATCCTCTATCTTATCCTATCCTCTTATCGTATCCTATCCTCTATCCTATCCTATCCTATCCTCATTCCTACGCTATCCTCAATCCTATCCTATAATCTATCCTATAGTATCCTCTATCCTTTCCTATCCTCTATCCTATCCTATCCTCAATCCTATCCTATCCTCAATCCTATTCTATAATCTATCCTATAGTATCCTCTATCCTATCCAATCCTCTATCCTATCCTATCCTCTATCCTATCCTATCCTCTATCCTATCCTATTCCCTATCCTATCCTATCCTCTATCCTATCCTATCCTATCCTATCCAATCCTATCCTATCCTATCCTATCCTATCCTTTATCCTATCCTCTATCCTATCCTCTATCCTATCCTATCCTATCCTATCCTATCCTCTATCCTATCCTATTCCTATCCTATCCTATCCTCAATCCTAACCTATCTTCTATCCTATCCTATCCTCTATCTTATCCTGTCCTCTATCCAATCCAATCCTCAATCCTATCCTATGCTCTATCCTATCCTATCCTCTATCCTATCCTATCCTCTATCCTATCCTATCCTCTATCCTATCCTATCCTCTATCCTATCCTATCCTCTATCCTATCCTCTTCTCTATTCTATCCTATCCTCTATCGTATGCTCTATCCTATCCTATCCTCTATCCTATCCAATCCCCTATCCTATCCTCTATCCTATCCTATCCTCTATCGTATGCTCTATCCTATCCTATCCTCTATCCTATCCAATCCCCTATCCTATCAGCTATTCTATCCTATCCTCTACTCTATAATACCATGTATCCTATCCTATTCTCTATCCTATCCTATCCTATCCTCTATCGTATGCTCTATCCTAACCTATCCACTATCCTATACTATCCTATCCTCAATCCTATCCTCTCCTCTATCATATCCTATCCTCTATCCTATCCTATCCTCTATCTTATCCTATAAACTATCCTATCTTATCCTCTATCCTATCCTATCCTCTATCCTATCCTATCCTCTATCGTATTCTATCCTCTATCCTATCCAATCCCCTATCCTATCCTGTGTCCTATCCTATCCTCTATCCTATCCTTTCCTCTATAATATCGTATCTTCTATCGTATCCTATCCTCTATCCTATCCTGTCCTCCATTCTATCCTATCTTCTATCTTATCCTATCCTCTATCCTATCCTCTCCTCTATCCTATCCTATCCTCTATCCTATCCTATCCTCAATCCTATCCTATCCTCGATCGTATCCAATCATCTTATCATATCCTACCCTCTGTCCTATCCTCTATCCTATCCATTCCCCTATAATATCGTATCTTCTATCGTATCCTATCCTCTATTCTATCCTATCCTCTATCCTATCCTATCCTATCCTATCCTATCCTATCCTATCCTCTATCCTATCCTCTATCCTATCCTGTATCCTATCCTATACTCTATCCTATCCTATCCTCTATCCTATCCTATCCTCAATCCTAACCTATCCTCTATCCTATCCTATCCTCTATCTTATCCTATCCTCTATCCAATCCAATCCTCAATCCTATCCTATCCTCTATCCTATCCTATCCACTATCCTACCCTATCCTCTATCCTATCCTATCCTCTATCCTATCCTATCCTCTATCCTATCCTATCCTCTATCCTATCCTATCCTCTATCCTATCCTATCCTCTATCCTATCCTATCCTCCATCCTATCGTATCCTCTATCCTATAATATCATCTATCCTATCCTATCCTCTATCCTAACCTATCCTCTATCCTATCCTATCCTCTATCCTATCCTATCCTCTATCCTATCCTATCCTCTATCGTCTCCTATCCTCTATGCTATCCAATCCCCTATGTTATCCTCTATAATATCCTATCCTCTATCCTATCCTATCCTCTGTCCTATCCTATCCTCTATCCTATCCTATCCTCTACCCTATCCTCTATCCTATCCTATCCTCTATCTTATCCTATCCTCTATCCTATCCTATCCTCTATCCTATCCTATCCTGTATCCTATCCTATCAACTATCCTATCCTATCCTCTATCCTATCCTATCCTATCAACTATCCTATCCTATCCTCTATCCTCTATCCTATCCTATCCTCTATTCTATCCTATCCTCTATCCTATCCTATCCTCTGTCCTATCCTATCCTCTCTCCTATCCTATCCTCTATCCTATATTATCCTCTCTCCTATCCTATACTCTATCCTATCCTATCCTCTATCCTATCCTCTATCCTATCCTCCATTCTATCCTATCTTCTATCTTATCCTATCCTCAATCCTATCCTCTCCTCTATCCTATCCTATCCTCTATCCTATCCTATCCTCAATCCTATCCTATCCTCGATCGTATCCAATCATCTTATCATATCCTACCCTCTGTCCTATCCTCTATCCTATCCATTCCCCTATAATATCGTATCTTCTATCGTATCCTATCCTCTATCCTATCCTATCCTATCCTATCCTATCCTATCCTATCCTATCCTCTATCCTATCCTCTATCCTATCCTGTATCCTATCCTATACTCTATCCTATCCTATCCTCTATCCTATCCTATCCTCAATCCTAACCCATCCTCTATCCTATCCTATCCTCTATCTTATCCTATCCTCTATCCAATCCAATCCTCAATCCTATCCTATCCTCTATCCTATCCTATCCACTATCCTACCCTATCCTCTATCCTATCCTATCCTCTATCCTATCCTATCCTCTATCCTATCCTATCCTCTATCCTATCCTATCCTCTATCCTATCCTATCCTCTATCCTATCCTATCCTCCATCCTATCCTATCCTCTATCCTATAATATCATCTATCCTATCCTATCCTCTATCCTATCCTATCCTCTATCCTATCCTATCCTCTATCCTATCCTATCCTCTATCCTATCCTATCCTCTATCCTATCCTATCCTCTATCCTATCCTATCCTCTATCGTCTCCTATCCTCTATGCTATCCAATCCCCTATGTTATCCTCTATCCTATCCTATCCTCTATAATATCCTATCCTCTATCCTATCCTATCCTCTGTCCTATCCTATCCTCTATCCTATCCTATCCTCTACCCTATCCTCTATCCTATCCTATCCTCTATCTTATCCTATCCTCTATCCTATCCTATCCTCTATCCTATCCTATCCTGTATCCTATCCCATCAACTATCCTATCCTATCCTCTATACTATCCTATCCTATCAACTATCCTATCCTATCCTCTATCCTCTATCCTATCCTATCCTCTATTCTATCCTATCCTCTATCCTATCCTATCCTCTGTCCTATCCTATCCTCTCTCCTATCCTATCCTCTATCCTATATTATCCTCTCTCCTATCCTATACTCTATCCTATCCTATCCTCTATCCTATCCTCTATCATATACTATCCTCTATCCTATCCTATTCCTATCCTATCCTATCCTCAATCCTAACCTATCTTCTATCCTATCCTATCCTCTATCTTATCCTGTCCTCTATCCAATCCAATCCTCAATCCTATCCTATGCTCTATCCTATCCTATCCTCTATCCTATCCTATCCTCTATCCTATCCTATCCTCTATCCTATCCTATCCTCTATCCTATCCTCTTCTCTATTCTATCCTATCCTCTATCGTATGCTCTATCCTATCCTATCCTCTATCCTATCCAATCCCCTATCCTATCCTCTATCCTATCCTATCCTCTATCGTATGCTCCATCCTATCCTATCCTCTATCCTATCCAATACCCTATCCTATCAGCTATCCTATCCTATCCTCTACTCTATAATACCATGTATCCTATCCTATTCTCTATCCTATCCTATCCTATCCTCTATCGTATGCTCTATCCTAACCTATCCACTATCCTATACTATCCTATCCTCAATCCTATCCTCTCCTCTATCATATCCTATCCTCTATCCTATCCTATCCTCTATCTTATCCTATAAACTATCCTATCTTATCCTCTATCCTATCCTATCCTCTATCCTATCCTATCCTCTATCGTATTCTATCCTCTATCCTATCCAATCCCCTATCCTATCCTGTGTCCTATCCTATCCTCTATCCTATCCTTTCCTCTATAATATCGTATCTTCTATCGTATCCTATCCTCTATCCTATCCTGTCCTCCATTCTATCCTATCTTCTATCTTATCCTATCCTCTATCCTATCCTCTCCTCTATCCTATCCTATCCTCTATCCTATCCTATCCTCAATCCTATCCTATCCTCGATCGTATCCAATCATCTTATCATATCCTACCCTCTGTCCTATCCTCTATCCTATCCATTCCCCTATAATATCGTATCTTCTATCGTATCCTATCCTCTATTCTATCCTATCCTCTATCCTATCCTATCCTATCCTATCCTATCCTATCCTATCCTCTATCCTATCCTCTATCCTATCCTGTATCCTATCCTCTCCTCTATCCTATCCTATCCTCTATCCTATCCTATCCTCAATCCTATCCTATCCTCGATCGTATCCAATCATCTTATCATATCCTACCCTCTGTCCTATCCTCTATCCTATCCATTCCCCTATAATATCGTATCTTCTATCGTATCCTATCCTCTATTCTATCCTATCCTCTATCCTATCCTATCCTATCCTATCCTATCCTATCCTATCCTCTATCCTATCCTCTATCCTATCCTGTATCCTATCCTATACTCTATCCTATCCTATCCTCTATCCTATCCTATCCTCAATCCTAACCTATCCTCTATCCTATCCTATCCTCTATCTTATCCTATCCTCTATCCAATCCAATCCTCAATCCTATCCTATCCTCTATCCTATCCTATCCACTATCCTACCCTATCCTCTATCCTATCCTATCCTCTATCCTATCCTATCCTCTATCCTATCCTATCCTCTATCCTATCCTATCCTCTATCCTATCCTATCCTCTATCCTATCCTATCCTCCATCCTATCGTATCCTCTATCCTATAATATCATCTATCCTATCCTATCCTCTATCCTATCCTATCCTCTATCCTATCCTATCCTCTATCCTATCCTATCCTCTATCCTATCCTATCCTCTATCCTATCCTATCCTCTATCGTCTCCTATCCTCTATGCTATCCAATCCCCTATGTTATCCTCTATAATATCCTATCCTCTACCCTATCCTCTATCCTATCCTATCCTCTATCTTATCCTATCCTCTATCCTATCCTATCCTCTATCCTATCCTATCCTGTATCCTATCCTATCAACTATCCTATCCTATCCTCTATCCTATCCTATCCTATCAACTATCCTATCCTATCCTCTATCCTCTATCCTATCCTATCCTCTATTCTATCCTATCCTCTATCCTATCCTATCCTCTATCCAATCCTATCCTCTATCCTATCCAATCTCATATCCTATCCTCTCCTCAATCCTATCCTATCCTCTATCCTATCCTATCCTCTATCATATCCAATCCTCTATCCTATCCTCTATCCTATCCTCTATCGTATGCTCTATCATATCCTATCCTCTATGCTCTCCAATCCCCTATCCTATCCTGTACCCTATAATACCATGTATCCTATACTATTCTCTATCCTACCCTATCCTATCCTATATCGTATGCTCTATCCTATCCTATATCACTATCCTATCCTAACCGCAATCCTAACCTATCCTCTATCATATCCTATCCTCAATCCAATCCTATCCTCTATCCTATCAAATCCTCTATCGTATCCTATCCTCTATCCTATCCTCTATCCTAACCTCATTCCTATCCTATCCTCGATCCTATCCTATCCTCTATGCTATTATATCCTCTATCCTATCCTATCCTCTATAGTATGCTCTATCCTATCCTATCCACTATCCTATCCTAACCTCAATCCTAACCTATCCTCTATCATATCCTATCCTCTATCCTATCCTATCCTCTATCCTATCCTATCCTCTATCCTATCTTATCCTCTATCCTATCCTGTCCTCTATTCTATCCTATCCTCTATCTTATCCTATCCTCTTATCGTATCCTATCCTCTATCCTATCCTATCCTATCCTCATTCCTATGCTATCCTCAATCCTATCCTATAATCTATCCTATAGTATCCTCTATCCTTTCCTATCCTCTATCCTATCCTATCCTCAATCCTATCCTATCCTCAATCCTATTCTATAATCTATCCTATAGTATCCTCTATCCTATCCAATCCTCTATCCTATCCTATCCTCTATCCTATCCTATCCTCTATCCTATCCTATTCCCTATCCTATCCTATCCTCTATCCTATCCTATCCTATCCTATCCAATCCTATCCTATCCTATCCTATCCTATCCTTTATCCTATCCTCTATCCTATCCTCTATCCTATCCTATCCTATCCTATCCTATCCTCTATCCTATCCTATTCCTATCCTATCCTATCCTCAATCCTAACCTATCTTCTATCCTATCCTATCCTCTATCTTATCCTGTCCTCTATCCAATCCAATCCTCAATCCTATCCTATGCTCTATCCTATCCTATCCTCTATCCTATCCTATCCTCTATCCTATCCTATCCTCTATCCTATCCTATCCTCTATCCTATCCTATCCTCTATCCTATCCTATCCTCTATCCTATCCTCTTCTCTATTCTATCCTATCCTCTATCGTATGCTCTATCCTATCCTATCCTCTATCCTATCCAATCCCCTATCCTATCCTCTATCCTATCCTATCCTCTATCGTATGCTCTATCCTATCCTATCCTCTATCCTATCCAATCCCCTATCCTATCAGCTATTCTATCCTATCCTCTACTCTATAATACCATGTATCCTATCCTATTCTCTATCCTATCCTATCCTATCCTCTATCGTATGCTGTATCCTAACCTATCCACTATCCTATACTATCCTATCCTCAATACTATCCTCTCCTCTATCATATCCTATCCTCTATCCTATCCTATCCTCAATCTTATCCTATAAACTATCCTATCTTATCCTCTATCCTATCCTATCCTCTATCCTATCCTATCCTCTATCGTATTCTATCCTCTATCCTATCCAATCCCCTATCCTATCCTGTGTCCTATCCTATCCTCTATCCTATCCTTTCCTCTATAATATCGTATCTTCTATCGTATCCTATCCTCTATCCTATCCTGTCCTCCATTCTATCCTATCTTCTATCTTATCCTATCCTCTATCCTATCCTCTCCTCTATCCTATCCTATCCTCTATCCTATCCTATCCTCAATCCTATCCTATCCTCGATCGTATCCAATCATCTTATCATATCCTACCCTCTGTCCTATCCTCTATCCTATCCATTCCCCTATAATATCGTATCTTCTATCGTATCCTATCCTCTATTCTATCCTATCCTCTATCCTATCCTATCCTATCCTATCCTATCCTATCCTATCCTCTATCCTATCCTCTATCCTATCCTCTATCCTATCCTCTATCCTATCCTGTATCCTATCCTATACTCTATCCTATCCTATCCTCTATCCTATCCTATCCTCAATCCTAACCTATCCTCTATCCTATCCTATCCTCTATCTTATCCTATCCTCTATCCAATCCAATCCTCAATCCTATCCTATCCTCTATCCTATCCTATCCACTATCCTACCCTATCCTCTATCCTATCCTATCCTCTATCCTATCCTATCCTCTATCCTATCCTATCCTCTATCCTATCCTATCCTCTATCCTATCCTATCCTCTATCCTATCCTATCCTCCATCCTATCGTATCCTCTATCCTATAATATCATCTATCCTATCCTATCCTCTATCCTATCCTATCCTCTATCCTATCCTATCCTCTATCCTATCCTATCCTCTATCCTATCCTATCCTCTATCGTCTCCTATCCTCTATGCTATCCAATCCCCTATGTTATCCTCTATAATATCCTATCCTCTACCCTATCCTCTATCCTATCCTATCCTCTATCTTATCCTATCCTCTATCCTATCCTATCCTCTATCCTATCCTATCCTGTATCCTATCCTATCAACTATCCTATCCTATCCTCTATCCTATCCTATCCTATCAACTATCCTATCCTATCCTCTATCCTCTATCCTATCCTATCCTCTATTCTATCCTATCCTCTATCCTATCCTATCCTCTATCCAATCCTATCCTCTATCCTATCCAATCTCATATCCTATCCTCTCCTCAATCCTATCCTATCCTCTATCCTATCCTATCCTCTATCATATCCAATCCTCTATCCTATCCTCTATCCTATCCTCTATCGTATGCTCTATCATATCCTATCCTCTATGCTCTCCAATCCCCTATCCTATCCTGTACCCTATAATACCATGTATCCTATACTATTCTCTATCCTACCCTATCCTATCCTATATCGTATGCTCTATCCTATCCTATATCACTATCCTATCCTAACCGCAATCCTAACCTATCCTCTATCATATCCTATCCTCAATCCAATCCTATCCTCTATCCTATCAAATCCTCTATCGTATCCTATCCTCTATCCTATCCTCTATCCTAACCTCATTCCTATCCTATCCTCGATCCTATCCTATCCTCTATGCTATTATATCCTCTATCCTATCCTATCCTCTATAGTATGCTCTATCCTATCCTATCCACTATCCTATCCTAACCTCAATCCTAACCTATCCTCTATCATATCCTATCCTCTATCCTATCCTATCCTCTATCCTATCCTATCCTCTATCCTATCTTATCCTCTATCCTATCCTGTCCTCTATTCTATCCTATCCTCTATCTTATCCTATCCTCTTATCGTATCCTATCCTCTATCCTATCCTATCCTATCCTCATTCCTATGCTATCCTCAATCCTATCCTATAATCTATCCTATAGTATCCTCTATCCTTTCCTATCCTCTATCCTATCCTATCCTCAATCCTATCCTATCCTCAATCCTATTCTATAATCTATCCTATAGTATCCTCTATCCTATCCAATCCTCTATCCTATCCTATCCTCTATCCTATCCTATCCTCTATCCTATCCTATTCCCTATCCTATCCTATCCTCTATCCTATCCTATCCTATCCTATCCAATCCTATCCTATCCTATCCTATCCTATCCTTTATCCTATCCTCTATCCTATCCTCTATCCTATCCTATCCTATCCTATCCTATCCTCTATCCTATCCTATTCCTATCCTATCCTATCCTCAATCCTAACCTATCTTCTATCCTATCCTATCCTCTATCTTATCCTGTCCTCTATCCAATCCAATCCTCAATCCTATCCTATGCTCTATCCTATCCTATCCTCTATCCTATCCTATCCTCTATCCTATCCTATCCTCTATCCTATCCTATCCTCTATCCTATCCTATCCTCTATCCTATCCTATCCTCTATCCTATCCTCTTCTCTATTCTATCCTATCCTCTATCGTATGCTCTATCCTATCCTATCCTCTATCCTATCCAATCCCCTATCCTATCCTCTATCCTATCCTATCCTCTATCGTATGCTCTATCCTATCCTATCCTCTATCCTATCCAATCCCCTATCCTATCAGCTATTCTATCCTATCCTCTACTCTATAATACCATGTATCCTATCCTATTCTCTATCCTATCCTATCCTATCCTCTATCGTATGCTGTATCCTAACCTATCCACTATCCTATACTATCCTATCCTCAATACTATCCTCTCCTCTATCATATCCTATCCTCTATCCTATCCTATCCTCTATCTTATCCTATAAACTATCCTATCTTATCCTCTATCCTATCCTATCCTCTATCCTATCCTATCCTCTATCGTATTCTATCCTCTATCCTATCCAATCCCCTATCCTATCCTGTGTCCTATCCTATCCTCTATCCTATCCTTTCCTCTATAATATCGTATCTTCTATCGTATCCTATCCTCTATCCTATCCTGTCCTCCATTCTATCCTATCTTCTATCTTATCCTATCCTCTATCCTATCCTCTCCTCTATCCTATCCTATCCTCTATCCTATCCTATCCTCAATCCTATCCTATCCTCGATCGTATCCAATCATCTTATCATATCCTACCCTCTGTCCTATCCTCTATCCTATCCATTCCCCTATAATATCGTATCTTCTATCGTATCCTATCCTCTATTCTATCCTATCCTCTATCCTATCCTATCCTATCCTATCCTATCCTATCCTATCCTCTATCCTATCCTCTATCCTATCCTGTATCCTATCCTATACTCTATCCTATCCTATCCTCTATCCTATCCTATCCTCAATCCTAACCTATCCTCTATCCTATCCTATCCTCTATCTTATCCTATCCTCTATCCAATCCAATCCTCAATCCTATCCTATCCTCTATCCTATCCTATCCACTATCCTACCCTATCCTCTATCCTATCCTATCCTCTATCCTATCCTATCCTCTATCCTATCCTATCCTCTATCCTATCCTATCCTCTATCCTATCCTATCCTCTATCCTATCCTATCCTCCATCCTATCGTATCCTCTATCCTATAATATCATCTATCCTATCCTATCCTCTATCCTATCCTATCCTCTATCCTATCCTATCCTCTATCCTATCCTATCCTCTATCCTATCCTATCCTCTATCGTCTCCTATCCTCTATGCTATCCAATCCCCTATGTTATCCTCTATAATATCCTATCCTCTATCCTATCCTATCCTCTGTCCTATCCTATCCTCTATCCTATCCTATCCTCTACCCTATCCTCTATCCTATCCTATCCTCTATCTTATCCTATCCTCTATCCTATCCTATCCTCTATCCTATCCTATCCTGTATCCTATCCTATCAACTATCCTATCCTATCCTCTATCCTATCCTATCCTATCAACTATCCTATCCTATCCTCTATCCTCTATCCTATCCTATCCTCTATTCTATCCTATCCTCTATCCTATCCTATCCTCTGTCCTATCCTATCCTCTCTCCTATCCTATCCTCTATCCTATATTATCCTCTCTCCTATCCTATACTCTATCCTATCCTATCCTCTATCCTATCCTCTATCCTATCCTCCATTCTATCCTATCTTCTATCTTATCCTATCCTCAATCCTATCCTCTCCTCTATCCTATCCTATCCTCTATCCTATCCTATCCTCAATCCTATCCTATCCTCGATCGTATCCAATCATCTTATCATATCCTACCCTCTGTCCTATCCTCTATCCTATCCATTCCCCTATAATATCGTATCTTCTATCGTATCCTATCCTCTATCCTATCCTATCCTATCCTATCCTATCCTATCCTATCCTATCCTCTATCCTATCCTCTATCCTATCCTGTATCCTATCCTATACTCTATCCTATCCTATCCTCTATCCTATCCTATCCTCAATCCTAACCCATCCTCTATCCTATCCTATCCTCTATCTTATCCTATCCTCTATCCAATCCAATCCTCAATCCTATCCTATCCTCTATCCTATCCTATCCACTATCCTACCCTATCCTCTATCCTATCCTATCCTCTATCCTATCCTATCCTCTATCCTATCCTATCCTCTATCCTATCCTATCCTCTATCCTATCCTATCCTCTATCCTATCCTATCCTCCATCCTATCCTATCCTCTATCCTATAATATCATCTATCCTATCCTATCCTCTATCCTATCCTATCCTCTATCCTATCCTATCCTCTATCCTATCCTATCCTCTATCCTATCCTATCCTCTATCCTATCCTATCCTCTATCCTATCCTATCCTCTATCGTCTCCTATCCTCTATGCTATCCAATCCCCTATGTTATCCTCTATCCTATCCTATCCTCTATAATATCCTATCCTCTATCCTATCCTATCCTCTGTCCTATCCTATCCTCTATCCTATCCTATCCTCTACCCTATCCTCTATCCTATCCTATCCTCTATCTTATCCTATCCTCTATCCTATCCTATCCTCTATCCTATCCTATCCTGTATCCTATCCCATCAACTATCCTATCCTATCCTCTATACTATCCTATCCTATCAACTATCCTATCCTATCCTCTATCCTCTATCCTATCCTATCCTCTATTCTATCCTATCCTCTATCCTATCCTATCCTCTGTCCTATCCTATCCTCTCTCCTATCCTATCCTCTATCCTATATTATCCTCTCTCCTATCCTATACTCTATCCTATCCTATCCTCTATCCTATCCTCTATCATATACTATCCTCTATCCTATCCTATTCCTATCCTATCCTATCCTCAATCCTAACCTATCTTCTATCCTATCCTATCCTCTATCTTATCCTGTCCTCTATCCAATCCAATCCTCAATCCTATCCTATGCTCTATCCTATCCTATCCTCTATCCTATCCTATCCTCTATCCTATCCTATCCTCTATCCTATCCTATCCTCTATCCTATCCTCTTCTCTATTCTATCCTATCCTCTATCGTATGCTCTATCCTATCCTATCCTCTATCCTATCCAATCCCCTATCCTATCCTCTATCCTATCCTATCCTCTATCGTATGCTCTATCCTATCCTATCCTCTATCCTATCCAATACCCTATCCTATCAGCTATCCTATCCTATCCTCTACTCTATAATACCATGTATCCTATCCTATTCTCTATCCAATCCTATCCTATCCTCTATCGTATGCTCTATCCTAACCTATCCACTATCCTATACTATCCTATCCTCAATCCTATCCTCTCCTCTATCATATCCTATCCTCTATCCTATCCTATCCTCTATCTTATCCTATAAACTATCCTATCTTATCCTCTATCCTATCCTATCCTCTATCCTATCCTATCCTCTATCGTATTCTATCCTCTATCCTATCCAATCCCCTATCCTATCCTGTGTCCTATCCTATCCTCTATCCTATCCTTTCCTCTATAATATCGTATCTTCTATCGTATCCTATCCTCTATCCTATCCTGTCCTCCATTCTATCCTATCTTCTATCTTATCCTATCCTCTATCCTATCCTCTCCTCTATCCTATCCTATCCTCTATCCTATCCTATCCTCAATCCTATCCTATCCTCGATCGTATCCAATCATCTTATCATATCCTACCCTCTGTCCTATCCTCTATCCTATCCATTCCCCTATAATATCGTATCTTCTATCGTATCCTATCCTCTATTCTATCCTATCCTCTATCCTATCCTATCCTATCCTATCCTATCCTATCCTATCCTATCCTCTATCCTATCCTCTATCCTATCCTGTATCCTATCCTATACTCTATCCTATCCTATCCTCTATCCTATCCTATCCTCAATCCTAACCTATCCTCTATCCTATCCTATCCTCTATCTTATCCTATCCTCTATCCAATCCAATCCTCAATCCTATCCTATCCTCTATCCTATCCTATCCACTATCCTACCCTATCCTCTATCCTATCCTATCCTCTATCCTATCCTATCCTCTATCCTATCCTATCCTCTATCCTATCCTATCCTCTATCCTATCCTATCCTCCATCCTATCCTATCCTCTATCCTATAATATCATCTATCCTATCCTATCCTCTATCCTATCCTATCCTCTATCCTATCCTATCCTCTATCCTATCCTATCCTCTATCGTCTCCTATCCTCTATGCTATCCAATCCCCTATGTTATCCTCTATCCTATCCTATCCTCTATAATATCCTATCCTCTATCCTATCCTATCCTCTGTCCTATCCTCTATCCTATCCTATCCTCTATCCTATCCTATCCTCTATCCTATCCTATCCTCTATCGTCTCCTATCCTCTATGCTATCCAATCCCCTATGTTATCCTCTATCCTATCCTATCCTCTATAATATCCTATCCTCTATCCTATCCTATCCTCTATCCTATCCTATCCTCTATCTTATCCTATCCTCTATCCTATCCTATCCTCTATCCTATCCTATCCTGTATCCTATCCTATCAACTATCCTATCCTATCCTCTATCCTATCCTATCCTATCAACTATCCTATCCTATCCTCTATCCTCTATCCTATCCTATCCTCTATTCTATCCTATCCTCTATCCTATCCTATCCTCTGTCCTATCCTATCCTCTCTCCTATCCTATCCTCTATCCTATATTATCCTCTCTCCTATCCTATACTCTATCCTATCCTATCCTCTATCCTATCCTCTATCCTATCCTATCCTCCATTCTATCCTATCTTCTATCTTATCCTATCCTCAATCCTATCCTCTCCTCTATCCTATCCTATCCTCTATCCTATCCTATCCTCAATCCTATCCTATCCTCGATCGTATCCAATCATCTTATCATATCCTACCCTCTGTCCTATCCTCTATCCTATCCATTCCCCTATAATATCGTATCTTCTATCGTATCCTATCCTCTATTCTATCCTATCCTCTATCCTATCCTATCCTATCCTATCCTATCCTATCCTATCCTCTATCCTATCCTCTATCCTATCCTGTATCCTATCCTATACTCTATCCTATCCTATCCTCTATCCTATCCTATCCTCAATCCTAACCTATCCTCTATCCTATCCTATCCTCTATCTTATCCTATCCTCTATCCAATCCAATCCTCAATCCTATCCTATCCTCTATCCTATCCTATCCACTATCCTACCCTATCCTCTATCCTATCCTATCCTCTATCCTATCCTATCCTCTATCCTATCCTATCCTCTATCCTATCCTATCCTCTATCCTATCCTATCCTCTATCCTATCCTATCCTCCATCCTATCCTATCCTCTATCCTATAATATCATCTATCCTATCCTATCCTCTATCCTATCCTATCCTCTATCCTATCCTATCCTCTATCCTATCCTATCCTCTATCCTATCCTATCCTCTATCCTATCCTATCCTCTATCCTATCCTATCCTCTATCGTCTCCTATCCTCTATGCTATCCAATCCCCTATGTTATCCTCTATCCTATCCTATCCTCTATAATATCCTATCCTCTATCCTATCCTATCCTCTGTCCTATCCTATCCTCTATCCTATCCTATCCTCTACCCTATCCTCTATCCTATCCTATCCTCTATCTTATCCTATCCTCTATCCTATCCTATCCTCTATCCTATCCTATCCTGTATCCTATCCCATCAACTATCCTATCCTATCCTCTATCCTATCCTATCCTATCAACTATCCTATCCTATCCTCTATCCTCTATCCTATCCTATCCTCTATTCTATCCTATCCTCTATCCTATCCTATCCTCTGTCCTATCCTATCCTCTCTCCTATCCTATCCTCTATCCTATATTATCCTCTCTCCTATCCTATACTCTATCCTATCCTATCCTCTATCCTATCCTCTATCCTATCCTATCCTCTATCCTATCCTATTCCTATCCTATCCTATCCTCAATCCTAACCTATCTTCTATCCTATCCTATCCTCTATCTTATCCTGTCCTCTATCCAATCCAATCCTCAATCCTATCCTATGCTCTATCCTATCCTATCCTCTATCCTATCCTATCCTCTATCCTATCCTATCCTCTATCCTATCCTATCCTCTATCCTATCCTATCCTCTATCCTATCCTCTTCTCTATTCTATCCTATCCTCTATCGTATGCTCTATCCTATCCTATCCTCTATCCTATCCATCCCCTATCCTATCCTCTATCCTATCCTATCCTCTATCGTATGCTCCATCCTATCCTATCCTCTATCCTATCCAATACCCTATCCTATCAGCTATCCTATCCTATCCTCTACTCTATAATACCATGTATCCTATCCTATTCTCTATCCTATCCTATCCTATCCTCTATCGTATGCTCTATCCTAACCTATCCACTATCCTATACTATCCTATCCTCAATCCTATCCTCTCCTCTATCATATCCTATCCTCTATCCTATCCTATCCTCTATCTTATCCTATAAACTATCCTATCTTATCCTCTATCCTATCCTATCCTCTATCCTATCCTATCCTCTATCGTATTCTATCCTCTATCCTATCCAATCCCCTATCCTATCCTGTGTCCTATCCTATCCTCTATCCTATCCTTTCCTCTATAATATCGTATCTTCTATCGTATCCTATCCTCTATCCTATCCTGTCCTCCATTCTATCCTATCTTCTATCTTATCCTATCCTCTATCCTATCCTCTCCTCTATCCTATCCTATCCTCTATCCTATCCTATCCTCAATCCTATCCTATCCTCGATCGTATCCAATCATCTTATCATATCCTACCCTCTGTCCTATCCTCTATCCTATCCATTCCCCTATATTATCGTATCTTCTATCGTATCCTATCCTCTATTCTATCCTATCCTCTATCCTATCCTATCCTATCCTATCCTATCCTATCCTATCCTCTATCCTATCCTCTATCCTATCCTGTATCCTATCCTATACTCTATCCTATCCTATCCTCTATCCTATCCTATCCTCAATCCTAACCTATCCTCTATCCTATCCTATCCTCTATCTTATCCTATCCTCTATCCAATCCAATCCTCAATCCTATCCTATCCTCTATCCTATCCTATCCACTATCCTACCCTATCCTCTATCCTATCCTATCCTCTATCCTATCCTATCCTCTATCCTATCCTATCCTCTATCCTATCCTATCCTCTATCCTATCCTATCCTCTATCCTATCCTATCCTCCATCCTATCGTATCCTCTATCCTATAATATCATCTATCCTATCCTATCCTCTATCCTATCCTATCCTCTATCGTCTCCTATCCTCTATGCTATCCAATCCCCTATGTTATCCTCTATCCTATCCTATCCTCTATAATATCCTATCCTCTATCCTATCCTATCCTCTGTCCTATCCTATCCTCTATCCTATCCTATCCTCTACCCTATCCTCTATCCTATCCTATCCTCTATCTTATCCTATCCTCTATCCTATCCTATCCTCTATCCTATCCTATCCTGTATCCTATCCCATCAACTATCCTATCCTATCCTCTATACTATCCTATCCTATCAACTATCCTATCCTATCCTCTATCCTCTATCCTATCCTATCCTCTATTCTATCCTATCCTCTATCCTATCCTATCCTCTGTCCTATCCTATCCTCTCTCCTATCCTATCCTCTATCCTATATTATCCTCTCTCCTATCCTATACTCTATCCTATCCTATCCTCTATCCTATCCTCTATCATATACTATCCTCTATCCTATCCTATTCCTATCCTATCCTATCCTCAATCCTAACCTATCTTCTATCCTATCCTATCCTCTATCTTATCCTGTCCTCTATCCAATCCAATCCTCAATCCTATCCTATGCTCTATCCTATCCTATCCTCTATCCTATCCTATCCTCTATCCTATCCTATCCTCTATCCTATCCTATCCTCTATCCTATCCTCTTCTCTATTCTATCCTATCCTCTATCGTATGCTCTATCCTATCCTATCCTCTATCCTATCCAATCCCCTATCCTATCCTCTATCCTATCCTATCCTCTATCGTATGCTCTATCCTATCCTATCCTCTATCCTATCCAATACCCTATCCTATCAGCTATCCTATCCTATCCTCTACTCTATAATACCATGTATCCTATCCTATTCTCTATCCTATCCTATCCTATCCTCTATCGTATGCTCTATCCTAACCTATCCACTATCCTATACTATCCTATCCTCAATCCTATCCTCTCCTCTATCATATCCTATCCTCTATCCTATCCTATCCTCTATCTTATCCTATAAACTATCCTATCTTATCCTCTATCCTATCCTATCCTCTATCCTATCCTATCCTCTATCGTATTCTATCCTCTATCCTATCCAATCCCCTATCCTATCCTGTGTCCTATCCTATCCTCTATCCTATCCTTTCCTCTATAATATCGTATCTTCTATCGTATCCTATCCTCTATCCTATCCTGTCCTCCATTCTATCCTATCTTCTATCTTATCCTATCCTCTATCCTATCCTCTCCTCTATCCTATCCTATCCTCTATCCTATCCTATCCTCAATCCTATCCTATCCTCGATCGTATCCAATCATCTTATCATATCCTACCCTCTGTCCTATCCTCTATCCTATCCATTCCCCTATAATATCGTATCTTCTATCGTATCCTATCCTCTATTCTATCCTATCCTCTATCCTATCCTATCCTATCCTATCCTATCCTATCCTCTATCCTATCCTCTATCCTATCCTGTATCCTATCCTATACTCTATCCTATCCTATCCTCTATCCTATCCTATCCTCAATCCTAACCTATCCTCTATCCTATCCTATCCTCTATCTTATCCTATCCTCTATCCAATCCAATCCTCAATCCTATCCTATCCTCTATCCTATCCTATCCACTATCCTACCCTATCCTCTATCCTATCCTATCCTCTATCCTATCCTATCCTCTATCCTATCCTATCCTCTATCCTATCCTATCCTCTATCCTATCCTATCCTCTATCCTATCCTATCCTCCATCCTATCCTATCCTCTATCCTATAATATCATCTATCCTATCCTATCCTCTATCCTATCCTATCCTCTATCCTATCCTATCCTCTATCCTATCCTATCCTCTATCGTCTCCTATCCTCTATCCTATCCTATCCTCTGTCCTATCCTATCCTCTATCCTATCCTATCCTCTACCCTATCCTCTATCCTATCCTATCCTCTATCTTATCCTATCCTCTATCCTATCCTATCCTCTATCCTATCCTATCCTGTATCCTATCCTATCAACTATCCTATCCTATCCTCTATCCTATCCTATCCTATCAACTATCCTATCCTATCCTCTATCCTCTATCCTATCCTATCCTCTATTCTATCCTATCCTCTATCCTATCCTATCCTCTGTCCTATCCTATCCTCTCTCCTATCCTATCCTCTATCCTATATTATCCTCTCTCCTATCCTATACTCTATCCTATCCTATCCTCTATCCTATCCTCTATCCTATCCTATCCTCCATTCTATCCTATCTTCTATCTTATCCTATCCTCAATCCTATCCTCTCCTCTATCCTATCCTATCCTCTATCCTATCCTATCCTCAATCCTATCCTATCCTCGATCGTATCCAATCATCTTATCATATCCTACCCTCTGTCCTATCCTCTATCCTATCCATTCCCCTATAATATCGTATCTTCTATCGTATCCTATCCTCTATTCTATCCTATCCTCTATCCTATCCTATCCTATCCTATCCTATCCTATCCTATCCTCTATCCTATCCTCTATCCTATCCTGTATCCTATCCTATACTCTATCCTATCCTATCCTCTATCCTATCCTATCCTCAATCCTAACCTATCCTCTATCCTATCCTATCCTCTATCTTATCCTATCCTCTATCCAATCCAATCCTCAATCCTATCCTATCCTCTATCCTATCCTATCCACTATCCTACCCTATCCTCTATCCTATCCTATCCTCTATCCTATCCTATCCTCTATCCTATCCTATCCTCTATCCTATCCTATCCTCTATCCTATCCTATCCTCTATCCTATCCTATCCTCCATCCTATCCTATCCTCTATCCTATAATATCATCTATCCTATCCTATCCTCTATCCTATCCTATCCTCTATCCTATCCTATCCTCTATCCTATCCTATCCTCTATCCTATCCTATCCTCTATCCTATCCTATCCTCTATCCTATCCTATCCTCTATCCTATCCTATCCTCTATCGTCTCCTATCCTCTATGCTATCCAATCCCCTATGTTATCCTCTATCCTATCCTATCCTCTATAATATCCTATCCTCTATCCTATCCTATCCTCTGTCCTATCATATCCTCTATCCTATCCTATCCTCTACCCTATCCTCTATCCTATCCTATCCTCTATCTTATCCTATCCTCTATCCTATCCTATCCTCTATCCTATCCTATCCTGTATCCTATCCCATCAACTATCCTATCCTATCCTCTATCCTATCCTATCCTATCAACTATCCTATCCTATCCTCTATCCTCTATCCTATCCTATCCTCTATTCTATCCTATCCTCTATCCTATCCTATCCTCTGTCCTATCCTATCCTCTCTCCTATCCTATCCTCTATCCTATATTATCCTCTCTCCTATCCTATACTCTATCCTATCCTATCCTCTATCCTATCCTCTATCCTATCCTATCCTCTATCCTATCCTATTCCTATCCTATCCTATCCTCAATCCTAACCTATCTTCTATCCTATCCTATCCTCTATCTTATCCTGTCCTCTATCCAATCCAATCCTCAATCCTATCCTATGCTCTATCCTATCCTATCCTCTATCCTATCCTATCCTCTATCCTCTATCCTATCCTATCCTCTATCCTATCCTATCCTCTATCCTATCCTATCCTCTATCCTATCCTCTTCTCTATTCTATCCTATCCTCTATCGTATGCTCTATCCTATCCTATCCTCTATCCTATCCAATCCCCTATCCTATCCTCTATCCTATCCTATCCTCTATCGTATGCTCCATCCTATCCTATCCTCTATCCTATCCAATACCCTATCCTATCAGCTATCCTATCCTATCCTCTACTCTATAATACCATGTATCCTATCCTATTCTCTATCCTATCCTATCCTATCCTCTATCGTATGCTCTATCCTAACCTATCCACTATCCTATACTATCCTATCCTCAATCCTATCCTCTCCTCTATCATATCCTATCCTCTATCCTATCCTATCCTCTATCTTATCCTATAAACTATCCTATCTTATCCTCTATCCTATCCTATCCTCTATCCTATCCTATCCTCTATCGTATTCTATCCTCTATCCTATCCAATCCCCTATCCTATCCTGTGTCCTATCCTATCCTCTATCCTATCCTTTCCTCTATAATATCGTATCTTCTATCGTATCCTATCCTCTATCCTATCCTGTCCTCCATTCTATCCTATCTTCTATCTTATCCTATCCTCTATCCTATCCTCTCCTCTATCCTATCCTATCCTCTATCCTATCCTATCCTCAATCCTATCCTATCCTCGATCGTATCCAATCATCTTATCATATCCTACCCTCTGTCCTATCCTCTATCCTATCCATTCCCCTATAATATCGTATCTTCTATCGTATCCTATCCTCTATTCTATCCTATCCTCTATCCTATCCTATCCTATCCTATCCTATCCTATCCTATCCTCTATCCTATCCTCTATCCTATCCTGTATCCTATCCTATACTCTATCCTATCCTATCCTCTATCCTATCCTATCCTCAATCCTAACCTATCCTCTATCCTATCCTATCCTCTATCTTATCCTATCCTCTATCCAATCCAATCCTCAATCCTATCCTATCCTCTATCCTATCCTATCCACTATCCTACCCTATCCTCTATCCTATCCTATCCTCTATCCTATCCTATCCTCTATCCTATCCTATCCTCTATCCTATCCTATCCTCTATCCTATCCTATCCTCTATCCTATCCTATCCTCCATCCTATCGTATCCTCTATCCTATAATATCATCTATCCTATCCTATCCTCTATCCTATCCTATCCTCTATCCTATCCTATCCTCTATCCTATCCTATCCTCTATCCTATCCTATCCTCTATCGTCTCCTATCCTCTATGCTATCCAATCCCCTATGTTATCCTCTATAATATCCTATCCTCTATCCTATCCTATCCTCTGTCCTATCCTATCCTCTATCCTATCCTATCCTCTACCCTATCCTCTATCCTATCCTATCCTCTATCTTATCCTATCCTCTATCCTATCCTATCCTCTATCCTATCCTATCCTGTATCCTATCCTATCAACTATCCTATCCTATCCTCTATCCTATCCTATCCTATCAACTATCCTATCCTATCCTCTATCCTCTATCCTATCCTATCCTCTATTCTATCCTATCCTCTATCCTATCCTATCCTCTGTCCTATCCTATCCTCTCTCCTATCCTATCCTCTATCCTATATTATCCTCTCTCCTATCCTATACTCTATCCTATCCTATCCTCTATCCTATCCTCTATCCTATCCTCCATTCTATCCTATCTTCTATCGTATCCTATCCTCTATCCTATCCTATCCTATCCTATCCTATCCTATCCTATCCTCAATCCTAACCTATCTTCTATCCTATCCTATCCTCTATCTTATCCTGTCCTCTATCCAATCCAATCCTCAATCCTATCCTATGCTCTATCCTATCCTATCCTCTATCCTATCCTATCCTCTATCCTATCCTATCCTCTATCCTATCCTATCCTCTATCCTATCCTCTTCTCTATTCTATCCTATCCTCTATCGTATGCTCTATCCTATCCTATCCTCTATCCTATCCAATCCCCTATCCTATCCTCTATCCTATCCTATCCTCTATCGTATGCTCTATCCTATCCTATCCTCTATCCTATCCAATACCCTATCCTATCAGCTATCCTATCCTATCCTCTACTCTATAATACCATGTATCCTATCCTATTCTCTATCCTATCCTATCCTATCCTCTATCGTATGCTCTATCCTAACCTATCCACTATCCTATACTATCCTATCCTCAATCCTATCCTCTCCTCTATCATATCCTATCCTCTATCCTATCCTATCCTCTATCTTATCCTATAAACTATCCTATCTTATCCTCTATCCTATCCTATCCTCTATCCTATCCTATCCTCTATCGTATTCTATCCTCTATCCTATCCTATCCTCTATCCTATCCTATCCTCTATCCTATCCTATCCTCTATCCTATCCTATCCTCTATCCTATCCTATCCTCTATGCTATTATATCCTCTATCCTATCCGATCCTCTATCCTATCCTATCCTCTATAGTATGCTCTATCCTATCCTATCCTCTATCCTATCCTATCCTCTATCCTATCCTATCCTCTATCCTATCCTATCCTCTATCCTATCCTATCCTCTATCCTATCCTATCCTCTATCCTATCCTATCCTCTATCCTATCCTATCCTCTATCCTATCCTATCCTCTATGCTATTATATCCTCTATCCTATCCGATCCTCTATCCTATCCTATCCTCTATAGTATGCTCTATCCTATCCTATCCTCTATCCTATCCTCTCCTCTGTCCTATCCTATCCTCTATCCTATCCTATCCTCTATCCTATCCTATCCTCTATCCTATCCTATCCTCTATCCTTTGGTATCCTCTATCCTATCCAATCCTCTATCCTATCCTATCCTCTATCCTATCCTATCCTATATCCTATCCTATCCTCTATCCTATCCTATAATCTATTCTATAATATCCTCTATCCTATCCTATCCTCTATCCTATCCAATCCTCTACCGTCTCCTATCCTGTATCCGATCCAATCCCCTATCCTCTATCCTATCCTATTCTCTATCCTATCCTCTACCGTATCCTATCCTCTATGCTATCCTATCCTCTATCCTATTCTATCCTCTATCCTATTCTATCCTGTATCCTATCCTATCCTCTATCCTATCCTATCCTAAATCCTATCCTATCCTCTGTCCTATCCTATCCCCTTATCGTATCCTATCGTCTATCCTAACCTCTATCCTATCCTCTTCTCTATCCTATCTTCTATCCTATCCAATCCTCTATCCTATCCCCAATCATATCCTATCCTCTATCCTATCCTATCCTCTATCCTATCCTATCCTCTATCCTATCCTATCCTCTATCCTATCCTATCCTCTATCCTATCCTATCCTCTATCCTATCCTATCCTCTATCCTATCCTATCCTCTATCCTATCCTATCCTCTATCCTATCCTATCCTCTATCCTATCCTATCGTCTATCGTCTCCTATCCTCTATGCTATCCAATCCCCTATGTTATCCTCTATCCTATCCTATCCTCTATAATATCCTATCCTCTATCCTATCCTATCCTCTGTCCTATCCTATCCTCTATCCTATCCTATCCTCTACCCTATCCTCTATCCTATCCTATCCTCTATCTTATCCTATCCTCTATCCTATCCTATCCTCTATCCTATCCTATCCTGTATCCTATCCCATCAACTATCCTATCCTATCCTCTATCCTATCCTATCCTATCAACTATCCTATCCTATCCTCTATCCTCTATCCTATCCTATCCTCTATTCTATCCTATCCTCTATCCTATCCTATCCTCTGTCCTATCCTATCCTCTCTCCTATCCTATCCTCTATCCTATATTATCCTCTCTCCTATCCTATACTCTATCCTATCCTATCCTCTATCCTATCCTCTATCCTATCCTATCCTCTATCCTATCCTATTCCTATCCTATCCTATCCTCAATCCTAACCTATCTTCTATCCTATCCTATCCTCTATCTTATCCTGTCCTCTATCCAATCCAATCCTCAATCCTATCCTATGCTCTATCCTATCCTATCCTCTATCCTATCCTATCCTCTATCCTATCCTATCCTCTATCCTATCCTATCCTCTATCCTATCCTATCCTCTATCCTATCCTATCCTCTATCCTATCCTCTTCTCTATTCTATCCTATCCTCTATCGTATGCTCTATCCTATCCTATCCTCTATCCTATCCAATCCCCTATCCTATCCTCTATCCTATCCTATCCTCTATAGTATGCTCTATCCTATCCTATCCTCTATCCTATCCAATACCCTATCCTATCAGCTATCCTATCCTATCCTCTACTCTATAATACCATGTATCCTATCCTATTCTCTATCCTATCCTATCCTATCCTCTATCGTATGCTCTATCCTAACCTATCCACTATCCTATACTATCCTATCCTCAATCCTATCCTCTCCTCTATCATATCCTATCCTCTATCCTATCCTATCCTCTATCTTATCCTATAAACTATCCTATCTTATACTCTATCCTATCCTATCCTCTATCCTATCCTATCCTCTATCGTATTCTATCCTCTATCCTATCCAATCCCCTATCCTATCCTGTGTCCTATCCTATCCTCTATCCTATCCTTTCCTCTATAATATCGTATCTTCTATCGTATCCTATCCTCGATCCTATCCTGTCCTCCATTCTATCCTATCTTCTATCTTATCCTATCCTCTATCCTATCCTCTCCTCTATCCTATCCTATCCTCTATCCTATCCTATCCTCAATCCTATCCTATCCTCGATCGTATCCAATCATCTTATCATATCCTACCCTCTGTCCTATCCTCTATCCTATCCATTCCCCTATAATATCGTATCTTCTATCGTATCCTATCCTCTATTCTATCCTATCCTCTATCCTATCCTATCCTATCCTATCCTATCCTATCCTCTATCCTATCCTATCCTCAATCCTAACCTATCCTCTATCCTATCCTATCCTCTATCTTATCCTATCCTCTATCCAATCCAATCCTCAATCCTATCCTATCCTCTATCCTATCCTATCCACTATCCTACCCTATCCTCTATCCTATCCTATCCTCCATCCTATCCTATCCTCTATCCTATCCTATCCTCTATCCTATCCTATCCTCTATCCTATCCTATCCTCTATCCTATCCTATCCTCCATCCTATCCTATCCTCTATCCTATAATATCATCTATCCTATCCTATCCTCTATCCTATCCTATCCTGTATCCTATCCTATCCTCTATCCTATCCTATCCTCTATAATATCCTATCCTCTATCCTATCCTATCCTCTGTCCTATCCTATCCTCTATCCTATCCTATCCTCTACCCTATCCTCTATCCTATCCTCTATCCTATCCTCTATCCTATCCTATCCTCTATCCTATCCTATTCCTATCCTCAATCCTATCCTAACCTATCCTATCCTATCCTATCCTATCCTCTATCCTATCCTCTATCCTATCCTATCCTCTATCCTATTCTATCCTATCCTATCCTATCCTATCCTATCCTATCCTATCCTCTATCCTATCCTCTATCCTATCCTATCCTCTATCCTATCCTATTCCTATCCTATCCTATCCTCAATCATAACCTATCTTCTATCCTATCCTATCCTCTATCTTATCCTGTCCTCTATCCAATCCAATCCTCAATCCTATCCTATGCTCTATCCTATCCTGTCCTCTATCCTATCCTATCCTCTATCCTATCCTATCCTCTATCCTATCCTCTATCCTATCCTATCCTCTATCCTATCCTATCCTCTATCCTATCCTATCCTCTATCCTATCCTATCCTCTATCCTATCCTATCCTCTATGCTATTATATCCTCTATCCTATCCGATCCTCTATCCTATCCTATCCTCTATAGTATGCTCTATCCTATCCTATCCTCTATAATATCCTATCCTCTATCCTATCCTATCCTCTGTCCTATCCTATCCTCCATCCTATCCTATCCTCTATCCTATAATATCATCTATCCTATCCTATTCTCGATCCTATCCTATATTCTATCCTATCCTATCCTCAATTCTTTCCTATGCTCTATCATCTGCTCTATCCTCTCCTATCCTCAATCCTATCCCATCCTCTATCCGATCCTATCCTCTGTCCTATCCAATCCTATATCCTATCCTCTATCCTATCCTATCCTCCATCCTATCCTATCCTCTATCCTATAATATCATCTATCCTATCCTATCCTCTATCCTATCCTATCCTCTATCGTCTCCTATCCTCTATGCTATCCAATCCCCTATGTTATCCTCTATCCTATCCTATCCTCTATAATATCCTATCCTCTATCCTATCCTATCATCTGTCCTATAATATCCTCTATCCTATCCTATCCTCTATCCTATCCTATCCTCTATCCTATCCTATCCTCTATCCTATCCTATTCACTATCCTATCCTATATTCTATCCTATCCTATCCTCAATTCTTTCCTATGCTCTATCATCTGCTCTATCCTCTCCTATCCTCAATCCTATCCAATCCTCTATCCGATCCTATCCTCTATCCTATCCAATCCTATATCCTATCCTCTATCCTATCCTATCGTCCATCCTATCCTATCCTCTATCCTATAATATCATCTATCCTATCCTATTCTCGATCCTATCCTATATTCTATCCTATCCTATCCTCAATTCTTTCCTATGCTCTATCATCTGCTCTATCCTCTCCTATCCTCAATCCTATCCTATCCTCTATCCTATCCTATCCTCTATCCTTTGGTATCCTCTATACTATCCAATCCTCTATCCTATCCTATCCTCTATCCTATCCTATCCTATATCCTATCCTATCCTCTATCCTATCCTATCCTCTATTCTATAATATCCTCTATCCTATCCTATCCTCTATCCTATCCTATCCTCTATCCTATCCAATCCTCTACCGTCTCCTATCCTGTATCCGATCCAATCCCCTATCCTCTATCCTATCCTATTCTCTATCCTATCCTCTACCGTATCCTATCCTCTATCCTATCCTATCCTCTATCTTCTCCTATCCTATATCCTATCGTATCCTCAACCCTATCCTATCCTCAATTCTATCGTATACTCCATACTATCCTATCCGCTATCCTATCCTATCCTCTATTATATAATATCCTCTATCCTATCCTATCCTCTATCCGTATCCTATCCTCTATCCTATCCTATCCTCTATCCTGTCCTATCCTCTATCCTATCGTATCCTGTATCCTATACTATCCTCTATCCTATCCTATCCTCGATCCTGTCCTATCCTCTATCCTATCGCATCCTCTATGCTATCCTATCCTCTATCCTATTCTATCCTCTATCCTATCTATCCTCAATCCAATCCTATCCTCTATCCTCTCCTATCCTCTATCCTATCCAATCCTCTATCCTATCCTCTATCCTATCCTCTATCCTATCCTATCCACTATCCTATCCTAACCTCAATCCTAACCTATCCTCTATCCTATCCTATCCTCAATCCTATCCTATCCTGTATCCTATCCTATCCTCTATTCTATAATATCCTCTATCCTATCCTAATCTCTATCCTATCAATCCCCTATACTATCCTCTATCCTATCCTATCCTCTATCCTATTCTAGCCTCTATCATATCCTATCCTCAATCCAATCCTATCCTCTATCCTATCCAATCCTCTATCCTATCCTCTATCCTATCCTCTATCCTATCCTATCCTCTATCGTATGCTCTATCCTATCCTATCTTCTATGCTATCCAATCCCCTCTCCTATCCTCTATCCTATCCTAACCTCTACCCTATAATACCATGTATCCTATACTATTCTCTATCCTACCCTATCCTATCCTCTATCGTATGCTCTATCCTATCCTATCCACTATCCTATCCTAACCTCAATCCTAACCTATCCTCTATCATATTCTATCCTCTATCCTATCGTATCCTCTATCCTATCCTATCCTCTATCCTATCCTATCCTCTATCCAATCCTATCCTATCCTCAATCCTAACCTATCCTCTATCCTATCCTATCCTCTATCTTATCCTATCCTCTATCCAATCCAATCCTCAATCCTATCCTATCCTCTATCCTATCCTATCCTCTATCCTCTATCCTATCCTATCCTCTATCCTATCCTATCCTCTATCCTATCCTCTATCCTATCCTCTATCCTATCCTATCCTATCCTATCCTATCCTATCCTATCCTTTCCTATCCTCTATCCTATCCTCTATCCTATCCTCTATCCTATCCTCTATCCTATCCACTATCCTATCCTCTATCCTATCCTATCCTCTATCCTATCCTATTCCTATCCTCAATCCTATCCTAACCTATCCTATCCTATCCTATCCTATCCTCTATCCTATCCTCTATCCTATCCTCTATCCTATCCTATCCTCTATCCTATTCTATCCTATCCTATCCTATCCTATCCTATCCTATCCTATCCTCTATCCTATCCTCTATCCTATCCTATCCTCTATCCTATCCTATTCCTATCCTATCCTATCCTCAATCCTAACCTATCTTCTATCCTATCCTATCCTCTATCTTATCCTGTCCTCTATCCAATCCAATCCTCAATCCTATCCTATGCTCTATCCCATCCTATCCTCTATCCTATCCTATCCTCTATCCTATCCTATCCTCTATCCTATCCTATCCTCTATCCTATCCTATCCTCTATCCTATCCTCTTCTCTATTCTATCCTATCCTCTATCGTATGCTCTAACCTATCCTATCCTCTATCCTATCCAATCCCCTATCCTATCCTCTATCCTATCCTATCCTCTATCGTATGCTCTATCCTATCGTATCCTCTATCCTATCCAATCCCCTATCCTATCAGCTATTCTATCCTATCCTCTACTCTATAATACCATGTATCCTATCCTATTCTCTATCCTATCCTATCCTATCCTCTATCGTATGCTCTATCCTAACCTATCCACTATCCTATACTATCCTATCCTCAATCCTATCCTCTCCTCTATCATATCCTATCCTCTATCCTATCCTATCCTCTATCTTATCCTATAAACTATCCTATCTTATCCTCTATCCTATCCTATCCTCTATCCTATCCTATCCTCTATCGTATTCTATCCTCTATCTTATCCAATCCCCTATCCTATCCTGTGTCCTATCCTATCCTCTATCCTATCCTTTCCTCTATAATATCGTATCTTCTATCGTATCCTATCCTCTATCCTATCCTGTCCTCCATTCTATCCTATCTTCTATCTTATCCTATCCTCTATCCTATCCTCTCCTCTATCCTATCCTATCCTCTATCCTATCCTATCCTCAATCCTATCCTATCCTCGATCGTATCCAATCATCTTATCATATCCTACCCTCTGTCCTATCCTCTATCCTATCCATTCCCCTATAATATCGTATCTTCTATCGTATCCTATCCTCTATTCTATCCTATCCTCTATCCTATCCTATCCTATCCTATCCTATCCTATCCTATCCTCTATCCTATCCTCTATCCTATCCTGTATCCTATCCTATACTCTATCCTATCCTATCCTCTATCCTATATTATCCTCAATCCTAACCTATCCTCTATCCTATCCTGTCCTCTATCTTATCCTATCCTCTATCCAATCCAATCCTCAATCCTATCCTATCCTCTATCCTATCCTATCCACTATCCTACCCTATCCTCTATCCTATCCTATCCTCTATCCTATCCTATCCTCTATCCTATCCTATCCTCTATCCTATCCTATCCTCTATCCTATCCTATCCTCCATCCTATCGTATCCTCTATCCTATAATATCATCTATCCTATCCTATCCTCTATCCTATCCTATCCTCTATCCTATCCTATCCTCTATCCTATCCTATCCTCTATCCTATCCTATCCTCTATCCTATCCTATCCTCTATCCTATCCTATCCTCTATCGTCTCCTATCCTCTATGCTATCCAATCCCCTATGTTATCCTCTATCCTATCCTATCCTCTATAATATCCTATCCTCTATCCTATCCTATCCTCTGTCCTATCCTATCCTCTATCCTATCCTATCCTCTACCCTATCCTCTATCCTATCCTATCCTCTATCTTATCCTATCCTCTATCCTATCCTATCCTCTATCCTATCCTATCCTGTATCCTATCCTATCAACTATCCTATCCTATCCTATCAACTATCCTATCCTATCCTCTATCCTCTATCCTATCCTATCCTCTATTCTATCCTATCCTATCCTCTGTCCTATCCTATCCTCTCTCCTATCCTATCCTCTATCCTATATTATCCTCTGTCCTATCCTATACTCTATCCTATCCTATCCTCTATCCTATCCTCTATCCTATCCTATCCTCCATTCTATGCTATCTTCTATCTTATCCTATCCTCAATCCTATCCTCTCCTCTATCCTATCCTATCCTCTATCCTATCCTATCCTCAATCCTATCCTATCCTCGATCGTATCCAATCATCTTATCATATCCTACCCTCTGTCCTATCCTCTATCCTATCCATTCCCCTATAATATCGTATCTTCTATCGTATCCTATCCTCTATTCTATCCTATCCTCTATCCTATCCTATCCTATCCTATCCTATCCTATCCTATCCTCTATCCTATCCTCTATCCTATCCTGTATCCTATCCTATACTCTATCCTATCCTATCCTCTATCCTATCCTATCCTCAATCCTAACCTATCCTCTATCCTATCCTATATTCTATCTTATCCTATCCTCTATCCAATCCAATCCTCAATCCTATCCTATCCTCTATCCTATCCTATCCACTATCCTACCCTATCCTCTATCCTATCCTATCCTCTATCCTATCCTATCCTCTATCCTATCCTATCCTCTATCCTATCCTATCCTCTATCCTATCCTATCCTCTATCCTATCCTATCCTCCATCCTATCCTATCCTCTATCCTATAATATCATCTATCCTATCCTATCCTCTATCCTATCCTATCCTCTATCCTATCCTATCCTCTATCCTATCCTATCCTCTATCCTATCCTATCCTCTATCCTATCCTATCCTCTATCGTCTCCTATCCTCTATGCTATCCAATCCCCTATGTTATCCTCTATCCTATCCTATCCTCTATAATATCCTATCCTCTATCCTATCCTATCCTCTGTCCTATCCTATCCTCTATCCTATCCTATCCTCTACCCTATCCTCTATCCTATCCTATCCTCTATCTTATCCTATCCTCTATCCTATCCTATCCTCTATCCTATCCTATCCTGTATCCTATCCTATCAACTATCCTATCCTATCCTCTATCCTATCCTATCCTATCAACTATTCTATCCTATCCTCTATCGTCTTTCCTATCCTATCCTCTATTCTATCCTATCCTCTATCCTATCCTATCCTCTGTCCTATCCTATCCTCTCTCCTATCCTATCCTCTATCCTATATTATCCTCTCTCCTATCCTATACTCTATCCTATCCTATCCTCTATCCTATCCTCTATCTTATCCTATCCTCTATCCAATCCAATCCTCAATCCTATCCTATCCTCTATCCTATCATATCCACTATCCTACCCTATCCTCTATCCTATCCTATCCTCTATCCTATCCTATCCTCTATCCTATCCTATCCTCTATCTTATCCTATCCTCTATCCTATCCAATCCTCTACCCTATTCTCTATCCTATCCTATCTTCTATCCTATCCTATTCTCTATCCTATCCTATCCTCTATCCTATCCTATCCTCTATCGTATGCTCTATCCTATCCTATCCTCTATGCTATCCAATCCAATATCCTATCCTCTATCCTATCCTATCCTCTACCCTATAATACCATATATCCTATACTATTCTCTATCGTACCCTATCCTATCCTCTATCGTATGCTCTATCCTATCCTATCCACTATCCTATCTTATCCTCTATCCTATCCTATCCTCTATCCTATCTTATCCTCTATCCTATTCTGTCCTCTATTCTATCCTATCCTCTATCTTATCCTATCGTCTTATCGTATCCTATCCTCTATCCTATCCTATCCTATCCTCATTCCTATGCTAATCTCAATCCTATCCTATAGTCTATCCTATAGTATCCTCTATCCTTTCCTATCCTCTATCCTATCCTATCCTCAATCCTATCCTATCCTCAATCCTATCCTATCCTCTATCCTATCCTATCCTCTATCCAATCCTATCCTATCCTCATTCCTATGCTATCCTCAATCCTATCCTATAATCTATCCTATAGTATCCTCTATCGTTTCCTATCCTCTATCCTATTCTATCCTCTATCCTATCTATCCTCAATCCTATCGTATCCTCTATCCTATCCTATCCTCTATTCTATAATATCCTCTATCCTATCCTATCCTCTATTCTATAATATCCTCTATCCTATCCTAATCTCCATCCTATCAATCCCCTATACTATCCTCTATCCTATCCTATCCTCTATCCTATTCTATACTCTATCCTATCCTATCCTCAATCCAATCCTATACTCTATCCTCTACTATCCTCTATCGTATCCTATCCTCTATCCTATCCTCTATCCTATCCTCAATCCTATCCTATCCTCGATCCTATCCTATCCTCAATGCTATTCTATCCTCTATCCTATCCTATCCTCTATCCTATGCTATCCTCTATCGTATGCTCTATCCTATCCTCTCCTCTATCCTATCCAATCCCCTATCCTATTCTCTATCCTATCCTATCCTCAATCCTATCCTCTCCTCTATCCTTTAATATCCTCTTATCGTATCCTATCCTCTATCCTATCCTCTATCCTATCCTCTATCCTATCCTATTCTCTATCCTATCCTTTCCTCTATAATATCGTATCCTATCCTCTATCCTATCCTATCCTCTATCCTATCCTCTTTCCTATCCTCTATCCTATCCTATTCTCTATCCTATCCTTTCCTCTATAATATCGAATCCTATCCTCTATCCTATCCTATCCTCTATCCTATCCTATCCTCTATCCAATCCTATCCTCTATCCTATCCAATCTCATATCCTATCCTCTCCTGAATCCTATCCTATCCTCTATCATATCCTATCCTCTGTCCTATCCTATCCTCAATCCTATCCTATCCTCTATCCTATCCTATTCTCTATCCTATCCTTTCCTCTATAATATCGTATCCTATCCTCTATCCTATCCTATCCTCTATGCTATCCTCTTTCCTATCCTCTATCCTATCCTATCCTATCCTATCCTATCCTATCCTCTATCCTATCCTCTATCCTATCCTATCCTCTATCCTATTCTATCCTATCCTATCCTATCCTATCCTATCCTATCCTATCCTATCCTATCCTATCCTCTATCCTATCCTCTATCCTATCCTATCCTCTATCCTATCCTATTCCTATCCTATCCTATCCTCAATCCTAACCTATCTTCTATCCTATCCTATCCTCTATCTTATCCTGTCCTCTATCCAATCCAATCCTCAATCCTATCCTATCCTCTATCCTATCCTATTCTCTATCCTATCCTTTCCTCTATAATATCGTATCCTATCCTCTATCCTATCCTATCCTCTATGCTATCCTCTTTCCTATCCTCTATCCTATCCTATTCTCTATCCTATCCTTTCCTCTATAATATCGAATCCTATCCTCTATCCTATCCTATCCTCTATCCTATCCTATCCTCTATCCAATCCTATACTCTATCCTATCCAATCTCATATCCTATCCTCTGCTCAATCCTATCCTATCCTCTATCCTATCCTATCCTCTATCATATCCAATCCTCTATCCTATCCTCTATCCTATCCTCTATCGTATGCTCTATCATATCCTATCCTCTATGCTCTCCAATCCCCTATCCTATCCTGTACCCTATAATACCAT
This sequence comes from Halictus rubicundus, assembly GCF_050948215.1. Taxonomy (NCBI): domain Eukaryota; kingdom Metazoa; phylum Arthropoda; class Insecta; order Hymenoptera; family Halictidae; genus Halictus; species Halictus rubicundus. Next base: position 152,511 of record NW_027488820.1, on the reverse strand, counting down.
GTATCCTATACTATTCTCTATCCTACCCTATCCTATCCTCTATCGTATGCTCTATCCTATCCTATATCACTATCCTATCCTAACCGCAATCCTAACCTATCCTCTATCATATCCTATCCTCAATCCAATCCTATCCTCTATCCTATCAAATCCTCTATCGTATCCTATCCTCTATCCTATCCTCTATCCTAACCTCATTCCTATCCTATCCTCGATCCTATCCTATCCTCTATGCTATTATATCCTCTATCCTATCCTATCCTCTATAGTATGCTCTATCCTATCCTATCCACTATCCTATCCTAACCTCAATCCTAACCTATCCTCTATCATATCCTATCCTCTATCCTATCCTATCCTCTATCCTATCCTATCCTCTATCCTATCTTATCCTCTATCCTATCCTGTCCTCTATTCTATCCTATCCTCTATCTTATCCTATCCTCTTATCGTATCCTATCCTCTATCCTATCCTATCCTATCCTCATTCCTATGCTATCCTCAATCCTATCCTATAATCTATCCTATAGTATCCTCTATCCTTTCCTATCCTCTATCCTATCCTATCCTCAATCCTATCCTATCCTCAATCCTATTCTATAATCTATCCTATAGTATCCTCTATCCTATCCAATCCTCTATCCTATCCTATCCTCTATCCTATCCTATCCTCTATCCTATCTTATCCTCTATCCTATCCTGTCCTCTATTCTATCCTATCCTCTATCTTATCCTATCCTCTTATCGTATCCTATCCTCTATCCTATCCTATCCTCTATCCTATCCTATTCCCTATCCTATCCTATCCTCTATCCTATCCTATCCTATCCTATCCAATCCTATCCTATCCTATCCTATCCTATCCTTTATCCTATCCTCTATCCTATCCTCTATCCTATCCTATCCTCTATCCTATCCTATCCTCAATCCTATCCTATCCTCAATCCTATCCTATCCTCAATCCTAACCTATCCTCTATCCTATCCTATCCTCTATCTTATCCTATCCTCTATCCAATCCAATCCTCAATCCTATCCTATCCTCTATCCTATCCTATCCTCTATCCTCTATCCTATCCTATCCTCTATCCTATCCTATCCTCTATCCTATCCTCTATCCTATCCTATCCTATCCTATCCTATCCTATCCTATCCTTTCCTATCCTCTATCCTATCCTCTATCCTATCCTCTATCCTATCCTCTATCCTATCCACTATCCTATCCTCTATCCTATCCTATCCTATCCTCTATCCTATCCTATTCCTATCCTCAATCCTATCCTAACCTATCCTATCCTATCCTATCCTATCCTATCCTCTATCCTATCCTCTATCCTATCCTATCCTCTATCCTATTCTATCCTATCCTATCCTATCCTATCCTATCCTATCCTATCCTATCCTATCCTATCCTCTATCCTATCCTCTATCCTATCCTATCCTCTATCCTATCCTATTCCTATCCTATCCTATCCTCAATCCTAACCTATCTTCTATCCTATCCTATCCTCTATCTTATCCTGTCCTCTATCCAATCCAATCCTCAATCCTATCCTATGCTCTATCCTATCCTATCCTCTATCCTATCCTATCCTCTATCCTATCCTATCCTCTATCCTATCCTATCCTCTATCCTATCCTCTTCTCTATTCTATCCTATCCTCTTCTCTATTCTATCCTATCCTCTATCGTATGCTCTATCCTATCCTATCCTCTATCCTATCCAATCCCCTGTAGCGGCTAGCGGGGCGCCGGAAGAGAAATCTTCAGCGCACCAGCACCAAGAAAGATTTATGGTTTGCACAGCATAAGACGCTATTTGTGAGAAAACGTCTTTAACATTTTTGGCCACTTAGCGGACAGATGTGTCCTTGTAGTTCCTAGCGACGAACTCAATAGCGCAAGTGGACGCCATAAATTTTGGGTAGTCTAAGGGTCTCCAGCCTAGAGTGTCCCAGCGACGCGTGCCTGGTTTCTATCACCCGGGAAAGCTGGGCCCATTGACGTAAGCCAGCAGTCACGTACCGCACTTAGCACGGGGCCCGGAAGACACCCCGCTGCATCACCAAAATTAGATTTTTAGCAGAACGACACGCTCACCCTTCTCACACACGAGAGGCGTGGAACGTGGGCGTGTTATGCAAAATGCACGGATTGGTGGAAGTTCCCCGCAAGGACTTCCACCAATCAGCCGACAAGCATTTTTGAAGATATAAGGCAGAGACTACCGACGCGAAATGAGAAGTCACGAAGTCGAGACACAGCCGCGTATCCGCCGAGTGACTTAGAGTCTAGTCCGGTCGTTGCTAAGTTGCAATAACAGTTCAACCGCGAGTCGAAGCGAATCGCCGGTTTTAGTCGAACCACCCCGGATGCTCTCGCGACATCACTCTTTATTGTAAATAAACGACTCAGTCACGTACACCTGATTTGAACACTCATTCTAAGGCACCCGCCTTATATAACCCTGTTCCTTCACCCCTATCCTATCCTCTATCCTATCCAATCCTCTATCGTATGCTCTATCCTATCCTATCCTCTATCCTATCCAATCCCCTATCCTATCAGCTATTCTATCCTATCCTCTACTCTATAATACCATGTATCCTATCCTATTCTCTATCCTATCCTATCCTATCCTCTATCGTATGCTCTATCCTAACCTATCCACTATCCTATACTATCCTATCCTCAATCCTATCCTCTCCTCTATCATATCCTATCCTCTATCATATCCTATCCTCTATCTTATCCTATAAACTATCCTATCTTATCCTCTATCCTATCCTATCCTCTATCCTATCCTATCCTCTATCGTATTCTATCCTCTATCCTATCCAATCCCCTATCCTATCCTGTGTCCTATCCTATCCTCTATCCTATCCTTTCCTCTATAATATCGTATCTTCTATCGTATCCTATCCTCTATCCTATCCTGTCCTCCATTCTATCCTATCTTCTATCTTATCCTATCCTCTATCCTATCCTCTCCTCTATCCTATCCTATCCTATCCTCTATCCTATCCTATCCTCAATCCTATCCTATCCTCGATCGTATCCAATCATCTTATCATATCCTACCCTCTGTCCTATCCTCTATCCTATCCATTCCCCTATAATATCGTATCTTCTATCGTATCCTATCCTCTATTCTATCCTATCCTCTATCCTATCCTATCCTATCCTATCCTATCCTATCCTCTATCCTATCCTCTATCCTATCCTGTATCCTATCCTATACTCTATCCTATCCTATCCTCTATCCTATCCTATCCTCAATCCTAACCTATCCTCTATCCTATCCTATCCTCTATCTTATCCTATCCTCTATCCAATCCAATCCTCAATCCTATCCTATCCTCTATCCTATCCTATCCACTATCCTACCCTATCCTCTATCCTATCCTACCCTCTATCCTATCCTATCCTCTATCCTATCCTATCCTCTATCCTATCCTATCCTCTATCCTATCCTATCCTCCATCCTATCCTATCCTCTATCCTATAATATCATCTATCCTATCCTATCCTCTATCCTATCCTATCCTCTATCCTATCCTATCCTCTATCCTATCCTATCCTCTATCGTCTCCTATCCTCTATGCTATCCAATCCCCTATGTTATCCTCTATCCTATCCTATCCTCTATAATATCCTATCCTCTATCCTATCCTATCCTCTGTCCTATCCTATCCTCTATCCTATCCTATCCTCTACCCTATCCTCTATCCTATCCTCTATCCTATCCTCTATCCTATCCTCTATCCTATCCTATCCTCTATCCTATCCTATTCCTATCCTCAATCCTATCCTAACCTATCCTATCCTATCCAATCCTATCCTCTAAAGTATCCTCTATCCTATCCTATCCTCTATCCTATTCTATCCTATCCTATCCTATCCTATCCTATCCTATCCTATCCTATCCTATCCTCTATCCTATCCTCTATCCTATCCTATCCTCTATCCTATCCTATTCCTATCCTATCCTATCCTCAATCCTAACCTATCTTCTATCCTATCCTATCCTCTATCTTATCCTGTCCTCTATCCAATCCAATCCTCAATCCTATCCTATGCTCTATCCTATCCTATCCTCTATCCTATCCTATCCTCTATCCTATCCTATCCTCTATCCTATCCTATCCTCTATCCTATCCTATCCTCTATCCTATCCTATCCTCTATCCTATCCTATCCTCTATCCTATCCTATCCTCTATCCTATCCTATCCTCTATCCTATCCTATCCTCTATCCTATCCTATCCTCTATCCTATCCTATCCTCTATCCTATCCTATCCTCTATGCTATTATATCCTCTATCCTATCCGATCCTCTATCCTATCCTATCCTCTATAGTATGCTCTATCCTATCCTATCCTCTATAATATCCTATCCTCTATCCTATCCTATCCTCTGTCCTATCCTATCCTCTATCCTATCCTATCCTCTATCCTATCCTCTATCCTATCCTATCCTCTATCCTATCTTATCCTCTATCCTATCCTATCCTCCATCCTATCCTATCCTCTATCCTATAATATCCTCTATCCTATCCAATCCTCTATCCTATCCTCTATCCTCTCCTCTATCCTATCCCATCCTCTATCCTATCCTATCCTCCATCCTATCCCATCCTCTATCCTATAATATCCTCTATCCTATCCAATCCTCTATCCTATCCTCTATCCTATCCTCTCTCCTATCCTCTCCTCTATCCTATCCTATCCTCTATCCTATCCTATCCTCTACAATATCGTATCCTCTATAATATCGTATCCTGTATCCTATCCTGTAATCTTTCCTATCCTATCATCAATCCTATCCTATCCTCTATGGTCTCCTCTCCTCTATCCTATCCAATCCCCTATGTTATCCTCTATCCTATCTTATCCTCTATCCTATCCTATCCTCTATCCTATCCTATCCTCTATAATATCGTATCCTCTATAATATCGTATCCTGTATCCTATCCTGTAATCTTTCCTATCCTATCATCAATCCTATCCTATCCTCCATCGTCTCCCATCCTCTATCCTATCCAATCCCCTATGTTATCCTCTATCCTATCTTATCCTCTATCCTATCCTATCCTCTATCCTATCCTATCCTCTATCCTATCCTATCCTCTATCCTATACTATCCTCTATCCTATCCTATCCTGTATCCTATCCTATCCTCTATCCTATCCTATCCTCTATCCTATCCTATCCTGTATCCTATCCTATCAACTATCCTATCCTATCCTCTATCCTATCCTATCCTATCAACTATCCTATCCTATCCTCTATCCTATCCTATCCTCTATCCTATCCTACCCTATCCTCTATCCTATCCTATCCTATCCTCTATCCTATCCTATCCTCTATCCTATCCTATCCTCTGTCCTATCCTATCCTCTCTCCTATCCTCTCCTCTATCCTATCCTATCCTCTATCCTATCCTATCCTCTACAATATCGTATCCTCTATAATATCGTATCCTGTATCCTATCCTGTCCTCTTTCCTATCCTATCCACAATCCTATCCTATCCTCTATCCTTTGGTATCCTCTATCATATCCAATCCTCTATCCTATCCTATCCTCTATCCTATCCTATCCTATATCCTATCCTATCCTCTATCCTATCCTATCCTCTGTCCTATCCTATCCTCTCTCCTCTCCTCTCCTCTATCCTATCCTATCCTCTATCCTATCCTATCCTCTACCCTATCCTATCCTCTACAATATCGTATCCTCTATAATATCGTATCCTGTATCCCATCCTGTCCTCTTTCCTATCCTATCCTCAATCCTAGCCTATCCTCTATCCTTTGGTATCCTCTATCCTATCCAATCCTCTATCCTATCCTATCCTCTATCCTATCCTATCCTCTATCCTATCCTATCCTATATCCTATCCTATCCTCTATCCTATCCTATCCTCTATCCTATCCTATCCTATATCCTATCCTATCCTCTATCCTATCCTCTATCCTATCCTATCCTCTATAATATCGTATCCTCTATAATATCGTATCCTGTATCCTATCCTATCCTCTATCGTATCCTATCCTATATCCTATCCTATCCTCTATCCTATGCTATCCTCTATCCTATTCTATCCTCCATCCTATCCTATCCTCTATCCTATCCTATCCTCTATAATATCGTATCCTCTATAATATCGTATCCTGTATCCTATCCTGTAATCTTTCCTATCCTATCATCAATACTATCCTATCCTCCATCGTCTCCCATCCTCTATCCTATCCAATCCCCTATGTTATCCTCTATCCTATCCTATCCTCCATCCTATCCTATCCTCTATCCTATAATATCCTCTGTCCTATCCAATCCTCTATCCTATCCTCTATCCTCTCCTCTATCCTATCCCATCCTCTATCCTATCCTATCCTCCATCCTATCCTATCCTCTATCCTATCCTATCCTCTATAATATCGTATCCTCTATAATATCGTATCCTGTATCCTATCCTGTAATCTTTCCTATCCTATCATCAATACTATCCTATCCTCCATCGTCTCCCATCCTCTATCCTATCCAATCCCCTATGTTATCCTCTATCCTATCCTATCCTCCATCCTATCCTATCCTCTATCCTATAATATCCTCTATCCTATCCAATCCTCTATCCTATCCTCTATCCTCTCCTCTATCCTATCCCATCCTCTATCCTATCCTATCCTCCATCCTATCCTATCCTCTATCCTATAATATCCTCTATCCTATCCAATCCTCTATCCTATCCTCTATCCTATCCTCTCTCCTATCCTCTCCTCTATCCTATCCTATCCTCTATCCTATCCTATCCTCTACAATATCGTATCCTCTATAATATCGTATCCTGTATCCTATCCTGTCCTCTTTCCTATCCTATCCACAATCCTATCCTATCCTCTATCCTTTGGTATCCCCATCATATCCAATCCTCTATCCTATCCTATCCTCTATCCTATCCTATCCTCTATCCTATCCTATCCTATATCCTATCCTATCCTCTATCCTAGCCTAGCCTCTGTCCTATCCTATCCTCTCTCCTATCCTCTCCTCTATCCTATCCTATCCTCTATCCTATCCTATCCTCTACCCTATCCTATCCTCTACAATATCGTATCCTCTATAATATCGTATCCTGTATCCCATCCTGTCCTCTTTCCTATCCTATCCTCAATCCTATCCTATCCTCTATCCTATCCAATCCTCTATCCTATCCTATCCTCTATCCTATCCTATCCTCTATCCTATCCTATCCTATATCCTATCCTATCCTCTATCCTATCCTATCCTCTATCCTATCCTATCCTCTATCCTATCCTAACCTCTATCCTATCCTATCCTCTATCCTATCCTATCCTATATCCTATCCTATCCTCTATCGTATCCTATCCTCTATCCTATCCTATCCTCTATCCTATCCTATCCTCTATCCTATCCTATCCTCTATCCTATCCTATCCTCTATCGTATCCTATCCTCTATAATATCGTATCCTCTATAATATCGTATCCTGTATCCTATCCTGTAATCTTTCCTATCCTATCATCAATCCTATCCTATCCTCTATGGTCTCCTCTCCTCTATCCTACCCAATCCCCTATGTTATCCTCTATCCTATCTTATCCTCTATCCTATCCTATCCTCTATCCTATCCTATCCTCTATAATATCGTATCCTCTATAATATCGTATCCTGTAACCTATCCTGTAATCTTTCCTATCCTATCATCAATCCTATCCTATCCTCCATCGTCTCCCATCCTCTATCCTATCCAATCCCCTATGTTATCCTCTATCCTACCTTATCCTCTATCCTATCCTATCCTCTATCCTATCCTATCCTCTATCCTATCCTATCCTCTATCCTATACTATCCTCTATCCTATCCTATCCTGTATCCTATCCTATCCTCTATCCTATCCTATCCTCTACAATATCGTATCCTCTATAATATCGTATCCTGTATCCTATCCTGTCCTCTTTCCTATCCTATCCACAATCCTATCCTATCCTCTATCCTTTGGTATCCTCTATCATATCCAATCCTCTATCCTATCCTATCCTCTATCCTATCCTATCCTCTATCCTATCCTATCCTATATCCTATCCTATCCTCTATCCTATCCTATCCTCTGTCCTATCCTATCCTCTCTCCTATCCTCTCCTCTATCCTATCCTATCCTCTATCCTATCCTATCCTCTACCCTATCCTATCCTCTACAATATCGTATCCTCTATAATATCGTATCCTGTATCCCATCCTGTCCTCTTTCCTATCCTATCCTCAATCCTATCCTATCCTCTATCCTTTGGTATCCTCTATCCTATCCAATCCTCTATCCTATCCTATCCTCTATTCTATCCTATCCTCTATCCTATCCTATCCTATATCCTATCCTATCCTCTATCCTATCCTATCCTCTATCCTATCCTATCCTCTATCCTATCCTATCCTCTATCCTATCCTATCCTCTATAATATCGTATCCTCTATAATATCGTATCCTGTATCCTATCCTATCCTCTATCCTATCCTATCCTATATCCTATCCTATCCTCTATCCTATGCTATCCTCTATCCTATCCTACCCTCCATCCTATCCTATCCTCTATCCTATCCTATCCTCTATAATATCGTATCCTCTATAATATCGTATCCTGTATCCTATCCTGTAATCTTTCCTATCCTATCATCAATCCTATCCTATCCTCCATCGTCTCCCATCCTCTATCCTATCCAATCCCGTATGTTATCCTCTATCCTATCCTATCCTCCATCCTATCCTATCCTCTATCCTATAATATCCTCTATCCTATCCAATCCTCTATCCTATCCTCTATCCTCTCCTCTATCCTATCCCATCCTCTATCCTATCCTATCCTCCATCCTATCCTATCCTCTATCCTATAATATCCTCTATCCTATCCAATCCTCTATCCTATCCTCTATCCTATCCTCTCTCCTATCCTCTCCTCTATCCTATCCTATCCTCTATCCTATCCTATCCTCTACAATATCGTATCCTCTATAATATCGTATCCTGTATCCTATCCTGTCCTTTTTCCTATCCTATCCACAATCCTATCCTATCCTCTATCCTTTGGTATCCCCATCATATCCAATCCTCTATCCTATCCTATCCTCTATCCTATCCTATCCTATATCCTATCCTATCCTCTATCCTAGCCTAGCCTCTGTCCTATCCTATCCTCTCTCCTATCCTCTCCTCTATCCTATCCTATCCTCTATCCTATCCTATCCTCTACCCTATCCTATCCTCTACAATATCGTATCCTCTATAATATCGTATCCTGTATCCCATCCTGTCCTCTTTCCTATCCTATCCTCAATCCTATCCTATCCTCTATCCTTTGGTATCCCCTATCCTATCCAATCCTCTATCCTATCCTATCCTCTATCCTATCCTATCCTCTATCCTATCCTATCCTATATCCTATCCTATCCTCTATCCTATCCTATCCTCTATCCTATCCTATCCTCTATCCTATCCTATCCTCTATCCTATCCTAACCTCTATCCTCTCCTATCCTCTATGCTATCCTATCCTATATCCTATCCTATCCTCTATCGTATCCTATCCTCTATCTTATCTTATCCTCTATCCTATCCTATCCTCCATCCTATTATATCCTCTATCCTATAATATCCTCTATCCTATCCTATCCTCTATCCTATCCAATCCTCTACCGTCACCAGTCCTGTATCCGATCCAATCCCCTATCCTCTATCGTATCCCATTCTCTAGCCTATCCTCTACCGTATCCTATCCTCTATCCTATCCTATCCTCTATCCTATCCTATCCTCTATCCTGTCCTATCCTCTATCCTATCCTATCCTCTATGCTATCCTATCCTCTATGCTATCCTATCCTCTATCCTATCCTATCCTCTATCCTATCCTATCCTCTATCCTATCCTACCCTCTATAATTTCGTATCCTCTATAATATCGTATCCTGTATCCTACCCTGTCCTCTTTCCTATCCTATCCTCAATCCTATCGTATCGTCTATCCTATGGTATCCTCTATCCTATCCAATCCTCTATCCTATCCTATCCTCTATCCTATCCTATCCTCTATCCTATCCTATCCTATATCCTATCCAATCCTCTATCGTATCCTATCCTCTATCCTATCCTATCCTCTATCCTATCCTATCCTCTATCCTATCCTATCCTCCATCCTATTATATCCTCTATCCTATAATATCCTCTATCCTATCCTATCCTCTATCCTATCCAATCCTCTACCGTCTCCTATCCTGTATCCGATCCAATCCCCTATCCTCTATCCTATCCTATTCTCTAGCCTATCCTCTACCGTATCCTATCCTCTATCCTATCCTATCCTCTATCTTCTCCTATCCTCTATCCTATCGTATCCTCAACCCTATCCTATCCTCAATTCTATCGTATACTCCATACTATCCTATCCGCTATCCTATCCTATCCTCTATTATATAATATCCTCTATCCTATCCTATCCTCTATCCGTATCCTATCCTCTATCCTATCCTATCCTCTATCCTGTCCTATCCTCTATCCTATCCTATCCTGTATCCTATACTATCCTCTATCCTATCCTATCCTCTATCCTGTCCTATCCTCTATCCTATCGCATCCTCTATCCTATCCAATCTCATATCCTATCCTATCCTCTATCATATCCTATCCTCTATCGTATCCTGTCTTCTATTCTATCCAATCCTCTATCTTATCCTCCATCCTATCCTATCCTCTATCCTATCCTATCCTCTATCCTATTCTATCCTCTATCCTATCCTATCCTGTATCCTATCCTATCCTCTATCCTATCCTATCCTCTATAATTTCGTATCCTCTATAATATCGTATCCTGTATCCTACCCTGTCCACTTTCCTATCCTATCCTCAATCCTATCGTATCGTCTATCCTATGGTATCCTCTATCCTATCCAATCCTCTATCCTATCCTATCCTCTATCTTCTCCTATCCTCTATCCTATCGTATCCTCAACCCTATCCTATCCTCAATTCTATCGTATACTCCATACTATCCTATCCGCTATCCTATCCTATCCTCTATTATATAATATCCTCTATCCTATCCTATCCTCTATCCGTATCCTATCCTCTATCCTATCCTATCCTCTATCCGTATCCTATCCTCTATCCTATCCTATCCTCTATCCTGTCCTATCCTCTATCCTATCCTATCCTGTATCCTATACTATCCTCTATCCTATCCTATCCTCTATCCTGTCCTATCCTCTATCCTATCGCATCCTCTATCCTATCCAATCTCATATCCTATCCTATCCTCTATCATATCCTATCCTCTATCGTATCCTGTCTTCTATTCTATCCAATCCTCTATCTTATCCTCCATCCTATCCTATCCTCTATCCTATCCTATCCTCGATCCTATCCTATCCTCTATGCTATTATATCCTCTATCCTATCCGATCCTCTATCCTATCCTATCCTCTATAGTATGCTCTATCCTATCCTATCCCCTATCCTATCCTAACCTCAATCCTAACCTATCCTCTATCATATCCTATCCTCTATCCTATCCTATCCTCTATCCTAACCTATCCTGTATCCTATCCTATCCTCTATCCTATCCTATCCTCAATCCTATCCTATCCTCTATCCTATCCTATCCTCTTATCGTATCCTATCCTCTATCCTATCCTCTATCCTATCCTCTATCCTATCCTATTCTCTATCCTATCTTCTATCCTATCCAATCCTCTATCCTATCCCCAATCATATCCTATCCTCTATCCTATCCTATACTCTATCGAATCCTATCCTCAATCCTATCCTATCCTCAATCCTAACCTATCCTCTATCCTATCCTATCCTCTATCTTATCCTATCCTCTATCCAATCCAATCCTCAATCCTATCCTATCCTCTATCCTATCCTATCCTCTATCCTCTATCCTATCCTATCCTCTATCCTATCCTATCCTCTATCCTATCCTATCCTATCCTATCCTATCCTATCCTATCCTTTCCTATCCTCTATCCTATCCTCTATTCTATCCTCTATCCTATCCTCTATCCTATCCTCTATCCTATCCTCTATCCTATCCTCTATCCTATCCTCTATCCTATCCTATCCTCTATCCTATCCTATTCCTATCCTCAATCCTATCCTAACCTATCCTATCCTATCCTATCCTATCCTCTATCCTATCCTCTATCCTATCCTATCCTCTATCCTATTCTATCCTATCCTATCCTATCCTATCCTATCCTATCCTATCGTCTATCCTATCCTCTATCCTATCCTATCCTCTATCCTATTCTATCCTATCCTATCCTATCCTATCCTATCCTATCCTATCCTATCCTATCCTATCCTCTATCCTATCCTCTATCCTATCCTATCCTCTATCCTATCCTATTCCTATCCTATCCTATCCTCAATCCTAACCTATCTTCTATCCTATCCTATCCTCTATCTTATCCTGTCCTCTATCCAATCCAATCCTCAATCCTATCCTATGCTCTATCCTATCCTATCCTCTATCCTATCCTATCCTCTATCCTATCCTATCCTCTATCCTATCCTATCCTCTATCCTATCCTATCCTCTATCCTATCCTATCCTCTATCCTATCCTATCCTCTATCCTATCCTATCCTCTATCCTATCCTCTTCTCTATCCTATCCTATCCTCTATCGTATGCTCTATCCTATCCTATCCTCTATCCTATCCAATCCCCTATCCTATCCTCTATCCTATCCTATCCTCTATCGTATGCTCTATCCTATCCTATCCTCTATCCTATCCAATCCCCTATCCTATCAGCTATCCTATCCTATCCTCTACTCTATAATACCATGTATCCTATCCTATTCTCTATCCTATCCTATCCTATCCTCTATCGTATGCTCTATCCTAACCTATCCACTATCCTATACTATCCTATCCTCAATCCTATCCTCTCCTCTATCATATCCTATCCTCTATCCTATCCTATCCTCTATCCTATCCTATCCTCTATCCTATCCTATCCTCTATCCTATCTTATCCTCTATCCTATCCTGTCCTCTATTCTATCCTATCCTCTATCTTATCCTATAAACTATCCTATCTTATCCTCTATCCTATCCTATCCTCTATCCTATCCTATCCTCTATCGTATTCTATCCTCTATCCTATCCAATCCCCTATCCTATCCTGTGTCCTATCCTATCCTCTATCCTATCCTTTCCTCTATAATATCGTATCTTCTATCGTATCCTATCCTCTATCCTATCCTGTCCTCCATTCTATCCTATCTTCTATCTTATCCTATCCTCTATCCTATCCTCTCCTCTATCCTATCCTATCCTCTATCCTATCCTATCCTCAATCCTATCCTATCCTCGATCGTATCCAATCATCTTATCGTATCCTACCCTCTATCCTATCCTCTATCCTATCCATTCCCCTATAATATCGTATCTTCTATCGTATCATATCCTCTATTCTATCCTATCCTCTATCCTATCCTATCCTATCCTATCCTATCCTATCCTCTATCCTATCCTCTATCCTATCCTGTATCCTATCCTATACTCTATCCTATCCTATCCTCTATCCTATCCTATCCTCAATCCTAACCTATCCTCTATCCTATCCTATCCTCTATCTTATCCTGTCCTCTATCCAATCCAATCCTCAATCCTATCCTAGCCTCTATCCTATCCTATCCACTATCCTACCCTATCCTCTATCCTATCCTATCCTCTATCCTATCCTATCCTCTATCCTATCCTATCCTCTATCCTATCCTATCCTCTATCCTATCCTATCCTCTATCCTATTCTATCCTCTATCCTATCCTCTATCCTATCCTCTCCTCTATCCTATCCTATCCTCTATCGTATGCTCTATCCTATCCAATCCTCAATCCTAACCTATCCTCCATCCTATCCTATCCTCAATCCTAACCTATCCTCTATAGTATCCTATCCTCTATCCTATCCTATCCTCTTATCGTATCCTACCCTCTATCCTATCCTATATCGTATCCTATCCTCTATGCTATCCTATCCTCTAGCGTATCCTATCCTCTATGCTATCCTATCCTCTATCCTATTCTATCCTCTATCCTATCTATCCTCAATCCAATCCTATCCTCTATCCTATCCTCTTCTCTATCCTATCCTATCCTCTATCGTATGCTCTATCCTATCCTATCCTCTATCCTATCCAATCCCCTATCCTATCCTCTATCCTATCCTATCCTCTATCGTATGCTCTATCCTATCCTATCCTCAATCCTAACCTATCCTCCATCCTATCCTATCCTCAATCCTAACCTATCCTCTATAGTATCCTATCCTCTATCCTATCCCATCCTCTTATCGTATCCTACCCTCTATTCTATCCTCTATCCTATCCTATTCTCTATCCTATCCTATCCTCAATCCTATCCTATCCTCTATCATATCCTATCCTCTATCGTATCCTATCCTCTATGCTATCCTATCCTCTAGCGTATCCTATCCTCTATGCTATCCTATCCTCTATCCTATTCTATCCTCTATCCTATCTATCCTCAATCCAATCCTATCCTCTATCCTATCCTATCCTGTATCCTATCCAATCCTCTATCCTATCCTCTATCCTATCCTATCCTCTATCCTATCCTATTCTCTATCCTATCCTATCCTCTATCCTATCCTATCCTATCCTATCCTATCCTATCCTATCCTATCCTATCCTATCCTATTCTCTATCCTATCCTATCCTCAATCCAATCCTATCCTCTATCCTATCCTATCCCGTATCCTATCCAATCCTCTATCCTATCCTCTATCCTATCCTATCCTCTATCCTATCCTATTCTCTATCCTATCCTATCCTCTATCCTATCCTATCCTATCCTATCCTATCCTCTATCCTATCCTATCCTCTATCCTATTCTATCCTCTATCCTATCTATCCTCAATCCAATCCTATCCTCTATCCTATCCTATCCTGTATCCTATCCAATCCTCTATCCTATCCTCTATCCTATCCTATCCTCTATCCTATCCTATCCTCTATCCTATCCTATCCTCTATCCTATCCTATCCTCTATAATATCGTATCCTCTATAATATCGTATCCTGTATCCTATCCTGTAATCTTTCCTATCCTATCATCAATCCTATCCTATCCTCTATGGTCTCCTATCCTCTATCCTATCCAATCCCCTATGTTATCCTCTATCCTATCTTATCCTCTATCCTATCCTAACCTCCATCCTATCACATCCTCTATCCTATAATATCCTCTATCCTATCCTATCCTCTATCCTATCCAATCCTCTACCGTCTCCTATCCTGTATCCGATCCAATCCCCTATCCTCTATCCTATCCTCTTCTCTATCCTATCCTCTATCGTATCCTATCCTCTATCCTATCCAATCCTCTATCTTCTCCTATCCTCTATCCTATCCTATCCTCAACCCTATCCTATCCTCAATTCTATCGTATACTCCATACTATCCTATCCGCTATCCTATCCTATCCTCTATCCTATCTATCCTCAATCCAATCCTATCCTCTATCCTATCCTATCCTGTATCCTATCCAATCCTCTATCCTATCCTCTATCCTATCCTATCCTCTATCCTATCCTATCCTATCCTCTATCCTATCCTATCCTCTATCCTATCCTATCCTCTATAATATCGTATCCTCTATAATATCGTATCCTGTATCCTATCCTGTAATCTTTCCTATCCTATCATCAATCCTATCCTATCCTCTATGGTCTCCTATCCTCTATCCTATCCAATCCCCTATGTTATCCTCTATCCTATCTTATCCTCTATCCTATCCTAACCTCCATCCTATCCTATCCTCTATCCTATAATATCCTCTATCCTATCCTATCCTCTATCCTATCCAATCCTCTACCGTCTCCTATCCTGTATCCGATCCAATCCCCTATCCTCTATCCTATCCTCTTCTCTATCCTATCCTCTATCGTATCCTATCCTCTATCCTATCCAATCCTCTATCTTCTCCTATCCTCTATCCTATCCTATCCTCAACCCTATCCTATCCTCAATTCTATCGTATACTCCATACTATCCTATCCGCTATCCTATCCTATCCTCTATTCTATCCTATACTCTATCCTCTCCTATCCTCTATCCTATCCTATCCTTTATCCTATCCTATCCTCTATCCTGTCCTATCCTCCATCCTATCCTATCCTCTATCCTATAACATCATCTATCCTATCCTATTCTCTATCCTATCCTATATTCTATCCTATCCTATCCTCAATTCTTGCCTATGCTCTATCATCTGCTCTATCCTCTCCTATCCTCAATCCTATCCTATCCTCTATCCGATCCTATCGTCTATCCTATCCAATCCTATATCCTATCCTCTATCCTATCCTATCCTCTATCCTATCCTATCCTCTATCCTATCCTATCCTCTATCCTATCCTATCCTCTATCCTATCCTATCCTCTATCCTATCCTATCCTCTATCCTATCCTATCCTCTATCCTATCCTATCCTCTATCCTATCCTATCCTCTATCCTATCCTATCCACTATCCTATCCTATCCTCTATCCTATCCTATCCTCTATCCTATCCTATTCTCTATCCTATCCTCTATCGTATCCTATCCTCTATCCTCTCCTATCCTCAATCCTATCCTATCCTCTATCCGATCCTATCCTCTGTCCTATCCAATCCTATATCCTATCCTCTATCCTATCCTATCCTCCATCCTATCCTATCCTCTATCCTATAATATCATCTATCCTATCCTATCCTCTATCCTATCCTATCCTCTGTCCTATAATATCCTCTATCCTATCCTATCCTCTATCATATCCTATCCTCTATCCTATCCTATCCTCTATCCTGTCCTATCCTCCATCCTATCATATCCTCTATCCTATAACATCATCTATCCTATCCTATCCTCTATCCTATCCTATCCTCTATCCTATCCTATCCTCTATCCTATCCTATCCTCTATCCTATCCTATCCTCTACCCTATCCTATCCTCTATCCTATCCTATCCTCTATCCTATCCTATCCTCTATCCTATCCTATCCTCTATCCTATCCTATCCTCTATCCTATCCTATCCTCTATCCTATCCTATCCTCTATCCTATCCTATCCTCTATCCTATCCTATCCTCTATCCTATCCTATCCTCTATCCTATCCTATCCTCTATCCTATCCTATCCTCTATCCTATCCTATCCTGTATCCTATCATATCAACTATCCTATCCTATCCTCTATCCTATCCTATCCTCTATCCTATCCAATCCCCTATGTTATCCTCTATCCTATCTTATCCTCTATCCTATTCTATCCTCCATCCTATCCTATCCTCTATCCTATAATATCCTCTATCCTATCCAATCCTCTACCGTCTCCTATCCTGTATCCGATCCAATCCCCTATCCTCTATCCTATCCTATTCTCTATCCTATCCTCTATCGTATCCTATCCTCTATCCTCTCCTATCCTCAATCCTATCCTATCCTCTATCCGATCCTATCCTCTGTCCTATCCAATCCTATATCCTATCCTCAATCCTATCCTATCCTCTATCCTATCCTATCCTCTATCCTATCCTATCCTCTCTCCTATCCTATCCTCTATCCTATCCTATCCTGTATCCTATCCTATCAACTATCCCATCCTATCCTCTATCCTATCCTATCCTCTATCCTATCCTATCCTCTATCCTATCCTATCCTCTATCCTATCCTATCCTCTATCCTATCCTATCCTCTATCCTATCCTATCCTCTATCCTATCCTATCCTCTATAATATCGTATCCTCTATAATATCGTATCCTGTATCCTATCCTGTAATCTTTCCTATCCTATCATCAATCCTATCATATCCTCTATGGTCTCCTATCCTCTATCCTATCCAATCCCCTATGTTATCCTCTATCCTATCTTATCCTCTATCCTATCCTAACCTCCATCCTATCCTATCCTCTATCCTATAATATCCTCTATCCTATCCTATCCTCTATCCTATCCAATCCTCTACCGTCTCCTATCCTGTATCCGATCCAATCCCCTATCCTCTGTCCTATCCTCTTCTCTATCCTATCCTCTATCGTATCCTATCCTCTATCCTATCCAATCCTCTATCTTCTCCTATCCTCTATCCTATCCTATCCTCAACCCTATCCTATCCTCAATTCTATCGTATACTCCATACTATCCTATCCGCTATCCTATCCTATCCTCTATCCTATCCTATACTCTATCCTCTCCTATCCTCTATCCTATCCTATCCTTTATCCTATCCTATCCTCTATCCTGTCCTATCCTCCATCCTATCCTATCCTCTATCCTATAACATCATCTATCCTATCCTATTCTCTATCCTATCCTATATTCTATCCTATCCTATCCTCAATTCTTGCCTATGCTCTATCATCTGCTCTATCCTCTCCTATCCTCAATCCTATCCTATCCTCTATCCGATCCTATCGTCTATCCTATCCGATCCTATATCCTATCCTCTATCCTATCCTATCCTCCATCCTATCCTATCCTCTATCCTATATTATCATCTATCCTATCCTATCCTCTATCCCATCCTATCCTCTATCGTCTCCTATCCTCTATGCTATCCAATCCCCTATGTTATCCTCTATCCTATCCTATCCTCTATAATATCCTATCCTCTATCCTATCCTCTCCTCTATTCTATAATATCCTCTATCCTATCCTATCCTCTATCCTATCCTATCCTCTATCCTATCCTATCCTCTATCCTGTCCTATCCTCCATCCATTCCTATCCTCTATCCTTTAACATCATCTATCCTATCCTATCCTCTATCCTATCCTATCCTCTATCCTATCCTATCCTCTATCCTATCCTATCCTCTATCCTATCCTATCCTCTATCCTATCCTATCCTCTATCCTATCCTATCCTCTATCCTATCCTATCCTCTATCCTATCCTATCCTCTATCCTATCCTATCCTCTATCCTATCCTATCCTCTATCCTATCCTATCCTCTATCCTATCCTATCCTCTATCCTATCCTATCCTCTATCCTATCCTATCCTCTATCTTATCCTCTATCCTATCCTATCCTGTATCCTATCATATCAACTATCCTATCCTATCCTCTATCCTATCCTATCCTCTATCCTATCCAATCCCCTATGTTATCCTCTATCCTATCTTATCCTCTATCCTATTCTATCCTCCATCCTATCCTATCCTCTATCCTATAATATCCTCTATCCTATCCAATCCTCTACCGTCTCCTATCCTGTATCCGATCCAATCCCCTATCCTCTATCCTATCGTATTCTCTATCCTATCCTCTATCGTATCCTATCCTCTATCCTCTCCTATCCTCAATCCTATCCTATCCTCTATCCGATCCTATCCTCTGTCCTATCCAATCCTATATCCTATCCTCTATCCTATCCTATCCTCCATCCTATCCTATCCTCTATCCTATAATATCATCTATCGTATCCTATCCTCTATCCTATCCTATCCTCTGTCCTATAATATCCTCTATCCTATCCTATCCTCTATCCTATCCTATCCTATCTTCTCCTATCCTCTATCCTATCCTATCCTCAACCCTATCCTATCCTCAATTCTATCGTATACTCCATACTATCCTATCCGCTATCCTATCCTATCCTCTATCCTATCCTATACTCTATCCTCTCCTATCCTCTATCCTATCCTATCCTTTATCCTATCCTATCCTCTATCCTGTCCTATCCTCCATCCTATCCTATCCTCTATCCTATAACATCATCTATCCTATCCTATTCTCTATCCTATCCTATATTCTATCCTATCCTATCCTCAATTCTTGCCTATGCTCTATCATCTGCTCTATCCTCTCCTATCCTCAATCCTATCCTATCCTCTATCCGATCCTATCGTCTATCCTATCCGATCCTATATCCTATCCTCTATCCTATCCTATCCTCCATCCTATCCTATCCTCTATCCTATATTATCATCTATCCTATCCTATCCTCTATCCCATCCTATCCTCTATCGTCTCCTATCCTCTATGCTATCCAATCCCCTATGTTATCCTCTATCCTATCCTATCCTCTATAATATCCTATCCTCTATCCTATCCTCTCCTCTATCCTATAATATCCTCTATCCTATCCTATCCTCTATCCTATCCTATCCTCTATCCTATCCTATCCTCTATCCTGTCCTATCCTCCATCCATTCCTATCCTCTATCCTTTAACATCATCTATCCTATCCTATCCTCTATCCTATCCTATCCTCTATCCTATCCTATCCTCCATCCTATCCTATCCTCTATCCTATCCTATCCTCTATCCTATCCTATCATCTATCCTATCCTATCCTCTATCCTATCCTATCCTCTATCCTATCCTATCCTCTATCCTATCCTATCCTCTATCCTATCCTATCCTCTATCCTATCCTATCCTCTATCCTATCCTATCCTCTATCCTATCCTATCCTCTATCCTATCCTATCCTCTATCCTATCCTCTATCCTATCCTATCCTGTATCCTATCATATCAACTATCCTATCCTATCCTCTATCCTATCCTATCCTCTATCCTATCCAATCCCCTATGTTATCCTCTATCCTATCTTATCCTCTATCCTATTCTATCCTCCATCCTATCCTATCCTCTATCCTATAATATCCTCTATCCTATCCAATCCTCTACCGTCTCCTATCCTGTATCCGATCCAATCCCCTATCCTCTATCCTATCGTATTCTCTATCCTATCCTCTATCGTATCCTATCCTCTATCCTCTCCTATCCTCAATCCTATCCTATCCTCTATCCGATCCTATCCTCTGTCCTATCCAATCCTATATCCTATCCTCTATCCTATCCTATCCTCCATCCTATCCTATCCTCTATCCTATAATATCATCTATCCTATCCTATCCTCTATCCTATCCTATCCTCTGTCCTATAATATCCTCTATCCTATCCTATCCTCTATCCTATCCTATCCTCTATCCTATCCTATCCTCTATCCTGTCCTATCCTCCATCCTATCATATCCTCTATCCTATAACATCATCTATCCTATCCTATCCTCTATCCTATCCTATCCTCTATCCTATCCTATCCTCTATCCTATCCTATCCTCTATCCTATCCTATCCTCTACCCTATCCTATCCTCTATCCTATCCTATCCTATATCCTATCCTATCCTCTATCCTATCCTATCCTCTATCCTATCCTATCCTCTATAATATCGTATCCTCTATAATATCGTATCCTGTATCCTATCCTGTAAACTTTCCTATCCTATCATCAATCCTATCCTATCCTCTATGGTCTCCTATCCTCTACCCTATCCAATCCCCTATGTTATCCTCTATCCTATCTTATCCTCTATCCTATCCTAACCTCTATCCTATCCTATCCTCTATCCTATAATATCCTCTATCCTATCCTATCCTCTATCCTATCCAATCCTCTACCGTCTCCTATCCTGTATCCGATGCAATCCCCTATCCTCTATCCTATCCTCTTCTCTATCCTATCCTCTATCGTATCCTATCCTCTATCCTATCCAATCCTCTATCTTCTCCTATCCTCTATCCTATCCTATCCTCAACCCTATCCTATCCTCAATTCTATCGTATACTCCATACTATCCTATCCGCTATCCTATCCTATCCTCTATCCTATCCTATACTCTATCCTCTCCTATCCTCTATCCTATCCTATCCTTTATCCTATCCTATCCTCTATCCTATCCTATCCTCTATCCTACCCTATCCTCTATCGTCTCCTATCATCTATGCTATCCAATCCCCTATGTTATCCTCTATCCTATCCTATCCTCTATAATATCCTATCCTTTATCCTATCCTATCCTCTGTCCTATAATATCCTCTATCCTATCCTATCCTCTATCCTATCCTATCCTCTATCCTATCCTATCCTGTATCCTATCATATCAACTATCCTATCCTATCCTCTATCCTATCCTATCCTCTATCCTATCCAATCCCCTGTGTTATCCTCTATCCTATCTTATCCTCTATCCTATTCTATCCTCCATCCTATCCTATCCTCTATCCTATAATATCCTCTATCCTATCCAATCCTCTACCGTCTCCTATCCTGTATCCGATCCAATCCCCTATCCTCTATCCTATCCTATTCTCTATCCTATCCTCTATCGTATCCTATCCTCTATCCTCTCCTATCCTCAATCCTATCCTATCCTCTATCCGATCCTATCCTCTGTCCTATCCAATCCTATATCCTATCCTCAATCCTATCCTATCCTCTATCCTATCCTATCCTCTATCCTATCCTATCCTCTCTCCTATCCTATCCTCTATCCTATCCTATCCTGTATCCTATCCTATCAACTATCCCATCCTATCCTCTATCCTATCCTATCCTCTATCCTATCCTATCCTCTATCCTATCCTATCCTCTATCCTATCCTATCCTATATCCTATCCTATCCTCTATCCTATCCTATCCTCTATCCTATCCTATCCTCTATCCTATCCTATCCTCTATAATATCGTATCCTCTATAATATCGTATCCTGTATCCTATCCTGTAATCTTTCCTATCCTATCATCAATCCTATCATATCCTCTATGGTCTCCTATCCTCTATCCTATCCAATCCCCTATGTTATCCTCTATCCTATCTTATCCTCTATCCTATCCTAACCTCCATCCTATCCTATCCTCTATCCTATAATATCCTCTATCCTATCCTATCCTCTATCCTATCCAATCCTCTACCGTCTCCTATCCTGTATCCGATCCAATCCCCTATCCTCTGTCCTATCCTCTTCTCTATCCTATCCTCTATCGTATCCTATCCTCTATCCTATCCAATCCTCTATCTTCTCCTATCCTCTATCCTATCCTATCCTCAACCCTATCCTATCCTCAATTCTATCGTATACTCCATACTATCCTATCCGCTATCCTATCCTATCCTCTATCCTATCCTATACTCTATCCTCTCCTATCCTCTATCCTATCCTATCCTTTATCCTATCCTATCCTCTATCCTGTCCTATCCTCCATCCTATCCTATCCTCTATCCTATAACATCATCTATCCTATCCTATTCTCTATCCTATCCTATATTCTATCCTATCCTATCCTCAATTCTTGCCTATGCTCTATCATCTGCTCTATCCTCTCCTATCCTCAATCCTATCCTATCCTCTATCCGATCCTATCGTCTATCCTATCCGATCCTATATCCTATCCTCTATCCTATCCTATCCTCCATCCTATCCTATCCTCTATCCTATATTATCATCTATCCTATCCTATCCTCTATCCTATCCTATCCTCTATCCTATCCTATCCTCTATCCTATCCTATCCTCTATCCTGTCCTATCCTCCATCCATTCCTATCCTCTATCCTTTAACATCATCTATCCTATCCTATCCTCTATCCTATCCTATCCTCTATCCTATCCTATCCTCTATCCTATCCTATCCTCTATCCTATCCTATCCTCTATCCTATCCTATCCTCTATCCTATCCTATCCTCTATCCTATCCTATCCTCTATCCTATCCTATCCTCTATCCTATCCTATCCTCTATCCTATCCTATCCTCTATCCTATCCTATCCTCTATCCTATCCTATCCTCTATCCTATCCTATCCTCTATCCTATCCTATCCTCTATCCTATCCTCTATCCTATCCTATCCTGTATCCTATCATATCAACTATCCTATCCTATCCTCTATCCTATCCTATCCTCTATCCTATCCAATCCCCTATGTTATCCTCTATATTATCTTATCCTCTATCCTATTCTATCCTCCATCCTATCCTATCCTCTATCCTATAATATCCTCTATCCTATCCAATCCTCTACCGTCTCCTATCCTGTATCCGATCCAATCCCCTATCCTCTATCCTATCCTATTCTCTATCCTATCCTCTATCGTATCCTATCCTCTATCCTCTCCTATCCTCAATCCTATCCTATCCTCTATCCGATCCTATCCTCTGTCCTATCCAATCCTATATCCTATCCTCTATCCTATCCTATCCTCCATCCTATCCTATCCTCTATCCTATAATATCATCTATCCTATCCTATCCTCTATCCTATCCTATCCTCCGTCCTATAATATCCTCTATCCTATCCTATCCTCTATCCTATCCTATCCTCTATCCTATCCTATCCTCTATCCTGTCCTATCCTCCATCCTATCATATCCTCTATCCTATAACATCATCTATCCTATCCTATCCTCTATCCTATCCTATCCTCTATCCTATCCTATCCTCTATCCTATCCTATCCTCTATCCTATCCTATCCTCTACCCTATCCTATCCTCTATCCTATCCTATCCTATATCCTATCCTATCCTCTATCCTATCCTATCCTCTATCCTCTATCCTATCCTCTTCTCTATCCTATCCTCTATCCTATCCTATCCTCTGTAATATCGTATCCTCTATAATATCGTATCCTGTATCCTATCCTGTAAACTTTCGTATCCTATCATCAATCCTATCCTATCCTCTATGGTCTCCTATCCTCTATCCTATCCAATCCCCTATGTTATCCTCTATCCTATCTTATCCTCTATCCTATCCTAACCTCCATCCTATCCTATCCTCTATCCTATAATATCCTCTATCCTATCCTATCCTCTACCGTCTCCTATCCTGTATCCGATCCAATCCCCTATCCTCTATCCTATCGTATTCTCTATCCTATCCTCTATCGTATCCTATCCTCTATCCTCTCCTATCCTCAATCCTATCCTATCCTCTATCCGATCCTATCCTCTGTCCTATCCAATCCTATATCCTATCCTCTATCCTATCCTATCCTCCATCCTATCCTATCCTCTATCCTATAATATCATCTATCGTATCCTATCCTCTATCCTATCCTATCCTCTGTCCTATAATATCCTCTATCCTATCCTATCCTCTATCCTATCCTATCCTATCTTCTCCTATCCTCTATCCTATCCTATCCTCAACCCTATCCTATCCTCAATTCTATCGTATACTCCATACTATCCTATCCGCTATCCTATCCTATCCTCTATCCTATCCTATACTCTATCCTCTCCTATCCTCTATCCTATCCTATCCTTTATCCTATCCTATCCTCTATCCTGTCCTATCCTCCATCCTATCCTATCCTCTATCCTATAACATCATCTATCCTATCCTATTCTCTATCCTATCCTATATTCTATCCTATCCTATCCTCAATTCTTGCCTATGCTCTATCATCTGCTCTATCCTCTCCTATCCTCAATCCTATCCTATCCTCTATCCGATCCTATCGTCTATCCTATCCGATCCTATATCCTATCCTCTATCCTATCCTATCCTCCATCCTATCCTATCCTCTATCCTATATTATCATCTATCCTATCCTATCCTCTATCCCATCCTATCCTCTATCGTCTCCTATCCTCTATGCTATCCAATCCCCTATGTTATCCTCTATCCTATCCTATCCTCTATAATATCCTATCCTCTATCCTATCCTCTCCTCTATCCTATAATATCCTCTATCCTATCGTATCCTCTATCCTATCCTATCCTCTATCCTATCCTATCCTCTATCCTGTCCTATCCTCCATCCATTCCTATCCTCTATCCTTTAACATCATCTATCCTATCCTATCCTCTATCCTATCCTATCCTCTATCCTATCCTATCCTCCATCCTATCCTATCCTCTATCCTATCCTATCCTCTATCCTATCCTATCATCTATCCTATCCTATCCTCTATCCTATCCTATCCTCTATCCTATCCTATCCTCTATCCTATCCTATCCTCTATCCTATCCTATCCTCTATCCTATCCTATCCTCTATCCTATCCTATCCTCTATCCTATCCTATCCTCTATCCTATCCTATCCTCTATCCTATCCTCTATCCTATCCTATCCTGTATCCTATCATATCAACTATCCTATCCTATCCTCTATCCTATCCTATCCTCTATCCTATCCAATCCCCTATGTTATCCTCTATCCTATCTTATCCTCTATCCTATTCTATCCTCCATCCTATCCTATCCTCTATCCTATAATATCCTCTATCCTATCCAATCCTCTACCGTCTCCTATCCTGTATCCGATCCAATCCCCTATCCTCTATCCTATCGTATTCTCTATCCTATCCTCTATCGTATCCTATCCTCTATCCTCTCCTATCCTCAATCCTATCCTATCCTCTATCCGATCCTATCCTCTGTCCTATCCAATCCTATATCCTATCCTCTATCCTATCCTATCCTCCATCCTATCCTATCCTCTATCCTATAATATCATCTATCCTATCCTATCCTCTATCCTATCCTATCCTCTGTCCTATAATATCCTCTATCCTATCCTATCCTCTATCCTATCCTATCCTCTATCCTATCCTATCCTCTATCCTGTCCTATCCTCCATCCTATCATATCCTCTATCCTATAACATCATCTATCCTATCCTATCCTCTATCCTATCCTATCCTCTATCCTATCCTATCCTCTATCCTATCCTATCCTCTATCCTATCCTATCCTCTACCCTATCCTATCCTCTATCCTATCCTATCCTATATCCTATCCTATCCTCTATCCTATCCTATCCTCTATCCTATCCTATCCTCTATAATATCGTATCCTCTATAATATCGTATCCTGTATCCTATCCTGTAAACTTTCCTATCCTATCATCAATCCTATCCTATCCTCTATGGTCTCCTATCCTCTACCCTATCCAATCCCCTATGTTATCCTCTATCCTATCTTATCCTCTATCCTATCCTAACCTCTATCCTATCCTATCCTCTATCCTATAATATCCTCTATCCTATCCTATCCTCTATCCTATCCAATCCTCTACCGTCTCCTATCCTGTATCCGATGCAATCCCCTATCCTCTATCCTATCCTCTTCTCTATCCTATCCTCTATCGTATCCTATCCTCTATCCTATCCAATCCTCTATCTTCTCCTATCCTCTATCCTATCCTATCCTCAACCCTATCCTATCCTCAATTCTATCGTATACTCCATACTATCCTATCCGCTATCCTATCCTATCCTCTATCCTATCCTATACTCTATCCTCTCCTATCCTCTATCCTATCCTATCCTTTATCCTATCCTATCCTCTATCCTATCCTATCCTCTATCCTACCCTATCCTCTATCGTCTCCTATCATCTATGCTATCCAATCCCCTATGTTATCCTCTATCCTATCCTATCCTCTATAATATCCTATCCTTTATCCTATCCTATCCTCTGTCCTATAATATCCTCTATCCTATCCTATCCTCTATCCTATCCTATCCTCTATCCTATCCTATCCTGTATCCTATCATATCAACTATCCTATCCTATCCTCTATCCTATCCTATCCTCTATCCTATCCAATCCCCTATGTTATCCTCTATCCTATCTTATCCTCTATCCTATTCTATCCTCCATCCTATCCTATCCTCTATCCTATAATATCCTCTATCCTATCCAATCCTCTACCGTCTCCTATCCTGTATCCGATCCAATCCCCTATCCTCTATCCTATCCTATTCTCTATCCTATCCTCTATCGTATCCTATCCTCTATCCTCTCCTATCCTCAATCCTATCCTATCCTCTATCCGATCCTATCCTCTGTCCTATCCAATCCTATATCCTATCCTCAATCCTATCCTATCCTCTATCCTATCCTATCCTCTATCCTATCCTATCCTCTCTCCTATCCTATCCTCTATCCTATCCTATCCTGTATCCTATCCTATCAACTATCCCATCCTATCCTCTATCCTATCCTATCCTCTATCCTATCCTATCCTCTATCCTATCCTATCCTCTATCCTATCCTATCCTCTACCCTATCCTATCCTCTATCCTATCCTATCCTATATCCTATCCTATCCTCTATCCTATCCTATCCTCTATCCTCTATCCTATCCTCTTCTCTATCCTATCCTCTATCCTATCCTATCCTCTGTAATATCGTATCCTCTATAATATCGTATCCTGTATCCTATCCTGTAAACTTTCGTATCCTATCATCAATCCTATCCTATCCTCTATGGTCTCCTATCCTCTATCCTATCCAATCCCCTATGTTATCCTCTATCCTATCTTATCCTCTATCCTATCCTAACCTCCATCCTATCCTATCCTCTATCCTATAATATCCTCTATCCTATCCTATCCTCTACCGTCTCCTATCCTGTATCCGATCCAATCCCCTATCCTCTATCCTATCGTATTCTCTATCCTATCCTCTATCGTATCCTATCCTCTATCCTCTCCTATCCTCAATCCTATCCTATCCTCTATCCGATCCTATCCTCTGTCCTATCCAATCCTATATCCTATCCTCTATCCTATCCTATCCTCCATCCTATCCTATCCTCTATCCTATAATATCATCTATCGTATCCTATCCTCTATCCTATCCTATCCTCTGTCCTATAATATCCTCTATCCTATCCTATCCTCTATCCTATCCTATCCTATCTTCTCCTATCCTCTATCCTATCCTATCCTCAACCCTATCCTATCCTCAATTCTATCGTATACTCCATACTATCCTATCCGCTATCCTATCCTATCCTCTATCCTATCCTATACTCTATCCTCTCCTATCCTCTATCCTATCCTATCCTTTATCCTATCCTATCCTCTATCCTGTCCTATCCTCCATCCTATCCTATCCTCTATCCTATAACATCATCTATCCTATCCTATTCTCTATCCTATCCTATATTCTATCCTATCCTATCCTCAATTCTTGCCTATGCTCTATCATCTGCTCTATCCTCTCCTATCCTCAATCCTATCCTATCCTCTATCCGATCCTATCGTCTATCCTATCCGATCCTATATCCTATCCTCTATCCTATCCTATCCTCCATCCTATCCTATCCTCTATCCTATATTATCATCTATCCTATCCTATCCTCTATCCCATCCTATCCTCTATCGTCTCCTATCCTCTATGCTATCCAATCCCCTATGTTATCCTCTATCCTATCCTATCCTCTATAATATCCTATCCTCTATCCTATCCTCTCCTCTATCCTATAATATCCTCTATCCTATCGTATCCTCTATCCTATCCTATCCTCTATCCTATCCTATCCTCTATCCTGTCCTATCCTCCATCCATTCCTATCCTCTATCCTTTAACATCATCTATCCTATCCTATCCTCTATCCTATCCTATCCTCTATCCTATCCTATCCTCCATCCTATCCTATCCTCTATCCTATCCTATCCTCTATCCTATCCTATCATCTATCCTATCCTATCCTCTATCCTATCCTATCCTCTATCCTATCCTATCCTCTATCCTATCCTATCCTCTATCCTATCCTATCCTCTATCCTATCCTATCCTCTATCCTATCCTATCCTCTATCCTATCCTATCCTCTATCCTATCCTATCCTCTATCCTATCCTCTATCCTATCCTATCCTGTATCCTATCATATCAACTATCCTATCCTATCCTCTATCCTATCCTATCCTCTATCCTATCCAATCCCCTATGTTATCCTCTATCCTATCTTATCCTCTATCCTATTCTATCCTCCATCCTATCCTATCCTCTATCCTATAATATCCTCTATCCTATCCAATCCTCTACCGTCTCCTATCCTGTATCCGATCCAATCCCCTATCCTCTATCCTATCGTATTCTCTATCCTATCCTCTATCGTATCCTATCCTCTATCCTCTCCTATCCTCAATCCTATCCTATCCTCTATCCGATCCTATCCTCTGTCCTATCCAATCCTATATCCTATCCTCTATCCTATCCTATCCTCCATCCTATCCTATCCTCTATCCTATAATATCATCTATCCTATCCTATCCTCTATCCTATCCTATCCTCTGTCCTATAATATCCTCTATCCTATCCTATCCTCTATCCTATCCTATCCTCTATCCTATCCTATCCTCTATCCTGTCCTATCCTCCATCCTATCATATCCTCTATCCTATAACATCATCTATCCTATCCTATCCTCTATCCTATCCTATCCTCTATCCTATCCTATCCTCTATCCTATCCTATCCTCTATCCTATCCTATCCTCTACCCTATCCTATCCTCTATCCTATCCTATCCTATATCCTATCCTATCCTCTATCCTATCCTATCCTCTATCCTATCCTATCCTCTATAATATCGTATCCTCTATAATATCGTATCCTGTATCCTATCCTGTAAACTTTCCTATCCTATCATCAATCCTATCCTATCCTCTATGGTCTCCTATCCTCTACCCTATCCAATCCCCTATGTTATCCTCTATCCTATCTTATCCTCTATCCTATCCTAACCTCTATCCTATCCTATCCTCTATCCTATAATATCCTCTATCCTATCCTATCCTCTATCCTATCCAATCCTCTACCGTCTCCTATCCTGTATCCGATGCAATCCCCTATCCTCTATCCTATCCTCTTCTCTATCCTATCCTCTATCGTATCCTATCCTCTATCCTATCCAATCCTCTATCTTCTCCTATCCTCTATCCTATCCTATCCTCAACCCTATCCTATCCTCAATTCTATCGTATACTCCATACTATCCTATCCGCTATCCTATCCTATCCTCTATCCTATCCTATACTCTATCCTCTCCTATCCTCTATCCTATCCTATCCTTTATCCTATCCTATCCTCTATCCTATCCTATCCTCTATCCTACCCTATCCTCTATCGTCTCCTATCATCTATGCTATCCAATCCCCTATGTTATCCTCTATCCTATCCTATCCTCTATAATATCCTATCCTTTATCCTATCCTATCCTCTGTCCTATAATATCCTCTATCCTATCCTATCCTCTATCCTATCCTATCCTCTATCCTATCCTATCCTGTATCCTATCATATCAACTATCCTATCCTATCCTCTATCCTATCCTATCCTCTATCCTATCCAATCCCCTATGTTATCCTCTATCCTATCTTATCCTCTATCCTATTCTATCCTCCATCCTATCCTATCCTCTATCCTATAATATCCTCTATCCTATCCAATCCTCTACCGTCTCCTATCCTGTATCCGATCCAATCCCCTATCCTCTATCCTATCCTATTCTCTATCCTATCCTCTATCGTATCCTATCCTCTATCCTCTCCTATCCTCAATCCTATCCTATCCTCTATCCGATCCTATCCTCTGTCCTATCCAATCCTATATCCTATCCTCAATCCTATCCTATCCTCTATCCTATCCTATCCTCTATCCTATCCTATCCTCTCTCCTATCCTATCCTCTATCCTATCCTATCCTGTATCCTATCCTATCAACTATCCCATCCTATCCTCTATCCTATCCTATCCTCTATCCTATCCTATCCTCTATCCTATCCTATCCTCTATCCTATCCTATCCTATATCCTATCCTATCCTCTATCCTATCCTATCCTCTATCCTATCCTATCCTCTATCCTATCCTATCCTCTATAATATCGTATCCTCTATAATATCGTATCCTGTATCCTATCCTGTAATCTTTCCTATCCTATCATCAATCCTATCATATCCTCTATGGTCTCCTATCCTCTATCCTATCCAATCCCCTATGTTATCCTCTATCCTATCTTATCCTCTATCCTATCCTAACCTCCATCCTATCCTATCCTCTATCCTATAATATCCTCTATCCTATCCTATCCTCTATCCTATCCAATCCTCTACCGTCTCCTATCCTGTATCCGATCCAATCCCCTATCCTCTGTCCTATCCTCTTCTCTATCCTATCCTCTATCGTATCCTATCCTCTATCCTATCCAATCCTCTATCTTCTCCTATCCTCTATCCTATCCTATCCTCAACCCTATCCTATCCTCAATTCTATCGTATACTCCATACTATCCTATCCGCTATCCTATCCTATCCTCTATCCTATCCTATACTCTATCCTCTCCTATCCTCTATCCTATCCTATCCTTTATCCTATCCTATCCTCTATCCTGTCCTATCCTCCATCCTATCCTATCCTCTATCCTATAACATCATCTATCCTATCCTATTCTCTATCCTATCCTATATTCTATCCTATCCTATCCTCAATTCTTGCCTATGCTCTATCATCTGCTCTATCCTCTCCTATCCTCAATCCTATCCTATCCTCTATCCGATCCTATCGTCTATCCTATCCGATCCTATATCCTATCCTCTATCCTATCCTATCCTCCATCCTATCCTATCCTCTATCCTATATTATCATCTATCCTATCCTATCCTCTATCCTATCCTATCCTCTATCCTATCCTATCCTCTATCCTATCCTATCCTCTATCCTGTCCTATCCTCCATCCATTCCTATCCTCTATCCTTTAACATCATCTATCCTATCCTATCCTCTATCCTATCCTATCCTCTATCCTATCCTATCCTCTATCCTATCCTATCCTCTATCCTATCCTATCCTCTATCCTATCCTATCCTCTATCCTATCCTATCCTCTATCCTATCCTATCCTCTATCCTATCCTATCCTCTATCCTATCCTATCCTCTATCCTATCCTATCCTCTATCCTATCCTATCCTCTATCCTATCCTATCCTCTATCCTATCCTATCCTCTATCCTATCCTATCCTCTATCCTATCCTCTATCCTATCCTATCCTGTATCCTATCATATCAACTATCCTATCCTATCCTCTATCCTATCCTATCCTCTATCCTATCCAATCCCCTATGTTATCCTCTATATTATCTTATCCTCTATCCTATTCTATCCTCCATCCTATCCTATCCTCTATCCTATAATATCCTCTATCCTATCCAATCCTCTACCGTCTCCTATCCTGTATCCGATCCAATCCCCTATCCTCTATCCTATCCTATTCTCTATCCTATCCTCTATCGTATCCTATCCTCTATCCTCTCCTATCCTCAATCCTATCCTATCCTCTATCCGATCCTATCCTCTGTCCTATCCAATCCTATATCCTATCCTCTATCCTATCCTATCCTCCATCCTATCCTATCCTCTATCCTATAATATCATCTATCCTATCCTATCCTCTATCCTATCCTATCCTCCGTCCTATAATATCCTCTATCCTATCCTATCCTCTATCCTATCCTATCCTCTATCCTATCCTATCCTCTATCCTGTCCTATCCTCCATCCTATCATATCCTCTATCCTATAACATCATCTATCCTATCCTATCCTCTATCCTATCCTATCCTCTATCCTATCCTATCCTCTATCCTATCCTATCCTCTATCCTATCCTATCCTCTACCCTATCCTATCCTCTATCCTATCCTATCCTATATCCTATCCTATCCTCTATCCTATCCTATCCTCTATCCTCTATCCTATCCTCTTCTCTATCCTATCCTCTATCCTATCCTATCCTCTGTAATATCGTATCCTCTATAATATCGTATCCTGTATCCTATCCTGTAAACTTTCGTATCCTATCATCAATCCTATCCTATCCTCTATGGTCTCCTATCCTCTATCCTATCCAATCCCCTATGTTATCCTCTATCCTATCTTATCCTCTATCCTATCCTAACCTCCATCCTATCCTATCCTCTATCCTATAATATCCTCTATCCTATCCTATCCTCTATCCTATCCAATCCTCTACCGTCTCCTATCCTGTATCCGATGCAATCCCCTATCCTCTATCCTATCCTCTTCTCTATCCTATCCTCTATCGTATCCTATCCTCTATCCTATCCAATCCTCTATCTTCTCCTATCCTCTATCCTATCCTATCCTCAACCCTATCCTATCCTCAATTCTATCGTATACTCCATACTATCCTATCCGCTATCCTATCCTATCCTCTATCCTATCCTATACTCTATCCTCTCCTATCCTCTATCCTATCCTATCCTTTATCCTATCCTATCCTCTATCCTATCCTATCCTCTATCCTATCCTATCCTCTATCGTCTCATATCATCTATGCTATCCAATCCCCTATGTTATCCTCTATCCTATCCTATCCTCTATAATATCCTATCCTTTATCCTATCCTATCCTCTGTCCTATAATATCCTCTATCCTATCCTATCCTCTATCCTATCCTATCCTCTATCCTATCCTATCCTGTATCCTGTCCTATCCTCCATCCTATCCTATCCTCTAGCCTATAACATCATCAATCCTATCCTATTCTCTATCCTATCCTATATTCTATCCTATCCTATCCTCAATTCTTGCCTATGCTCTATCATCTGCTCTATCCTCTCCTATCCTCAATCCTATCCTATCCTCTATCCTATCCTATCCTCTATCCTATCCTATCCTCTCTCCTATCCTATCCTCTATCCTATCCTATCCTGTATCCTATCCTATCAACTATCCCATCCTATCCTCTATCCTATCCTATCCTCTATCCTATCCTATCCTCTATCCTATCCTATCCTCTATCCTATCATATCCTCTATCCTATCCTATCCTCTATCCTATCCTATCCTCTATCCTATCCTATCCTCTATCCTATCCTATCCTCTATCCTATCCTATCCTCTATCCTATCCTATCCTCTTTCCTATCCTATCCTGTATCCTATCATATCAACTATCCTATCCTATCCTCTATCCTATCCTATCCTCTATCCTATCCTATCCTATATCCTATCCTATCCTCTATCCTATCCTATCCTCTATCCCATCCTATCCTCCATCCTATCCTATCCTCTATCCTATCCTATCCTCTATAATATCGTATCCACTATAATATCGTATCCTGTATCCTATCCTGTAATCTTTCCTATCCTATCATCAATCCTATCCTATCCTCCATCGTCTCCCATCCTCTATCCTATCCAATCCCCTATGTTATCCTCTATCCTATCTTATCCTCTATCCTATCCTATCCTCTATCCTATCCTATCCTCTATCCTATCCTATCCTCTATCCTATCCTATCCTCTATCCTATCCTATCCTCTATAATATCGTATCCTCTATAATATCGTATCCTGTATCCTATCCTGTAAACTTTCCTATCCTATCATCAATCCTATCCTATCCTCTATGGTCTCCTATCCTCTATCCTATCCAATCCCCTATGTAATCCTCTATCCTATCTTATCCTCTATCCTATCCTAACCTCCATCCTATCCTATCCTCTATCCTATAATATCCTCTATCCTATCCTTTCCTCTATCCTATCCAATCCTCTACCGTCTCCTATCCTGTATCCGATCCAATCCCCTATCCTCTATCCTATCCTCTTCTCTATCCTATCCTCTATCGTCTCCTATCCTCTATGCTATCCAATCCCCTATGTTATCCTCTATCCTATCCTATCCTCTATAATATCCTATCCTCTATCCTATCCTATCCTCTATCCTATCCTATCCTGTATCCTATCATATCAACTATCCTATCCTATCCTCTATCCTATCTTATCCTCTATCCTATTCTATCCTCCATCCTATCCTATCCTCTATCCTATAATATCCTCTATCCTATCCAATCCTCTACCGTCTCCTATCCTGTATCCGATCCAATCCCCTATCCTCTATCGTATCCTATCCTCTATCCTATCCTATCCTCTATCCTATCCTATCCTCTATCCTATCCAATCTCCTATGTTATCCTCTATCCTATCTTATCCTCTATCCTATCCTAACCTCCATCCTATCCTATCCTCTATCCTATCCTATCCTCCATCCTATCTTATCCTCTATCCTATAATATCATCTATCCTATCCTATTCTCTATCATATCCTATACTCTATCGTATCCTATCTTCAATTCTTTCCTATGCTCTAACATCTGCTCTATCCTCTCCTATCCTCAATCCTATCCTATCCTCTATCCGATCCTATCCTCTGTCCTATCCAATCCTATATCCTATCCTCTATCCTATCCTATCCTCTATCCTATAATATCATCTATCCTAACCTATCCTCTATCCTATCCTATCCTCTGTCCTATAATATCCTCTATCCTATCCTATCCTCTATCCTATCCTATCCTCTATCCTATCCTATCCTCTATCCTGTCCTATCCTCCATCCTATCCTATCCTCTATCCTATAACATCATCTATCCTATCCTATCCTCTATCCTATCCTATCCTCTATCCTATCCTATCCTCTATCCTATCCTATCCTCTATCCTATCCTATCCTCTATCCTATCCTATCCTCTATCCTATCCTATCCTCTATCCTATCCTATCCTCTATCCTATCCTATCCTGTATCCTATCATATCAACTATCCTATCCTATCCTCTATCCTATCCTATCCTCTATCCTATCCTATCCTATATCCTATCCTATCCTATCCTCTATCGTCTCCTATCCTCTATGCTATCCAATCCCCTATGTTATCCTCTATCCTATCCTATCCTCTATAATATCCTATCCTCTATCCTATCCTATCCTCTATCCTATCCTATCCTGTATCCTATCATATCAACTATCCTATCCTATCCTCTATCCTATAATATCCTCTATCCTATCCTATTCTCTATCCTATCCAATCCTCTACCGTCTCCTATCCTGTATCCGATCCAATCCCCTATCCCCTATCCTATCCTCTTCTCTATCCTATCCTCTATCGTATCCTATCCTCTATCCTATCCAATCCTCTATCTTCTCCTATCCTCTATCCTATCCTATCCTCAACCCTATCCTATCCTCAATTCTATCGTATACTCCATACTATCCTATCCGCTATCCTATCCTATCCTCCATCCTATCCTATCCTCTATCCTATAATATCATCTATCCTATCCTATCCTCTATCCTATCCTATCCTCTGTCCTATAATATCCTCTATCCTATCCTATCCTCTATCCTATCCTATCCTCTATCCTGTCCTATCCTCCATCCTATCCTATCCTCTATCCCATAACATCATCTATCCTATCCTATCCTCTATCCTATCCTATCCTCTATCCTATCCTATCCTCTATCCTATCATATCCTCTATCCTATCCTATCCTCTATCCTATCCTATCCTCTATCCTATCCTATCCTCTATCCTATCCTATCCTCTATCCTATCCTATCCTCTATCCTATCCTATCCTCTATCCTATCCTATCCTGTATCCTATCATATCATCTATCCTATCCTATCCTCTATCCTATCCTATCCTCTATCCTATCCTATCCTATATCCTATCCTATCCTCTATCCTATCCTATCCTCTATCCTATCCTATCCTCCATCCTATCCTATCCTCTATCCTCTATCCTATCCTATCCTCTATAATATCGTATCCACTATAATATCGTATCCTGTATCCTATCCTGTAATCTTTCCTATCCTATCATCAATCCTATCCTATCCTCCATCGTCTCCCATCCTCTATCCTATCCAATCCCCTATGTTATCCTCTATCCTATCTTATCCTCTATCCTATCCTATCCTCTATCCTATCCTATCCTCTATCCTATCCTATACTCTATCCTATCCTATCCTCTATCCTATCCTATCCTCTATCCTATCCTATCCTCTATCCTATCCTGTCCTCTATAATATCGTATCCTCTATAATATCGTATCCTGTATCCTATCCTGTAAACTTTCCTATCCTATCATCAATCCTATCCTATCCTCTATGGTCTCCTATCCTCTATCCTATCCAATCCCCTATGTTATCCTCTATCCTATCTTATCCTCTATCCTATCCTAACCTCCATCCTATCCTATCCTCTATCCTATAATATCCTCTATCCTATCCTTTCCTCTATCCTATCCAATCCTCTACCGTCTCCTATCCTGTATCCGATCCAATCCCCTATCCTCTATCCTATCCTCTTCTCTATCCTATCCTCTATCGTCTCCTATCCTCTATGCTATCCAATCCCCTATGTTATCCTCTATCCTATCCTATCCTCTATAATATCCTATCCTCTATCCTATCCTATCCTCTATCCTATCCTATCCTGTATCCTATCATATCAACTATCCTATCCTATCCTCTATCCTATCTTATCCTCTATCCTATTCTATCCTCCATCCTATCCTATCCTCTATCCTATAATATCCTCTAACCTATCCAATCCTCTACCGTCTCCTATCCTGTATCCGATCCAATCCCCTATCCTCTATCGTATCCTATCCTCTATCCTATCCTATCCTCTATCCTATCCTATCCTCTATCCTATCCAATCTCCTATGTTATCCTCTATCCTATCTTATCCTCTATCCTATCCTAACCTCCATCCTATCCTATCCTCTATCCTATCCTATCCTCCATCCTATCTTATCCTCTATCCTATAATATCATCTATCCTATCCTATTCTCTATCATATCCTATACTCTATCCTATCCTATCTTCAATTCTTTCCTATGCTCTAACATCTGCTCTATCCTCTCCTATCCTCAATCCTATCCTATCCTCTATCCGATCCTATCCTCTGTCCTATCCAATCCTATATCCTATCCTCTATCCTATCCTATCCTCTATCCTATAATATCATCTATCCTAACCTATCCTCTATCCTATCCTATCCTCTGTCCTATAATATCCTCTATCCTATCCTATCCTCTATCCTATCCTATCCTCTATCCTATCCTATCCTCTATCCTGTCCTATCCTCCATCCTATCCTATCCTCTATCCTATAACATCATCTATCCTATCCTATCCTCTATCCTATCCTATCCTCTATCCTATCCTATCCTCTATCCTATCATATCCTCTATCCTATCCTATCCTCTATCCTATCCTATCCTCTATCCTATCCTATCCTCTATCCTATCCTATCCTCTATCCTATCCTATCCTCTATCCTATCCTATCCTCTATCCTATCCTCTCCTCTATCCTATCCTATCCTCTATCCTATCCTATCCTCTATCCTATCCTATCCTCTATCCTATCCTATCCTCTATCCTATCCTATCCTGTAACCTATCATATCAACTATCCTATCCTATCCTCTATCCTATCCTATCCTCTATCCTATCCTATCCTATATCCTATCCTATCCTATCCTCTATCGTCTCCTATCCTCTATGCTATCTAATCCCCTATGTTATCCTCTATCCTATCCTATCCTCTATAATATCCTATCCTCTATCCTATCCTATCCTCTATCCTATCCTATCCTGTATCCTATCATATCAACTATCCTATCCTATCCTCTATCCTATCCTATCCTATATCCTATCCTATCTTCTATCCTATCCTATCCTCTATCCTATCCTATCCTCCATCCTATCCTATCCTCTATCCTATCCTATCCTCTATCCTATCCTATCCTCTATCCTATCCTATCCTCTATCCTATCCTATCCTCTATCCTAT
The DNA here is from genome assembly GCF_050948215.1 of Halictus rubicundus. NCBI lineage: Eukaryota > Metazoa > Arthropoda > Insecta > Hymenoptera > Halictidae > Halictus > Halictus rubicundus. Next base: position 113,270 of record NW_027488820.1, on the reverse strand, counting down.
CCTATCCTCTATCCTATCCTATCCTGTATCCTATCATATCAACTATCCTATCCTATCCTCTATCCTATCCTATCCTATATCCTATCCTATCCTCTATCCTATCCTATCCTCTATCCTATAATATCCTCTATCCTATCCAATCCTCTATCCTATCCTCTATCCTCTCCTCTATCCTATCCTATCCTCTATCCTATCCTATCCTCTATCCTATCCTATCCTCTATCCTATCCTATCCTCTATCCTATCCTATCCTCTATCCTATCCTATCCTCTATCCGTATCCTATCCTCTATCCTATCCTATCCTCTATCCTATCCTATCCTCTATCCTATCCTATCCTCTATTCTATCCTATCCTCTATCCTATCCTATCCTGTATCCTATCCTATCCTCTATAATATCGTATCCTCTATAATATCGTATCCTGTATCCTATCCTGTAATCTTTCCTATCCTATCATCAATCCTATCCCATCCTCCATCGTCTCCCATCCTCTATCCTATCCAATCCCCTATGTTATCCTCTATCCTATCTTATCCTCTATCCTATCCTATCCTCAATCCTATCCTATCAACTATCCTATCCTATCCTCTATCCTATCCTATCCTATCAACTATCCTATCCTATCCTCTATCCTATCCTATCCTCTATCCTCTCCTATCCTCTATCCTATCCTATCCTATCCTCTATCCTATCCTATCCTCTATCCTATCCTATCCTCTGTCCTATCCTATCCTCTCTCCTATCCTCTCCTCTATCCTATCCTATCCTATATCGTATCCTATCCTCTACAATATCGTATCCTCTATAATATTGTATCCTGTATCCTATCCTGTCCTCTTTCCTATCCTATCCACAATCCTATCCTATCCTCTATCCTTTGGTATCCTCTATCATATCCAATCCTCTATCCTATCCTATCCTCTATCCTATCCTATCCTCTATCCTATCCTATCCTATATCCTATCCTATCGTCTATCCTATCCTATCCTCTGTCCTATCCTATCCTCTCTCCTATCCTCTCCTCTATCCTATCCTATCCTCTATCCTATCCTATCCTCTACCCTATCCTATCCTCTACAATATCGTATCCTCTATAATATCGTATCCTGTATCCCATCCTGTCCTCTTTCCTATCCTATCCTCAATCCTATCCTATCCTCTATCCTTTGGTATCCTCTATCCTATCCAATCCCCTATCCTATCCTCTCCTCTATCCTATCCTATCCTCTATCCTATCCTATCCTCTATCTTATCCTATCCTATATCCTATCCTATCCTCTATCCTATCCTATCCTCTATCCTATCCTATCCTCTATCCTATCCTATCCTCTATCCTATCCTATCCTCTATAATATCGTATCCTGTATCCTATCCTATCCTCTATCCTATCCTATCCTATATCCTATCGTATCCTCTATCCTATGCTATCCTCTATCCTATCCTATCCTCCATCCTATCCTATCCTCTATCCTATCCCATCCTCTATAATATCGTATCCTCTATAATATCGTATCCTGTATCCTATCCTGTAATCTTTCGTATCCTATCATCAATCCTATCCTATCCTCCATCGTCTCCCATCCCCTATCCTACCCAATCCCCTATGTTATCCTCTATCCTATCCTATCCTCCATCCTATCCTATCCTCTATCCTATAATATCCTCTATCCTATCCAATCCTCTATCCTAGCCTCTATCCTCTCCTCTATCCTATCCTATCCTCTACCCTATCCTATCCTCTATCCTATCCTATCCTATCCTCTATCCGTATCCTATCCTCTATCCTATCCTATCCTCTATCCTATCCTATCCTCTATCCTATCCTATCCTCTATTCTATCCTATCCTCTATCCTATCCTATCCTATCCTCTATAATATCGTATCCTCTATAATATCGTATCCTGTATCCTATCCTGTCCTCTTTCCTATCCTCTCCTCAATCCTATCCTATCGTCTATCCTATGGTATCCTCTATCCTATCCAATCCTGTATCCTATCCTATCCTCTATCCTATCCTATCCTCTATCCTATCCTATCCTATATCCTATCCTATCCTCTATCGTATCCTATCCTCTATCCTATCCTCTATCCTATCCTATCCTCTATCCTATCCTATCCTCTATCGTATCCTATCCTCTATCCTATCCAATCCCCTATGTTATCCTCTATCCTATCCTATCCTCCATCCTATCCTATCCTCTATCCTATAATATCCTCTATCCTATCCAATCCTCTATCCTATCCTCTATCCTATCCTCTATCCTATCCTATCCTCTATCCGTATCCTATCCTCTATCCGTATCCTATCCTCTATCCTATCCTATCCTCTATCCTATCCTATCCTCTATCCTATCCTATCCTCTATCCTATCCTATCCTCTATCCTGTCCTATCCTCCATCCTATCCTATCCTCTATCCTATAACATCATCTATCCTATCCTATCCCCTATCCTATCCTATCCTCTGTCCTATCCTATCCTCTCTCCTATCCTCTCCTCTATCCTATCCTATCCTCTATCCTATCCTATCCTCTACCCTATCCTATCCTCTACAATATCGTATCCTCTATAATATCGTATCCTGTATCCCATCCTGTCCTCTTTCCTATCCTATCCTCAATCCTATCCTATCCTCTATCCTTTGGTATCCTCTATCCTATCCAATCCTCTATCCTATCCTCTCCTCTATCCTATCCTATCCTCTATCCTATCCTATCCTCTATCTTATCCTATCCTATATCCTATCCTATCCTCTATCCTATCCTATCCTCTATCCTATCCTATCCTCTATCCTATCCTATCCTCTATAATATCGTATCCTCTATAATATCGTATCCTGTATCCTATCCTATCCTCTATCCTATCCTATCCTATATCCTATCCTATCCTCTATCCTATGCTATCCTCTATCCTATCCTATCCTCCATCCTATCCTATCCTCTATCCTATCCCATCCTCTATAATATCGTATCCTCTATAATATCGTATCCTGTATCCTATCCTGTAATCTTTCGTATCCTATCATCAATCCTATCCTATCCTCCATCGTCTCCCATCCTCTATAATACCCAATCCCCTATGTTATCCTCTATCCTATCCTATCCTCCATCCTATCCTATCCTCTATCCTATAATATCCTCTATCCTATCCAATCCTCTATCCTATCCTCTATCCTCTCCTCTATCCTATCCTATCCTCTACCCTATCCTATCCTCTATCCTATCCTATCCTATCCTCTATCCGTATCCTATCCTCTATCCTATCCTATCCTCTATCCTATCCTATCCTCTATCCTATCCTATCCTCTATTCTATCCTATCCTCTATCCTATCCTATCCTATCCTCTATAATATCGTATCCTCTATAATATCGCATCCTGTATCCTATCCTGTCCTCTTTCCTATCCTCTCCTCAATCCTATCCTATCGTCTATCCTATGGTATCCTCTATCCTATCCAATCCTCTATCCTATCCTATCCTCTATCCTATCCTATCCTCTATCCTATCCTATCCTATATCCTATCCTATCCTCTATCGTATCCTATCCTCTATCCTATCCTATCCTCTATCCTATCCTATCCTCTATCCTATCCTATCCTCTATCGTATCCTATCCTCTATCCTATCCAATCCCCTATGTTATCCTCTATCCTATCCTATCCTCCATCCTATCCTATCCTCTATCCTATAATATCCTCTATCCTATCCAATCCTCTATCCTATCCTCTATCCTATCCTCTATCCTATCCTATCCTCTATCCGTATCCTATCCTCTATCCGTATCCTATCCTCTATCCTATCCTATCCTCTATCCTATCCTATCCTCTATCCTATCCTATCCTCTATCCTATCCTATCCTCTATCCTGTCCTATCCTCCATCCTATCCTATCCTCTATCCTATAACATCATCTATCCTATCCTATCCCCTATCCTATCCTATCCTCTATCCTATCCTATCCTCTATCCTATCCTATCCTATCCTCTATCCTATCCTATCCTCTATCCTATCCTATCCTCTATCCTATCCTATCCTCTATCCTATCCTATCCTCTATCCTATCCTATCCTCTATCCTATCCTATCCTCTATCCTATCCTATCCTCTATCCTATCCTATCCTCTATCCTATCCTATCCTCTATCCTATCCTATCCTCTATCCTATCCTATCCTATATCCTATCCTATCCTCTATCGTATCCTATCCTCTATCCTATCCTATCCTCTATCCTATCCTATCCTCTATCCTATCCTATCCTCTATCGTATCCTATCCTCTATCCTATCCAATCCCCTATGTTATCCTCTATCCTATCCTATCCTCCATCCTATCCTATCCTCTATCCTATAATATCCTCTATCCTATCCAATCCTCTATCCTATCCTCTATCCTCTCCTCTATCCTATCCTATCCTCTATCCTATCCTATCCTCTATCCTATCCTATCCTCTATCCTATCCTATCCTCTATCCTATCCTATCCTCTATCCTATCCTATCCTCTATCCTGTCCTATCCTCCATCCTATACTATCCTCTATCCTATCCTATCCTCTATCCGTATCCTATCCTCTATCCTATCCTATCCTCTATCCTATCCTATCCTCTATCCTATCCTATCCTCTACCCTATCCTATCCTCTATCCTATCCTATCCTATCCTCTATCCGTATCCTATCCTCTATCCTATCCTATCCTCTATCCTATCCTATCCTCTATCCTATCCTATCCTCTATTCTATCCTATCCTCTATCCTATCCTATCCTATCCTCTATAATATCGTATCCTCTATAATATCGTATCCTGTATCCTATCCTGTCCTCTTTCCTATCCTCTCCTCAATCCTATCCTATCGTCTATCCTATGGTATCCTCTATCCTATCCAATCCTGTATCCTATCCTATCCTCTATCCTATCCTATCCTCTATCCTATCCTATCCTATATCCTATCCTATCCTCTATCGTATCCTATCCTCTATCCTATCCTCTATCCTATCCTATCCTCTATCCTATCCTATCCTCTATCGTATCCTATCCTCTATCCTATCCAATCCCCTATGTTATCCTCTATCCTATCCTATCCTCCATCCTATCCTATCCTCTATCCTATAATATCCTCTATCCTATCCAATCCTCTATCCTATCCTCTATCCTATCCTCTATCCTATCCTATCCTCTATCCGTATCCTATCCTCTATCCGTATCCTATCCTCTATCCTATCCTATCCTCTATCCTATCCTATCCTCTATCCTATCCTATCCTCTATCCTATCCTATCCTCTATCCTGTCCTATCCTCCATCCTATCCTATCCTCTATCCTATAACATCATCTATCCTATCCTATCCCCTATCCTATCCTATCCTCTGTCCTATCCTATCCTCTCTCCTATCCTCTCCTCTATCCTATCCTATCCTCTATCCTATCCTATCCTCTACCCTATCCTATCCTCTACAATATCGTATCCTCTATAATATCGTATCCTGTATCCCATCCTGTCCTCTTTCCTATCCTATCCTCAATCCTATCCTATCCTCTATCCTTTGGTATCCTCTATCCTATCCAATCCTCTATCCTATCCTCTCCTCTATCCTATCCTATCCTCTATCCTATCCTATCCTCTATCTTATCCTATCCTATATCCTATCCTATCCTCTATCCTATCCTATCCTCTATCCTATCCTATCCTCTATCCTATCCTATCCTCTATAATATCGTATCCTCTATAATATCGTATCCTGTATCCTATCCTATCCTCTATCCTATCCTATCCTATATCCTATCCTATCCTCTATCCTATGCTATCCTCTATCCTATCCTATCCTCCATCCTATCCTATCCTCTATCCTATCCCATCCTCTATAATATCGTATCCTCTATAATATCGTATCCTGTATCCTATCCTGTAATCTTTCGTATCCTATCATCAATCCTATCCTATCCTCCATCGTCTCCCATCCTCTATCCTACCCAATCCCCTATGTTATCCTCTATCCTATCCTATCCTCCATCCTATCCTATCCTCTATCCTATAATATCCTCTATCCTATCCAATCCTCTATCCTATCCTCTATCCTCTCCTCTATCCTATCCTATCCTCTACCCTATCCTATCCTCTATCCTATCCTATCCTATCCTCTATCCGTATCCTATCCTCTATCCTATCCTATCCTCTATCCTATCCTATCCTCTATCCTATCCTATCCTCTATTCTATCCTATCCTCTATCCTATCCTATCCTATCCTCTATAATATCGTATCCTCTATAATATCGCATCCTGTATCCTATCCTGTCCTCTTTCCTATCCTCTCCTCAATCCTATCCTATCGTCTATCCTATGGTATCCTCTATCCTATCCAATCCTCTATCCTATCCTATCCTCTATCCTATCCTATCCTCTATCCTATCCTATCCTATATCCTATCCTATCCTCTATCGTATCCTATCCTCTATCCTATCCTATCCTCTATCCTATCCTATCCTCTATCCTATCCTATCCTCTATCGTATCCTATCCTCTATCCTATCCAATCCCCTATGTTATCCTCTATCCTATCCTATCCTCCATCCTATCCTATCCTCTATCCTATAATATCCTCTATCCTATCCAATCCTCTATCCTATCCTCTATCCTATCCTCTATCCTATCCTATCCTCTATCCGTATCCTATCCTCTATCCGTATCCTATCCTCTATCCTATCCTATCCTCTATCCTATCCTATCCTCTATCCTATCCTATCCTCTATCCTATCCTATCCTCTATCCTGTCCTATCCTCCATCCTATCCTATCCTCTATCCTATAACATCATCTATCCTATCCTATCCCCTATCCTATCCTATCCTCTATCCTATCCTATCCTCTATCCTATCCTATCCTATCCTCTATCCTATCCTATCCTCTATCCTATCCTATCCTCTATCCTATCCTATCCTCTATCCTATCCTATCCTCTATCCTATCCTATCCTCTATCCTATCCTATCCTCTATCCTATCCTATCCTCTATCCTATCCTATCCTCTATCCTATCCTATCCTCTATCCTATCCTATCCTCTATCCTATCCTATCCTATATCCTATCCTATCCTCTATCGTATCCTATCCTCTATCCTATCCTATCCTCTATCCTATCCTATCCTCTATCCTATCCTATCCTCTATCGTATCCTATCCTCTATCCTATCCAATCCCCTATGTTATCCTCTATCCTATCCTATCCTCCATCCTATCCTATCCTCTATCCTATAATATCCTCTATCCTATCCAATCCTCTATCCTATCCTCTATCCTATCCTCTATCCTATCCTATCCTCTATCCGTATCCTATCCTCTATCCTATCCTATCCTCTATCCTATCCTATCCTCTATCCTATCCTATCCTCTATCCTATCCTATCCTCTATCCTGTCCTATCCTCCATCCTATACTATCCTCTATCCTATCCTATCCTCTATCCGTATCCTATCCTCTATCCTATCCTATCCTCTATCCTATCCTATCCTCTATCCTATCCTATCCTCTATTCTATCCTATCCTCTATCCTATCCTATCCTGTATCCTATCCTATCCTCTATAATATCGTATCCTCTATAATATCGTATCCTGTATCCTATCCTGTAATCTTTCCTATCCTATCATCAATCCTATCCCATCCTCCATCGTCTCCCATCCTCTATCCTATCCAATCCCCTATGTTATCCTCTATCCTATCTTATCCTCTATCCTATCCTATCCTCAATCCTATCCTATCAACTATCCTATCCTATCCTCTATCCTATCCTATCCTATCAACTATCCTATCCTATCCTCTATCCTATCCTATCCTCTATCCTCTCCTATCCTCTATCCTATCCTATCCTATCCTCTATCCTATCCTATCCTCTATCCTATCCTATCCTCTGTCCTATCCTATCCTCTCTCCTATCCTCTCCTCTATCCTATCCTATCCTATATCGTATCCTATCCTCTACAATATCGTATCCTCTATAATATTGTATCCTGTATCCTATCCTGTCCTCTTTCCTATCCTATCCACAATCCTATCCTATCCTCTATCCTTTGGTATCCTCTATCATATCCAATCCTCTATCCTATCCTATCCTCTATCCTATCCTATCCTCTATCCTATCCTATCCTATATCCTATCCTATCGTCTATCCTATCCTATCCTCTGTCCTATCCTATCCTCTCTCCTATCCTCTCCTCTATCCTATCCTATCCTCTATCCTCTCCTATCCTCTATCCTATCCTATCCTATCCTCTATCCTATCCTATCCTCTATCCTATCCTATCCTCTGTCCTATCCTATCCTCTCTCCTATCCTCTCCTCTATCCTATCCTATCCTATATCGTATCCTATCCTCTACAATATCGTATCCTCTATAATATTGTATCCTGTATCCTATCCTGTCCTCTTTCCTATCCTATCCACAATCCTATCCTATCCTCTATCCTTTGGTATCCTCTATCATATCCAATCCTCTATCCTATCCTATCCTCTATCCTATCCTATCCTCTATCCTATCCTATCCTATATCCTATCCTATCGTCTATCCTATCCTATCCTCTGTCCTATCCTATCCTCTCTCCTATCCTCTCCTCTATCCTATCCTATCCTCTATCCTATCCTATCCTCTACCCTATCCTATCCTCTACAATATCGTATCCTCTATAATATCGTATCCTGTATCCCATCCTGTCCTCTTTCCTATCCTATCCTCAATCCTATCCTATCCTCTATCCTTTGGTATCCTCTATCCTATCCAATCCTCTATCCTATCCTCTCCTCTATCCTATCCTATCCTCTATCCTATCCTATCCTCTATCTTATCCTATCCTATATCCTATCCTATCCTCTATCCTATCCTATCCTCTATCCTATCCTATCCTCTATCCTATCCTATCCTCTATAATATCGTATCCTCTATAATATCGTATCCTGTATCCTATCCTATCCTCTATCCTATCCTATCCTCTATCCTATCCTATCCTATATCCTATCGTATCCTCTATCCTATGCTATCCTCTATCCTATCCTATCCTCCATCCTATCCTATCCTCTATCCTATCCCATCCTCTATAATATCGTATCCTCTATAATATCGTATCCTGTATCCTATCCTGTAATCTTTCGTATCCTATCATCAATCCTATCCTATCCTCCATCGTCTCCCATCCCCTATCCTACCCAATCCCCTATGTTATCCTCTATCCTATCCTATCCTCCATCCTATCCTATCCTCTATCCTATAATATCCTCTATCCTATCCAATCCTCTATCCTAGCCTCTATCCTCTCCTCTATCCTATCCTATCCTCTACCCTATCCTATCCTCTATCCTATCCTATCCTATCCTCTATCCGTATCCTATCCTCTATCCTATCCTATCCTCTATCCTATCCTATCCTCTATCCTATCCTATCCTCTATTCTATCCTATCCTCTATCCTATCCTATCCTATCCTCTATAATATCGTATCCTCTATAATATCGTATCCTGTATCCTATCCTGTCCTCTTTCCTATCCTCTCCTCAATCCTATCCTATCGTCTATCCTATGGTATCCTCTATCCTATCCAATCCTCTATCCTATCCTATCCTCTATCCTATCCTATCCTCTATCCTATCCTATCCTATATCCTATCCTATCCTCTATCGTATCCTATCCTCTATCCTATCCTATCCTCTATCCTATCCTATCCTCTATCCTATCCTATCCTCTATCGTATCCTATCCTCTATCCTATCCAATCCCCTATGTTATCCTCTATCCTATCCTATCCTCCATCCTATCCTATCCTCTATCCTATAATATCCTCTATCCTATCCAATCCTCTATCCTATCCTCTATCCTATCCTCTATCCTATCCTATCCTCTATCCGTATCCTATCCTCTATCCGTATCCTATCCTCTATCCTATCCTATCCTCTATCCTATCCTATCCTCTATCCTATCCTATCCTCTATCCTATCCTATCCTCTATCCTGTCCTATCCTCCATCCTATCCTATCCTCTATCCTATAACATCATCTATCCTATCCTATCCCCTATCCTATCCTATCCTCTATCCTATCCTATCCTCTATCCTATCCTATCCTATCCTCTATCCTATCCTATCCTCTATCCTATCCTATCCTCTATCCTATCCTATCCTCTATCCTATCCTATCCTCTATCCTATCCTATCCTCTATCCTATCCTATCCTCTATCCTATCCTATCCTCTATCCTATCCTATCCTCTATCCTATCCTATCCTCTATCCTATCCTATCCTCTATCCTATCCTATCCTCTATCCTATCCTATCCTCTATCCTATCCTATCCTATATCCTATCCTATCCTCTATCGTATCCTATCCTCTATCCTATCCTATCCTCTATCCTATCCTATCCTCTATCCTATCCTATCCTCTATCGTATCCTATCCTCTATCCTATCCAATCCCCTATGTTATCCTCTATCCTATCCTATCCTCCATCCTATCCTATCCTCTATCCTATAATATCCTCTATCCTATCCAATCCTCTATCCTATCCTCTATCCTATCCTCTATCCTATCCTATCCTCTATCCGTATCCTATCCTCTATCCTATCCTATCCTCTATCCTATCCTATCCTCTATCCTATCCTATCCTCTATCCTATCCTATCCTCTATCGTATCCTATCCTCTATCCTATCCAATCCCCTATGTTATCCTCTATCCTATCCTATCCTCCATCCTATCCTATCCTCTATCCTATAATATCCTCTATCCTATCCAATCCTCTATCCTATCCTCTATCCTATCCTCTATCCTATCCTATCCTCTATCCGTATCCTATCCTCTATCCTATCCTATCCTCTATCCTATCCTATCCTCTATCCTATCCTATCCTCTATCCTATCCTATCCTATATCCTGTCCTATCCTCCATCCTATACTATCCTCTATCCTATAACATCATCTATCCTATCCTATCCCCTATCCTATCCTATCCTCTATCCTATCCTATCCTCTATCCTATCCTATCCTCTGCCCTATAATATCCTCTATCCTATCCTATCCTCTATCCTATCCTATCCTCTATCCTATCCTATCCTCTATCCTATCCTATCCTCTATCCTATCCTATCCTCTATCCTATCCTATCCTCTATCCTATCCTATCCTCTATCCTATCCTATCCTCTATCCTATCCTATCCTCTATCCTATCCTATCCTCTATCCTGTCCTATCCTCCATCCTATCCTATCCTCTATCCTATAACATCATCTATCCTATCCTATCCCCTATCCTATCCTATCCTCTATCCTATCCTATCCTCTATCCTATCCTATCCTATCCTCTATCCTATCCTATCCTCTATCCTATCCTATCCTCTATCCTATCCTATCCTCTATCCTATCCTATCCTCTATCCTATCCTATCCTCTATCCTATCCTATCCTCTATCCTATCCTATCCTCTATCCTATCCTATCCTCTATCCTATCCTATCCTCTATCCTATCCTATCCTCTATCCTATCCTATCCTATATCCTATCCTATCCTCTATCGTATCCTATCCTCTATCCTATCCTATCCTCTATCCTATCCTATCCTCTATCCTATCCTATCCTCTATCGTATCCTATCCTCTATCCTATCCAATCCCCTATGTTATCCTCTATCCTATCCTATCCTCCATCCTATCCTATCCTCTATCCTATAATATCCTCTATCCTATCCAATCCTCTATCCTATCCTCTATCCTATCCTCTATCCTATCCTATCCTCTATCCGTATCCTATCCTCTATCCTATCCTATCCTCTATCCTATCCTATCCTCTATCCTATCCTATCCTCTATCCTATCCTATCCTATATCCTGTCCTATCCTCCATCCTATACTATCCTCTATCCTATAACATCATCTATCCTATCCTATCCCCTATCCTATCCTATCCTCTATCCTATCCTATCCTCTATCCTATCCTATCCTCTGCCCTATAATATCCTCTATCCTATCCTATCCTCTATCCTATCCTATCCTCTATCCTATCCTATCCTCTATCCTATCCTATCCTCTATCCTATCCTATCCTCTATCCTATCCTATCCTCTATCCTATCCTATCCTCTATCCTATCCTATCCTCTATCCTATCCTATCCTCTATCCTATCCTATCCTCTATCCTATCCTATCCTCTATCCTATCCTATCCTCTATCCTATCCTATCCTCTATCCTATCCTATCCTCTATCCTATCCTATCCTCTATCCTATCCTATCCTCTATCCTATCCTATCCTCTATCCTATCCTATCCTCTATCCTATCCTCTCCTCTATCCTATCCTATCCTCTATCCTATCCTATCCTCTATCCTATCCTATCCTCTATCCTATCCTATCCTCTATCCTATCCAATCCTCTATCCTATCCTTTCCTCTATTCTATCCTATCCTCTATACTATCCTATCCTATATCCTATCCTATCCTCTATCCTATCCTATCCTCTATCCTATCCTATCCTCTATCCTATCCTATCCTCTATAATATCGTATCCTCTATAATATCGTATCCTCTATAATATCGTATCCTGTATCCTATAATATCATCTATCCTATCCTATTCTCTATCCTATCCTATATTCTATCCTATCCTATCTTCAATTCTTTCCTATGCTCTATCATCTGCTCTATCCCCTCCTATCCTCAATCCTATCCTATCCTCTATCCGATCCTATCCTCTATCCTATCCAATCCTATATCCTATCCTCTATCCTATCCTATCCTCCATCCTATCCTATCCTCTATCCTATAATATCATCTATACTATCCTATCCTCTATCCTATCCTATCCTCTATCGTCTCCTATCCTCTATGCTATCCAATCCCCTGTGTTATCCTCTATCCTATCCTATCCTCTATAATATCCTATCCTCTATCCTATCCTATCCTCTGTCCTATAATATCCTCTATCCTATCCTATCCTCTGTCCTATAATATCCTCTATCCTATCCTATCCTCTATCTTATCCTATCCTCCATCCTATCCTATACTCTATCCTATAACATCATCTATCCTATAACATCATCCATCCTATCCTATCCTCTATCCTATCCTATCCTCTATCCTATCCTGTCCTCTATCCTATCGTATCCTCTATCCGTATCCTATCCTCTATCCTATCCTATCCTCTATCCTATCCTATCCTCTATCCTATCCTATCCTCTATCCTATCCTATCCTATATCCTGTCCTATCCTCCATCCTATACTATCCTCTATCCTATAACATCATCTATCCTATCCTATCCCCTATCCTATCCTATCCTCTATCCTATCCTATCCTCTATCCTATCCTATCCTCTGCCCTATAATATCCTCTATCCTATCCTATCCTCTATCCTATCCTATCCTCTATCCTATCCTATCCTCTATCCTATCCTATCCTCTATCCTATCCTATCCTCTATCCTATCCTATCCTCTATCCTATCCTATCCTCTATCCTATCCTATCCTCTATCCTATCCTATCCTCTATCCTATCCTATCCTCTATCCTATCCTATCCTCTATCCTATCCTATCCTCTATCCTATCCTATCCTCTATCCTATCCTATCCTCTATCCTATCCTATCCTCTATCCTATCCTATCCTCTATCCTATCCTATCCTCTATCCTATCCTATCCTCTATCCTATCCTATCCTCTCTCCTATCCTATCCTCTATAATATCGTATCCTCTATAATATCGTATCCTGTATCCTATCCTGTCCTCTTTCCTATCCTATCCTCAATCCTATCCTATCCTCTATCCTTTCGTGTTCTCTATCCTATCCAATCCTCTATCCTATCCTTTCCTCTATTCTATCCTATCCTCTATACTATCCTATCCTATATCCTATCCTATCCTCTATCCTATCCTATCCTCTATCCTATCCTATCCTCTATCCTATCCTATCCTCTATAATATCGTATCCTCTATAATATCGTATCCTCTATAATATCGTATCCTGTATCCTATAATATCATCTATCCTATCCTATTCTCTATCCTATCCTATATTCTATCCTATCCTATCTTCAATTCTTTCCTATGCTCTATCATCTGCTCTATCCCCTCCTATCCTCAATCCTATCCTATCCTCTATCCGATCCTATCCTCTATCCTATCCAATCCTATATCCTATCCTCTATCCTATCCTATCCTCCATCCTATCCTATCCTCTATCCTATAATATCATCTATACTATCCTATCCTCTATCCTATCCTATCCTCTATCGTCTCCTATCCTCTATGCTATCCAATCCCCTGTGTTATCCTCTATCCTATCCTATCCTCTATAATATCCTATCCTCTATCCTATCCTATCCTCTGTCCTATAATATCCTCTATCCTATCCTATCCTCTGTCCTATAATATCCTCTATCCTATCCTATCCTCTATCTTATCCTATCCTCCATCCTATCCTATACTCTATCCTATAACATCATCTATCCTATAACATCATCCATCCTATCCTATCCTCTATCCTATCCTATCCTCTATCCTATCCTGTCCTCTATCCTATCGTATCCTCCATCCTATCCTATCCTCTATCCTATCCTATCCTCTATCCTATCCTATTCTCTATCCTATCCTATCCTGTTTCCTATCCTATCAACTATCCTATCCTATCCTCTATCCTATCCTATCCTCTATAATATCCTATCCTCTATCCTATCCTATCCTCTGTCCTATAATATCCTCTATCCTATCCTATCCTCTATCCTATCCTATCCTCTATCCTATCCTATCCTCTATCCTATCCTATCCTCTATGCTATCCTATCCTCTGTCCTATAATATCCTCTATCCTATCCTATCCTCTATCCTATCCTATCCTCTATCCTGTCCTATCCTCCATCCTATCCTATACTCTATCCTATAACATCATCTATCCTATAACATCATCTATCCTATCCTATCCTCTATCCTATCCTATCCTCTATGCTATCCTATCCTCTATCCTATCCTATCCTCTATCCTACCCTATCCTCTATCCTATCCTATCCTCTATCCTATCCTATCTTGTATCCTATCATATCAACTATCCTATCCTATCCTCTATCCTATCCTATCCTCTATCCTATCCTATCCTCTATCCTATCCTATCCTCTATCGTATCCTATCCTCTATCCTATCCAATCCCCTATGTTATCCTCTATCCTATCCCATCCTCCATCCTATCCTATCCTCTATCCTATAATATCCTCTATCCTATCCAATCCTCTATCCTATCCTCTATCCTATCCTCTATCCTATCCTATCCTCTATCCGTATCCTATCCTCTATCCTATCCTATCCTCTATCCTATCCTATCCTCTATCCTATCCTATCCTCTATCCTATCCTATCCTCTATCCTGTCCTATCCTCCATCCTATCCTATCCTCTATCCTATAACATCATCTATCCTATCCTATCCCCTATCCTATCCTATCCTATCCTCTATCCTATCATATCCTCTATCCTATCCTATCCTCTGCCCTATAATATCCTCTATCCTATCCTATCCTCTATCCTATCCTATCCTCTATCCTATCCTATCCTCTATCCTATCCTATCCTCTATCCTATCCTATCCTCTATCCTATCCTATCCTCTATCCTATCCTATCCTCTATCCTATCCTATCCTCTATCCTATCCTATCCTCTATCCTATCCTATCCTCTATCCTATCCTATCCTCTATCCTATCCTATCCTCTATCCTATCCTATCCTCTATCCTATCCTATCCTCTATCCTATCCTATCCTCTATCCTATCCTATCCTCTATCCTATCCTATCCTCTATCCTATCCTCTATCCTATCCTATCCTCTATCCTATCCTATCTTCTATCCTATTCTATCCTCTATCCTATCCTATCCTCTATCCTATCCTATCCTCTATCCTATCCTATCCTCTATCCTATCCTATCCTGTATCCTATCATATCAACTATCCTATCCTATCCTCTATCCTATCCTATCCTCTATCCTATCCTATCCTCTATCCTATCCTATCCTGTATCCTATCCTATCAACTATCCTATCCTATCCTCTATCCTATCCTATCCTCTATCCTAACCTATCCTCTATCCTATCCTATCCTCTGTCCTATCCTATCCTCTATCCTATCCTATCCTCATCCTATCCTATCCTCTCTCCTATCCTATCCTCTATAATATCGTATCCTCTATAATATCGTATCCTGTATCCTATCCTGTCCTCTTTCCTATCCTATCCTCAATCCTATCCTATCCTCTATCCTTTGGTGTTCTCTATCCTATCCAATCCTCTATCCTATCCTTTCCTCTATTCTATCCTATCCTCTATACTATCCTATCCTATATCCTATCCTATCCTCTATCCTATCCTATCCTCTATCCTATCCTATCCTCTATCCTATCCTATCCTCTATCCTATCCTATCCTCTATCCTATCCTATCCTCTACCCTATCCTATCCTCTATCCTATCCTATCCTCTATCCTATCCTATCCTCTATCCTATCCTATCCTCTATCCTATCCTATCCTCTATCCTATCCTATCCTCTATCCTATCCTATCCTCTATCCTATCCTATCCTCTATCCTATCCTATCCTCTATCCTATCCTATCCTCTATCCTATCCTATCCTCTATCCTATCCTATCCTGTATCCTATCATATCAACTATCCTATCCTATCCTCTATCCTATCCTATCCTCCATCCTATCCAATCCCCTATGTTATCCTCTATCCTATCTTATCCTCTATCCTATTCTATCCTCCATCCTATCCTATCCTCTATCCTATAATATCCTCTATCCTATCCAATCCTCTACCGTCTCCTATCCTGTATCCGATCCAATCCCCTATCCTCTATCCTATCCTATTCTCTATCCTATCCTCTATCGTATCCTATCCTCTATCCTCTCCTATCCTCAATCCTATCCTATCCTCTATCCGATCCTATCCTCTGTCCTATCCAATCCTATATCCTATCCTCAATCCTATCCTATCCTCTATCCTATCCTATCCTCTATCCTATCCTATCCTCTCTCCTATCCTATCCTCTATCCTATCCTATCCTGTATCCTATCCTATCAACTATCCCATCCTATCCTCTATCCTATCCTATCCTCTATCCTATCCTATCCTCTATCCTATCCTATCCTCTATCCTATCCTATCCTATATCCTATCCTATCCTCTATCCTATCATATCCTCTATCCTATCCTATCCTCTATCCTATCCTATCCTCTATCCTATCCAATCCTCTACCGTCTCCTATCCTGTATCCGATCCAATCCCCTATCCTCTGTCCTATCCTCTTCTCTATCCTATCCTCTATCGTATCCTATCCTCTATCCTATCCAATCCTCTATCTTCTCCTATCCTCTATCCTATCCTATCCTCAACCCTATCCTATCCTCAATTCTATCGTATACTCCATACTATCCTATCCGCTATCCTCTCCTATCCTCTATCCTATCCTATCCTTTATCCTATCCTATCCTCTATCCTGTCCTATCCTCCATCCTATCCTATCCTCTATCCTATAACATCATCTATCCTATCCTATTCTCTATCCTATCCTATATTCTATCCTATCCTATCCTCAATTCTTGCCTATGCTCTATCATCTGCTCTATCCTCTCCTATCCTCAATCCTATCCTATCCTCTATCCGATCCTATCGTCTATCCTATCCGATCCTATATCCTATCCTCTATCCTATCCTATCCTCCATCCTATCCTATTCTCTATCCTATATTATCATCTATCCTATCCTATCCTCCATCCATTCCTATCCTCTATCCTTTAACATCATCTATCCTATCCTATCCTCTATCCTATCCTATCCTCTATCCTATCCTATCCTCTATCCTATCCTATCCTCTATCCTATCCTATCCTCTATCCTATCCTATCCTCTATCCTATCCTATCCTCTATCCTATCCTATCCTCTATCCTATCCTATCCTCTATCCTATCCTATCCTCTATCCTATCCTCTATCCTATCCTATCCTGTATCCTATCATATCAACTATCCTATCCTATCCTCTATCCTATCCTATCCTCTATCCTATCCAATCCCCTATGTTATCCTCTATCCTATCTTATCCTCTATCCTATTCTATCCTCCATCCTATCCTATCCTCTATCCTATAATATCCTCTATCCTATCCAATCCTCTACCGTCTCCTATCCTGTATCCGATCCAATCCCCTATCCTCTATCCTATCCTATTCTCTATCCTATCCTCTATCGTATCCTATCCTCTATCCTCTCCTATCCTCAATCCTATCCTATCCTCTATCCGATCCTATCCTCTGTCCTATCCAATCCTATATCCTATCCTCAATCCTATCCTATCCTCTATCCTATCCTATCCTCTATCCTATCCTATCCTCTCTCCTATCCTATCCTCTATCCTATCCTATCCTGTATCCTATCCTATCAACTATCCCATCCTATCCTCTATCCTATCCTATCCTCTATCCTATCCTATCCTCTATCCTATCCTATCCTCTATCCTATCCTATCCTATATCCTATCCTATCCTCTATCCTATCCTATCCTCTATCCTATCCTATCCTCCATCCTATCCTATCCTCTATAATATCGTATCCTCTATAATATCGTATCCTGTATCCTATCCTGTAATCTTTCCTATCCTATCATCAATCCTATCATATCCTCTATGGTCTCCTATCCTCTATCCTATCCAATCCCCTATGTTATCCTCTATCCTATCTTATCCTCTATCCTATCCTAACCTCCATCCTATCCTATCCTCTATCCTATAATATCCTCTATCCTATCCCATCCTCTATCCTATCCAATCCTCTACCGTCTCCTATCCTGTATCCGATCCAATCCCCTATCCTCTGTCCTATCCTCTTCTCTATCCTATCCTCTATCGTATCCTATCCTCTATCCTATCCAATCCTCTATCTTCTCCTATCCTCTATCCTATCCTATCCTCAACCCTATCCTATCCTCAATTCTATCGTATACTCCATACTATCCTATCCGCTATCCTATCCTATCCTCTATCCTATCCTATACTCTATCCTCTCCTATCCTCTATCCTATCCTATCCTTTATCCTATCCTATCCTCTATCCTGTCCTATCCTCCATCCTATCCTATCCTCTATCCTATAACATCATCTATCCTATCCTATTCTCTATCCTATCCTATATTCTATCCTATCCTATCCTCAATTCTTGCCTATGCTCTATCATCTGCTCTATCCTCTCCTATCCTCAATCCTATCCTATCCTCTATCCGATCCTATCGTCTATCCTATCCGATCCTATATCCTATCCTCTATCCTATCCTATCCTCCATACTATCCTATTCTCTATCCTATATTATCATCTATCCTATCCTATCCTCTATCCTATCCTATCCTCTATCCTATCCTATCCTCTATCCTATCCTATCCTCTATCCTGTCCTATCCTCCATCCATTCCTATCCTCTATCCTTTAACATCATCTATTCTATCCTATCCTCTATCCTATCCTATCCTCTATCCTATCCTATCCTCTATCCTATCCTATCCTCTATCCTATCCTATCCTCTATCCTATCCTATCCTCTATCCTATCCTATCCTCTATCCTATCCTATCCTCTATCCTATCCTATCCTCTATCCTATCCTATCCTCTATCCTATCCTATCCTCTATCCTATCCTATCCTCTATCCTATCCTATCCTCTATCCTATCCTATCCTCTATCCTATCCTATCCTCTATCCTATCCTCTATCCTATCCTATCCTGTATCCTATCATATCAACTATCCTATCCTATCCTCTATCCTATCCTATCCTCTATCCTATCCAATCCCCCATGTTATCCTCTATATTATCTTATCCTCTATCCTATTCTATCCTCCATCCTATCCTATCCTCTATCCTATAATATCCTCTATCCTATCCAATCCTCTACCGTCTCCTATCCTGTATCCGATCCAATCCCCTATCCTCTATCCTATCCTATTCTCTATCCTATCCTCTATCGTATCCTATCCTCTATCCTCTCCTATCCTCAATCCTATCCTATCCTCTATACGATCCTATCCTCTGTCCTATCCAATCCTATATCCTATCCTCTATCCTATCCTATCCTCCATCCTATCCTATCCTCTATCCTATAATATCATCTATCCTATCCTATCCTCTATCCTATCCTATCCTCCGTCCTATAATATCCTCTATCCTATCCTATCCTCTATCCTATCCTATCCTCTATCCTATCCTATCCTCTATCCTGTCCTATCCTCCATCCTATCATATCCTCTATCCTATAACATCATCTATCCTATCCTATCCTCTATCCTATCCTATCCTCTATCCTATCCTATCCTCTATCCTATCCTATCCTCTATCCTATCCTATCCTCTACCCTATCCTATCCTCTACCCTATCCTATCCTATATCCTATCCTATCCTCTATCCTATCCTATCCTCTATCCTATCCTATCCTCTATCCTATCCTATCCTCTATCCTATCCTATCCTCTATAATATCGTATCCTCTATCCTATCCTATCCTCTATCCTATCCTATCCTCTATCCTATCCTATCCTCTATCCTATCCTATCCTCTATAATATCGTATCCTCTATAATATCGTATCCTGTATCCTATCCTGTAAACTTTCGTATCCTATCATCAATCCTATCCTATCCTCTATGGTCTCCTATCCTCTATCCGATCCAATCCCCTATGTTATCCTCTATCCTATCTTATCCTCTATCCTATCCTAACCTCCATCCTATCCTATCCTCTATCCTATAATATCCTCTATCCTATCCTATCCTCTATCCTATCCAATCCTCTACCGTCTCCTATCCTGTATCCGATGCAATCCCCTATCCTCTATCCTATCCTCTTCTCTATCCTATCCTCTATCGTATCCTATCCTCTATCCTATCCAATCCTCTATCTTCTCCTATCCTGTATCCTATCCTATCCTCAACCCTATCCTATCCTCAATTCTATCGTATACTCCATACTATCCTATCCGCTATCCTATCCTATCCTCTATCCTATCCTATACTCTATCCTCTCCTATCCTCTATCCTATCCTATCCTTTATCCTATCCTATCCTCTATCCTATCCTATACTCTATCCTCTCCTATCCTCTATCCTATCCTATCCTTTATCCTATCCTATCCTCTATCCTATCCTATCCTCTATCCTATCCTATCCTCTATCGTCTCCTATCATCTATGCTATCCAATCCCCTATGTTATCCTCTATCCTATCCTATCCTCTATAATATCCTATCCTTTATCCTATCCTATCCTCTGTCCTATAATATCCTCTATCCTATCCTATCCTCTATCCTATCCTATCCTCTATCCTATCCTATCCTGTATCCTGTCCTATCCTCCATCCTATCCTATCCTCTAGCCTATAACATCATCAATCCTATCCTATTCTCTATCCTATCCTATATTCTATCCTATCCTATCCTCAATTCTTGCCTATGCTCTATCATCTGCTCTATCCTCTCCTATCCTCAATCCTATCCTATCCTCTATCCTATCCTATCCTCTATCCTATCCTATCCTCTCTCCTATCCTATCCTCTATCCTATCCTATCCTGTATCCTATCCTATCAACTATCCCATCCTATCCTCTATCCTATTCTATCCTCCATCCTATCCTATCCTCTATCCTATAATATCCTCTATCCTATCCAATCCTCTACCGTCTCCTATCCTGTATCCGATCCAATCCCCTATCCTCTATCCTATCCTATTCTCTATCCTATCCTCTATCGTATCCTATCCTCTATCCTCTCCTATCCTCAATCCTATCCTATCCTCTATACGATCCTATCCTCTGTCCTATCCAATCCTATATCCTATCCTCTATCCTATCCTATCCTCCATCCTATCCTATCCTCTATCCTATAATATCATCTATCCTATCCTATCCTCTATCCTATCCTATCCTCCGTCCTATAATATCCTCTATCCTATCCTATCCTCTATCCTATCCTATCCTCTATCCTATCCTATCCTCTATCCTGTCCTATCCTCCATCCTATCATATCCTCTATCCTATAACATCATCTATCCTATCCTATCCTCTATCCTATCCTATCCTCTATCCTATCCTATCCTCTATCCTATCCTATCCTCTATCCTATCCTATCCTCTACCCTATCCTATCCTCTACCCTATCCTATCCTATATCCTATCCTATCCTCTATCCTATCCTATCCTCTATCCTATCCTATCCTCTATCCTATCCTATCCTCTATCCTATCCTATCCTCTATAATATCGTATCCTCTATCCTATCCTATCCTCTATCCTATCCTATCCTCTATCCTATCCTATCCTCTATCCTATCCTATCCTCTATAATATCGTATCCTCTATAATATCGTATCCTGTATCCTATCCTGTAAACTTTCGTATCCTATCATCAATCCTATCCTATCCTCTATGGTCTCCTATCCTCTATCCGATCCAATCCCCTATGTTATCCTCTATCCTATCTTATCCTCTATCCTATCCTAACCTCCATCCTATCCTATCCTCTATCCTATAATATCCTCTATCCTATCCTATCCTCTATCCTATCCAATCCTCTACCGTCTCCTATCCTGTATCCGATGCAATCCCCTATCCTCTATCCTATCCTCTTCTCTATCCTATCCTCTATCGTATCCTATCCTCTATCCTATCCAATCCTCTATCTTCTCCTATCCTGTATCCTATCCTATCCTCAACCCTATCCTATCCTCAATTCTATCGTATACTCCATACTATCCTATCCGCTATCCTATCCTATCCTCTATCCTATCCTATACTCTATCCTCTCCTATCCTCTATCCTATCCTATCCTTTATCCTATCCTATCCTCTATCCTATCCTATCCTCTATCCTATCCTATCCTCTATCGTCTCCTATCATCTATGCTATCCAATCCCCTATGTTATCCTCTATCCTATCCTATCCTCTATAATATCCTATCCTTTATCCTATCCTATCCTCTGTCCTATAATATCCTCTATCCTATCCTATCCTCTATCCTATCCTATCCTCTATCCTATCCTATCCTGTATCCTGTCCTATCCTCCATCCTATCCTATCCTCTAGCCTATAACATCATCAATCCTATCCTATTCTCTATCCTATCCTATATTCTATCCTATCCTATCCTCAATTCTTGCCTATGCTCTATCATCTGCTCTATCCTCTCCTATCCTCAATCCTATCCTATCCTCTATCCTATCCTATCCTCTATCCTATCCTATCCTCTCTCCTATCCTATCCTCTATCCTATCCTATCCTGTATCCTATCCTATCAACTATCCCATCCTATCCTCTATCCTATCCTATCCTCTATCCTATCCTATCCTCTATCCTATCCTATCCTCTATCCTATCCTATCCTATATCCTATCCTATCCTCTATCCTATCCTATCCTCTATCCTATCCTATCCTCTATCCTATCCTATCCTCTATAATATCGTATCCTCTATAATATCGTATCCTGTATCCTATCCTGTAATCTTTCCTATCCTATCATCAATCCTATCCTATCCTCTATGGTCTCCTATCCTCTATCCTATCCAATCCCCTATGTTATCCTCTATCCTATCTTATCCTCTATCCTATCCTAACCTCCATCCTATCCTATCCTCTATCCTATAATATCCTCTATCCTATCCTATTCTCTATCCTATCCAATCCTCTACCGTCTCCTATCCTGTATCCGATCCAATCCCCTATCCTCTATCCTATCCTCTTCTCTATCCTATCCTCTATCGTATCCTATCCTCTATCCTATCCAATCCTCTATCTTCTCCTATCCTCTATCCTATCCTACCCTCAACCCTATCCTATCCTCAATTCTATCGTATACTCCATACTATCCTATCCGCTATCCTATCCTATCCTCCATCCTATCCTATCCTCTATCCTATAATATCATCTATCCTATCCTATCCTCTATCCTATCCTATCCTCTGTCCTATAATATCCTCTATCCTATCCTATCCTCTATCCTATCCTATCCTCTATCCTATCCTATCCTCTATCCTGTCCTATCCTCCATCCTATCCTATCCTCTATCCTATAACATCATCTATCCTATCCTATCCTCTATCCTATCCTATCCTCTATCCTATCCTATCCTCTATCCTATCATATCCTCTATCCTATCCTATCCTCTATCCTATCCTATCCTCTATCCTATCCTATCCTCTATCCTATCCTATCCTCTATCCTATCCTATCCTCTATCCTATCCTATCCTCTATCCTATCCTATCCTCTATCCTATCCTATCCTCTATCCTATCCTATCCTGTATCCTATCATATCAACTATCCTATCCTATCCTCTATCCTATCCTATCCTCTATCCTATCCTATCCTATATCCTATCCTATCCTCTATCCTATCCTATCCTCTATCCCATCCTATCCTCCATCCTATCCTATCCTCTATCCTATCCTATCCTCTATAATATCGTATCCACTATAATATCGTATCCTGTATCCTATCCTGTAATCTTTCCTATCCTATCATCAATCCTATCCTATCCTCCATCGTCTCCCATCCTCTATCCTATCCAATCCCCTATGTTATCCTCTATCCTATCTTATCCTCTATCCTATCCTATCCTCTATCCTATCCTATCCTCTATCCTATCCTATCCTCTATCCTATCCTATCCTCTATCCTATCCTATCCTCTATAATATCGTATCCTCTATAATATCGTATCCTGTATCCTATCCTGTAAACTTTCCTATCCTATCATCAATCCTATCCTATCCTCTATGGTCTCCTATCCTCTATCCTATCCAATCCCCTATGTTATCCTCTATCCTATCTTATCCTCTATCCTATCCTAACCTCCATCCTATCCTATCCTCTATCCTATAATATCCTCTATCCTATCCTTTCCTCTATCCTATCCAATCCTCTACCGTCTCCTATCCTGTATCCGATCCAATCCCCTATCCTCTATCGTATCCTATCCTCTATCCTATCCTATCCTCTATCCTATCCTATCCTCTATCCTATCCTATCCTCTATCCTATCCAATCTCCTATGTTATCCTCTATCCTATCTTATCCTCTATCCTATCCTAACCTCCATCCTATCCTATCCTCTATCCTATCCTATCCTCTGTCCTATAATATCCTCTATCCTATCCTATCCTCTATCCTATCCTATCCTCTATCCTATCCTATCCTCTATCCTGTCCTATCCTCCATCCTATCCTATCCTCTATCCTATAACATCATCTATCCTATCCTATCCTCTATCCTATCCTATCCTCTATCCTATCCTATCCTCTATCCTATCCTATCCTCTATCCTATCCTATCCTCTATCCTATCCTATCCTCTATCCTATCCTATCCTCTATCCTATCCTATCCTCTATCCTATCCTATCCTCTATCCTATCCTATCCTCTATCCTATCCTATCCTCTATCCTATCCTATCCTCTATCCTATCCTATCCTCTATCCTATCCTATCCTCTATCCTATCCTATCCTGTATCCTATCATATCAACTATCCTATCCTATCCTCTATCCTATCCTATCCTCTATCCTATCCTATCCTATATCCTATCCTATCCTATCCTCTATCGTCTCCTATCCTCTATGCTATCCAATCCCCTATGTTATCCTCTATCCTATCCTATCCTATATAATATCCTATCCTCTATCCTATCCTATCCTCTATCCTATCCTATCCTGTATCCTATCATATCAACTATCCTATCCTATCCTCTATCCTATAATATCCTCTATCCTATCCTATTCTCTATCCTATCCAATCCTCTACCGTCTCCTATCCTGTATCCGATCCAATCCCCTATCCTCTATCCTATCCTCTTCTCTATCCTATCCTCTATCGTATCCTATCCTCTATCCTATCCAATCCTCTATCTTCTCCTATCCTCTATCCTATCCTATCCTCAACCCTATCCTATCCTCAATTCTATCGTATACTCCATACTATCCTATCCGCTATCCTATCTTATCCTCCATCCTATCCTATCCTCCATCCTATAATATCATCTATCCTATCCTATCCTCTATCCTATCCTATCCTCTGTCCTATAATATCCTCTATCCTATCCTATCCTCTATCCTATCCTATCCTCTATCCTGTCCTATCCTCCATCCTATCCTATCCTCTATCCTATAACATCATCTATCCTATCCTATCCTCTATCCTATCCTATCCTCTATCCTATCCTATCCTCTATCCTATCATATCCTCTATCCTATCCTATCCTCTATCCTATCCTATCCTCTATCCTATCCTATCCTCTATCCTATCCTATCCTCTATCCTATCCTATCCTGTATCCTATCATATCAACTATCCTATCCTATCCTCTATCCTATAATATCCTCTATCCTATCCTATTCTCTATCCTATCCAATCCTCTACCGTCTCCTATCCTGTATCCGATCCAATCCCCTATCCTCTATCCTATCCTCTTCTCTATCCTATCCTATCCTCTATCCTATCCTATCCTCTATCCTATCCTATCCTCTATCCTGTCCTATCCTCCATCCATTCCTATCCTCTATCCTTTAACATCATCTATTCTATCCTATCCTCAATCCTATCCTATCCTCTATCCGATCCTATCGTCTATCCTATCCGATCCTATATCCTATCCTCTATCCTATCCTATCCTCCATCCTATCCTATTCTCTATCCTATATTATCATCTATCCTATCCTATCCTCTATCCTATCCTATCCTCTATCCTATCCTATCCTCTATCCTATCCTATCCTCTATCCTGTCCTATCCTCCATCCATTCCTATCCTCTATCCTTTAACATCATCTATTCTATCCTATCCTCTATCCTATCCTATCCTCTATCCTATCCTATCCTCTATCCTATCCTATCCTCTATCCTATCCTATCCTCTATCCTATCCTATCCTCTATCCTATCCTATCCTCTATAATATCGTATCCTCTATAATATCGTATCCTGTATCCTATCCTGTAATCTTTCCTATCCTATCATCAATCCTATCCTATCCTCTATGGTCTCCTATCCTCTATCCTATCCAATCCCCTATGTTATCCTCTATCCTATCTTATCCTCTATCCTATCCTAACCTCCATCCTATCCTATCCTCTATCCTATAATATCCTCTATCCTATCCTATTCTCTATCCTATCCAATCCTCTACCGTCTCCTATCCTGTATCCGATCCAATCCCCTATCCTCTATCCTATCCTCTTCTCTATCCTATCCTCTATCGTATCCTATCCTCTATCCTATCCAATCCTCTATCTTCTCCTATCCTCTATCCTATCCTACCCTCAACCCTATCCTATCCTCAATTCTATCGTATACTCCATACTATCCTATCCGCTATCCTATCCTATCCTCCATCCTATCCTATCCTCTATCCTATAATATCATCTATCCTATCCTATCCTCTATCCTATCCTATCCTCTGTCCTATAATATCCTCTATCCTATCCTATCCTCTATCCTATCCTATCCTCTATCCTGTCCTATCCTCCATCCTATCCTATCCTCTATCCTATAACATCATCTATCCTATCCTATCCTCTATCCTATCCTATCCTCTATCCTATCCTATCCTCTATCCTATCATATCCTCGATCCTATCCTATCCTCTATCCTATCCTATCCTCTATCCTATCCTATCCTCTATCCTATCCTATCCTCTATCCTATCCTATCCTCTATCCTATCCTATCCTCTATCCTATCCTATCCTCTATCCTATCCTATCCTCTATCCTATCCTATCCTGTATCCTATCATATCAACTATCCTATCCTATCCTCTATCCTATCCTATCCTCTATCCTATCCTATCCTATATCCTATCCTATCCTCTATCCTATCCTATCCTCTATCCCATCCTATCCTCCATCCTATCCTATCCTCTATCCTATCCTATCCTCTATAATATCGTATCCACTATAATATCGTATCCAAAGAGGAAGGTGATGGTGGGGAGGAGTAAGTTGAGGGGGAAAAGGGAGAGGATAGATGATGACTTGACGGAGGAGGAGAGGAGGGCTAAATGGAAGATAGAGAGGGAAGCGGAAAAGGAGAGGGGAGAGGGAAAATATGTGCAGGTTGGTTACATGAAAATGTGGGTGAATGGGAGGATGAGAAGGTGGGATGAAGTGGAGGAGAAGTGGGCAGAGGAGCAGGGAAACGGGCAAGGGAGGTAAGGGGAGGGAGGGGAGAGGGAGAAAGGGCGGAGGGGAGGATCAGGGGTATGAAAGTAGTGTTCTGGAATGTAGCGGGTATGAAGAACAAGGATGAGGAGTTCTGGAAGGGGTTGGAAGAGTGGGATGTTTTAGTATTGATGGAGACGTGGATAGAGGAGAAAGGGTGGATGCAGGTGAGAAGAAGGTTGCCGAGGGGGTATGTGTGGGAAACACAATGGGCAAGGAGAGAGGAAAGGATGGGGAGGGCGAGAGGTGGAATGGTAATAGGGGTGAGGAAGGAGATAGAGATGGAGGGGGAGAAGCTAGGAGAGAGGGAGGGACTGATGGCGGTGAAAATAAGGTCAGAGGAGGGCTGGTGGTGGGTGGTAGGGGTGTATGTCAATGGGGACATGCAGGATAAGTTGGAGGCGTTGGGGGAGTGGATGGAGGAGAGGGAAAAAGAGGTTAAAGTCATCATTGGGGGAGATTTCAATGCGAGGACAGGGGGAGAAGGGGGAGAAGTGGTGGAGGACGAAGAGGTGGATAGGAAGGGGAGTAGGATATCTAAAGATGGGAAAGTAAACGCGGAGGGGAGGAGATTGTGTAGGTACTTGGAGGAGAGAGGGTGGGGTATATTGAATGGGAATGTAAAGGGTGATGAGGAGGGGGAATGGACGTTCGTAGGGAAGAGGGGAAACTCCGTGATTGACTATATACTGGGGAATGAGGACACGAGGGAAGGGGTAGAGAGGATGGAGGTGGGGGAAAGGGTAGACTCAGACCACATGCCCCTGACGGTGTGGCTGAAGGGGGGGAGAAAGGAGGGAGAGGGGAGAGGTAGGAGGTTGAAGAGGAGAGGGGTAGGGATATGGACGGAAGAGGTAGGAAAGGAGTTCAGGGAGAAATTCGGAAGGAAAGGGGAGGGAGGAAAGGGGGTGGAGGAGGACTGGAGGGAGCTGAGAGAAAGGGTGACAGAGGTGTTAGGGAAAATGGAGAAAAAGAAAAGGGAGGAGAAGAAGGGTTGGTGGGATGAGGAATGTAGGGAAGAAAAAAGGAAAGTGAGGGAGGAGCTGAGGAGATGGAGAAGGTGGGGGGGGAGGGGGAGGAGGTTAAGGAGAAGAGAAGAGCATATAGGGAAATGTGTGAGGAGAAGAAGAAAAAAGAGAGGGAAAGATGGGAAAAGGAGATAGATGCCATAAGGACGGAGGGACAGGTTTGGAGGGTAATAAAAAGGGAGAGGAAGAAAGGTTCTCAATTAAATGAAAAAATAAAGATGGAGGAGTGGGGTGAGTATTTTAGGGATTTACTGGGAGGAGTAGAATGGAGGGTGAAAAAAGGAGGGGTAAAAGATAGGGTGGGGGATGGGGAAGGGGAAATAGAAAGGGGAGAGGTGTGTAAAGTGATAAAAGATCTGAAAGCGGGGAAAGCGGCAGGAGGTGATGGAATCCCCAACGAGGTGTGGAAATATGGTGGGGAGGAAGTGGGGGAGTGGTTACTGAGGATATGCAGGAGGGTATGGAGGGGGGAAGGGTGGCCGGAGGACTGGACGGAGGGGGTGGTGGTGCCAGTAGCCAAAAAAAGGGAGAGCAAAAAGGTAGGGGACTACAGAGGTGTGACACTGACTCAAACGGCATATAAAGTATATGCGGCAGTGCTGACAGAGAGGTTGAGGAAGGAGGTGGAGGAGAAAGGTATGTTGCCACCGAGTCAAGTGGGTTTTAGGAAGGGGTTGGGGTGTATAGATAACATATATGTGTTAAACTATTTGATTAACAGGAGAGTGAGAGGGAAAGGGAAAAAGCTGGTTATATTTTTTGTAGATTTGAAGGCGGCGTTTGACTCGGTGGACAGGGAGGTGTTGTTAGAGGCGATGAGGGAAAGGGGGGTGAGAGAGGGGTTGGTGAGGAGGTGTGGGGAGGTGCTGGGGGAGACGAGGGGTAGGGTTAGGGTGGGGGAGGAGGAAGGGGAAAAGTTCTGGACGGCAAGAGGGGTGAGACAGGGGTGTCCGTTGAGCCCGCTCCTGTTCACACTATTGCTGGCGGATGTAGATGAGGTCTTGGAAAGAGGGGGATGGGGAGGGGTAAGGGTGGGGGGGAGGAAAGTGTACACACTGGCTTACGCAGACGATATTGCGATGCTGGCGGAGGATGAAATGGGGATGAAAGGGATGATGAGGGTGTTGGAGAGATATTTGGAGGAGAAGAGGTTGGTGTTGAATGCTGAGAAGTCTAAGGTGATGAGGTGCAGGAGGGGAGGGGGAAGATGGAAGAAGGCGACGTGGAGGTGGAAGGGCAGGATTGTGGAGGAGGTGGGACAGTATAGATATTTAGGGTACGTAATCAAGAGGGATGGAGGGCAAGAAGGGCAGGTGGCGGAGAGGGTGAGAAGGGGTGCGGCGATAATGGGTCAAGTGTGGGGAATAGGGAAGAGGAGGTTTGGGAAAGACTGGGGAAGAAGAATTTGGATGTTTGACAGGTTGGTATGGCCGGTATTGAGCTATGGAGTGGAAATATGGGGATGGAAGGAGAGGGAAGGGTTGGAGAGGGTTCAAGAGAGATTTTTAAGGTGGGTGCTGGGGGTGGAGAGATGTACGCCGGGATACATGGTGAGGGAGGAGGTGCAAAGGGAGCTGTTGAGGGGCAGGGCGGGGTTGAGGGCGTGGGGTTTCGAGAAAAGGCTAGGGGAGGGCAGAGGAGGGGAATTAGCTAGGGTGTGTTGGGAGGAGATGCGGGAGAGAGATAGGAGGGGTGGAGAGGTGGATGGATGGGAGAAGGAAAGAAGGGATTTCTTCCGAGGGAGGGGATGGGGAGTGGAGGAGGTGGATAGGATGATAGAAAGTGGGGGGGAGAGATTGAGTGAAGAGTTAGTGAAGAGAGAGAAAGAAAGGCAGAGAGGGGAAAGAAGAGAGAAGTTGAGTGCTTCTAGGTATAACAGATGGTATGGAATGGTGAAGGGAGAGGGGGTGCCGGGATATTTGATGAAAGGGTGGGGGGAGAGTAGGTGGCAGAGGGTAGCTAGGTTTAGATTAGGAAGTGAGATGAGGGGGGGGAAATATTGGATGGAAGAAGAGAAAAGGAAATGCAGAGTGTGTGGTTGGAGGGATGAGAGCTGGGAACATGTATGGGAGGATTGTATGCGGGTGGATGAGGAAAGAGGATGGCAGGAGAAGATGGGGGAGGTGCTGGATGATGATGGGGGAGGGGAGGAATGGATGAGGAGGGTGGAAGAGTGGAGAATAAAGATGGGAGAGGGAAAGGTGTGAATGGATAGAAAAGTGGAAAAAGGAAAGGAAGTCCATAGGGGAGGTAGAGGAGGAAGGAGGAGAGGAGAGGTGCCTGAATGAAGGAGTGAGAGAGAATGCTGAGAGTGTGAAAGCGTGAGTGTATGGTCTTATTTTCGTGTTTCTCTGCTTTAGTTATTAACTTTTAATAATGAGAGCTTAGACCGCAGGATTTAGGTCAACTGTAGTGTTATGTTTTGTCTTAGTTTATTTTATTTTATTTTTATTTTTATTATTTTATTTTATTATTTTTTATTTTACTTTGTTTTATTTTAGTTTATTTTATTTTATTTTATTTTATTTTATTTTATTTGTAGTTCCGTATTATGGTTATACGGAATTTCTGGTTTATTTCTATGGTTTAAGAAATTGTATTAGGGAGGGTATACTTTTATATATATTTATGTTCTGTATTTATTTTATATTCTATGCGACCGCTGCGTTTTGGTTTTGTGCTTTTTAAGAGATAATGTATGCGTTTTTATTTTAGTTTTAAGTAATTGTAAGGGGACGTTGCGAATTACACTCTCTCTTTCTCTCTTGCGTGCGGTAGTTTTAGGCTAGTGTTAAGAAATATGTAGAGTTGGGTATAGGATTGTAAACCTAAGGGGAACAAATAAAGATAACTATAATATCGTATCCTGTATCCTATCCTGTAATCTTTCCTATCCTATCATCAATCCTATCCTATCCTCCATCGTCTCCCATCCTCTATCCTATCCAATCCCCTATGTTATCCTCTATCCTATCTTATCCTCTATCCTATCCTATCCTCTATCCTATCCTATCCTCTATCCTATCCTATCCTCTATCCTATCCTATCCTCTATCCTATCCTATCCTCTATAATATCGTATCCTCTATAATATCGTATCCTGTATCCTATCCTGTAAACTTTCCTATCCTATCATCAATCCTATCCTATCCTCTATGGTCTCCTATCCTCTATCCTATCCAATCCCCTATGTTATCCTCTATCCTATCTTATCCTCTATCCTATCCTAACCTCCATCCTATCCTATCCTCTATCCTATAATATCCTCTATCCTATCCTTTCCTCTATCCTATCCAATCCTCTACCGTCTCCTATCCTGTATCCGATCCAATCCCCTATCCTCTATCGTATCCTATCCTCTATCCTATCCTATCCTCTATCCTATCCTATCCTCTATCCTATCCAATCTCCTATGTTATCCTCTATCCTATCTTATCCTCTATCCTATCCTAACCTCCATCCTATCCTATCCTCTATCCTATCCTATCCTCTGTCCTATAATATCCTCTATCCTATCCTATCCTCTATCCTATCGTATCCTCTATCCTATCCTATCCTCTATCCTGTCCTATCCTCCATCCTATCCTATCCTCTATCCTATAACATCATCTATCCTATCCTATCCTCTATCCTATCCTATCCTCTATCCTATCCTATCCTCTATCCTATCCTATCCTCTATCCTATCCTATCCTCTATCCTATCCTATCCTCTATCCTATCCTATCCTCTATCCTATCCTATCCTCTATCCTATCCTATCCTCTATCCTATCCTATCCTCTATCCTATCCTATCCTCTATCCTATCCTATCCTCTATCCTATCCTATCCTCTATCCTATCCTATCCTCTATAATATCGTATCCTGTATCCTATCCTGTCCTCTTTCCTATCCTATCCTCAATCCTATCCTATCCTCTATCCTACCCTATCCTATATCCTATCCTATCCTCTATCCTATCCTATCCTCTATCCTATCCTATCCTCTATCGTATCCTATCCTCTATCCTATCGTATCCTCCATCCTATCCTATCCTCTATCCTATAATATCCTCTATCGTATCCTATCCTCTATCCTATCGTATCCTCTATAATATCGTATCCTCTATAATATCGTATCCTCTATAATATCGTATCCTGTATCCTATCCTGTAATCTTTCCTATCCTCTATCGTCTCCTATCCTCTATCCTATCCAATCCCCTATTTTGTCCTCTATCGTATCTTATCCTCTATCCTATCCTATCCTCCATCCTATCCTATCCTCTATCCTATAATATCCTCTATCCTATCCTATCCTCTATCCTATCCTATCCTCTATCCTATCCTATCCTCTATCCTATCATATCCTCCATCCTGTCCTATCCTCTATCCCATCCTATCCTCTATCCTATCCTATCCTCTATCCGTATCCTATCCTCTATCCTATCCTATCCTCTATCCTATCCTATCCTCTATCCTATCCTATCCTCTATCCTATCCTATCCTCTATCCTATCCTATCCTGTATCCCATCCTATCCTCTACCCTATCCTATCCTCTATCCTATCCTATCCTCTATCCTATCTTATCCTCTATCCTATCCTATCCTCTGTCCTATCCTACCCTCTATACTATCCTATCCTCTATCCTATCCTATCCTCTATAATATCGTATCCTGTATCCTATCCTGTCCTCTTTCCTATCCTATCCTCAATCCTATCCTATCCTCTATCCTACCCTATCCTATATCCTATCCTATCCTCTATCCTATCCTATCCTCTATCCTATCCTATCCTCTATCCTATCCTATCCTCTATAATATCGTATCCTCTATAATATCGTATCCTGTATCCTATCCTGTAAACTTTCCTATCCTATCATCAATCCTATCCTATCCTCTATGGTCTCCTATCCTCTATCCTATCCAATCCCCTATGTTATCCTCTATCCTATCTTATCCTCTATCCTATCCTAACCTCCATCCTATCCTATCCTCTATCCTATAATATCCTCTATCCTATCCTTTCCTCTATCCTATCCAATCCTCTACCGTCTCCTATCCTGTATCCGATCCAATCCCCTATCCTCTATCGTATCCTATCCTCTATCCTATCCTATCCTCTATCCTATCCTATCCTCTATCCTATCCAATCTCCTATGTTATCCTCTATCCTATCTTATCCTCTATCCTATCCTAACCTCCATCCTATCCTATCCTCTATCCTATCCTATCCTCTGTCCTATAATATCCTCTATCCTATCCTATCCTCTATCCTATCGTATCCTCTATCCTATCCTATCCTCTATCCTGTCCTATCCTCCATCCTATCCTATCCTCTATCCTATAACATCATCTATCCTATCCTATCCTCTATCCTATCCTATCCTCTATCCTATCCTATCCTCTATCCTATCCTATCCTCTATCCTATCCTATCCTCTATCCTATCCTATCCTCTATCCTATCCTATCCTCTATCCTATCCTATCCTCTATCCTATCCTATCCTCTATCCTATCCTATCCTCTATCCTATCCTATCCTCTATCCTATCCTATCCTCTATCCTATCCTATCCTCTATCCTATCCTATCCTCTATCCTATCCTATCCTCTATCCTATCCTATCCTGTATCCTATCATATCAACTATCCTATCCTATCCTCTATCCTATCCTATCCTCTATCCTATCCTATCCTATATCCTATCCTATCCTATCCTCTATCGTCTCCTATCCTCTATGCTATCCAATCCCCTATGTTATCCTCTATCCTATCCTATCCTATATAATATCCTATCCTCTATCCTATCCTATCCTCTATCCTATCCTATCCTGTATCCTATCATATCAACTATCCTATCCTATCCTCTATCCTATAATATCCTCTATCCTATCCTATTCTCTATCCTATCCAATCCTCTACCGTCTCCTATCCTGTATCCGATCCAATCCCCTATCCTCTATCCTATCCTCTTCTCTATCCTATCCTCTATCGTATCCTATCCTCTATCCTATCCAATCCTCTATCTTCTCCTATCCTCTATCCTATCCTATCCTCAACCCTATCCTATCCTCAATTCTATCGTA
This sequence comes from Halictus rubicundus, assembly GCF_050948215.1. Classification (NCBI taxonomy): domain Eukaryota; kingdom Metazoa; phylum Arthropoda; class Insecta; order Hymenoptera; family Halictidae; genus Halictus; species Halictus rubicundus. The sequence continues at coordinate 78,018 of NW_027488820.1, read as the reverse complement.
TACTCCATACTATCCTATCCGCTATCCTATCTTATCCTCCATCCTATCCTATCCTCTATCCTATAATATCATCTATCCTATCCTATCCTCTATCCTATCCTATCCTCTGTCCTATAATATCCTCTATCCTATCCTATCCTCTATCCTATCCTATCCTCTATCCTGTCCTATCCTCCATCCTATCCTATCCTCTATCCTATAACATCATCTATCCTATCCTATCCTCTATCCTATCCTATCCTCTATCCTATCCTATCCTCTATCCTATCATATCCTCTATCCTATCCTATCCTCTATCCTATCCTATCCTCTATCCTATCCTATCCTCTATCCTATCCTATCCTCTATCCTATCCTATCCTCTATCCTATCCTATCCTGTATCCTATCATATCAACTATCCTATCCTATCCTCTATCCTATAATATCCTCTATCCTATCCTATTCTCTATCCTATCCAATCCTCTACCGTCTCCTATCCTGTATCCGATCCAATCCCCTATCCTCTATCCTATCCTCTTCTCTATCCTATCCTCTATCGTATCCTATCCTCTATCCTATCCAATCCTCTATCTTCTCCTATCCTCTATCCTATCCTATCCTCAACCCTATCCTATCCTCAATTCTATCGTATACTCCATACTATCCTATCCGCTATCCTATCTTATCCTCCATCCTATCCTATCCTCTATCCTATAATATCATCTATCCTATCCTATCCTCTATCCTATCCTATCCTCTGTCCTATAATATCCTCTATCCTATCCTATCCTCTATCCTATCCTATCCTCTATCCTGTCCTATCCTCCATCCTATCCTATCCTCTATCCTATAACATCATCTATCCTATCCTATCCTCTATCCTATCCTATCCTCTATCCTATCCTATCCTCTATCCTATCATATCCTCTATCCTATCCTATCCTCTATCCTATCCTATCCTCTATCCTATCCTATCCTCTATCCTATCCTATCCTCTATCCTATCCTATCCTCTATCCTATCCTATCCTCTATCCTATCCTATCCTCTATCCTATCCTATCCTCTATCCTATCCTATCCTGTATCCTATCATATCATCTATCCTATCCTATCCTCTATCCTATCCTATCCTCTATCCTATCCTATCCTATATCCTATCCTATCCTCTATCCTATCCTATCCTCTATCCTATCCTATCCTCTATCCTATCCTATCCTCTATCCTATCCTATCCTCTATCCTATCCTATCCTCTATCCTATCCTATCCTCTATCCTATCCTATCCTCTATCCTATCCTATCCTCTATCCTATCCTATCCTCTATAATATCGTATCCTGTATCCTATCCTGTCCTCTTTCCTATCCTATCCTCAATCCTATCCTATCCTCTATCCTACCCTATCCTATATCCTATCCTATCCTCTATCCTATCCTATCCTCTATCCTATCCTATCCTCTATCGTATCCTATCCTCTATCCTATCGTATCCTCCATCCTATCCTATCCTCTATCCTATAATATCCTCTATCGTATCCTATCCTCTATCCTATCGTATCCTCTATAATATCGTATCCTCTATAATATCGTATCCTCTATAATATCGTATCCTGTATCCTATCCTGTAATCTTTCCTATCCTCTATCGTCTCCTATCCTCTATCCTATCCAATCCCCTATTTTGTCCTCTATCGTATCTTATCCTCTATCCTATCCTATCCTCCATCCTATCCTATCCTCTATCCTATAATATCCTCTATCCTATCCTATCCTCTATCCTATCCTATCCTCTATCCTATCCTATCCTCTATCCTATCATATCCTCCATCCTGTCCTATCCTCTATCCCATCCTATCCTCTATCCTATCCTATCCTCTATCCGTATCCTATCCTCTATCCTATCCTATCCTCTATCCTATCCTATCCTCTATCCTATCCTATCCTCTATCCTATCCTATCCTCTATCCTATCCTATCCTGTATCCCATCCTATCCTCTACCCTATCCTATCCTCTATCCTATCCTATCCTCTATCCTATCTTATCCTCTATCCTATCCTATCCTCTGTCCTATCCTACCCTCTATACTATCCTATCCTCTATCCTATCCTATCCTCTATAATATCGTATCCTGTATCCTATCCTGTCCTCTTTCCTATCCTATCCTCAATCCTATCCTATCCTCTATCCTACCCTATCCTATATCCTATCCTATCCTCTATCCTATCCTATCCTCTATCCTATCCTATCCTCTATCCTATCCTATCCTCTATAATATCGTATCCTCTATAATATCGTATCCTGTATCCTATCCTGTAAACTTTCCTATCCTATCATCAATCCTATCCTATCCTCTATGGTCTCCTATCCTCTATCCTATCCAATCCCCTATGTTATCCTCTATCCTATCTTATCCTCTATCCTATCCTAACCTCCATCCTATCCTATCCTCTATCCTATAATATCCTCTATCCTATCCTTTCCTCTATCCTATCCAATCCTCTACCGTCTCCTATCCTGTATCCGATCCAATCCCCTATCCTCTATCGTATCCTATCCTCTATCCTATCCTATCCTCTATCCTATCCTATCCTCTATCCTATCCAATCTCCTATGTTATCCTCTATCCTATCTTATCCTCTATCCTATCCTAACCTCCATCCTATCCTATCCTCTATCCTATCCTATCCTCTGTCCTATAATATCCTCTATCCTATCCTATCCTCTATCCTATCGTATCCTCTATCCTATCCTATCCTCTATCCTGTCCTATCCTCCATCCTATCCTATCCTCTATCCTATAACATCATCTATCCTATCCTATCCTCTATCCTATCCTATCCTCTATCCTATCCTATCCTCTATCCTATCCTATCCTCTATCCTATCCTATCCTCTATCCTATCCTATCCTCTATCCTATCCTATCCTCTATCCTATCCTATCCTCTATCCTATCCTATCCTCTATCCTATCCTATCCTCTATCCTATCCTATCCTCTACCCTATCCTATCCTCTATCCTATCCTATCCTCTATCCTATCCTATCCTCTATCCTATCCTATCCTGTATCCTATCATATCAACTATCCTATCCTATCCTCTATCCTATCCTATCCTCTATCCTATCCTATCCTATATCCTATCCTATCCTATCCTCTATCGTCTCCTATCCTCTATGCTATCCAATCCCCTATGTTATCCTCTATCCTATCCTATCCTATATAATATCCTATCCTCTATCCTATCCTATCCTCTATCCTATCCTATCCTGTATCCTATCATATCAACTATCCTATCCTATCCTCTATCCTATAATATCCTCTATCCTATCCTATTCTCTATCCTATCCAATCCTCTACCGTCTCCTATCCTGTATCCGATCCAATCCCCTATCCTCTATCCTATCCTCTTCTCTATCCTATCCTCTATCGTATCCTATCCTCTATCCTATCCAATCCTCTATCTTCTCCTATCCTCTATCCTATCCTATCCTCAACCCTATCCTATCCTCAATTCTATCGTATACTCCATACTATCCTATCCGCTATCCTATCTTATCCTCCATCCTATCCTATCCTCTATCCTATAATATCATCTATCCTATCCTATCCTCTATCCTATCCTATCCTCTGTCCTATAATATCCTCTATCCTATCCTATCCTCTATCCTATCCTATCCTCTATCCTGTCCTATCCTCCATCCTATCCTATCCTCTATCCTATAACATCATCTATCCTATCCTATCCTCTATCCTATCCTATCCTCTATCCTATCCTATCCTCTATCCTATCATATCCTCTATCCTATCCTATCCTCTATCCAGCCTATCCTCTATCCTATCCTATCCTCTATCCTATCCTATCCTCTATCCTATCCTATCCTCTATCCTATCCTATCCTGTATCCTATCATATCAACTATCCTATCCTATCCTCTATCCTATAATATCCTCTATCCTATCCTATTCTCTATCCTATCCAATCCTCTACCGTCTCCTATCCTGTATCCGATCCAATCCCCTATCCTCTATCCTATCCTCTTCTCTATCCTATCCTCTATCGTATCCTATCCTCTATCCTATCCAATCCTCTATCTTCTCCTATCCTCTATCCTATCCTATCCTCAACCCTATCCTATCCTCAATTCTATCGTATACTCCATACTATCCTATCCGCTATCCTATCTTATCCTCCATCCTATCCTATCCTCTATCCTATAATATCATCTATCCTATCCTATCCTCTATCCTATCCTATCCTCTGTCCTATAATATCCTCTATCCTATCCTATCCTCTATCCTATCCTATCCTCTATCCTGTCCTATCCTCCATCCTATCCTATCCTCTATCCTATAACATCATCTATCCTATCCTATCCTCTATCCTATCCTATCCTCTATCCTATCCTATCCTCTATCCTATCATATCCTCTATCCTATCCTATCCTCTATCCTATCCTATCCTCTATCCTATCCTATCCTCTATCCTATCCTATCCTCTATCCTATCCTATCCTCTATCCTATCCTATCCTCTATCCTATCCTATCCTCTATCCTATCCTATCCTCTATCCTATCCTATCCTGTATCCTATCATATCATCTATCCTATCCTATCCTCTATCCTATCCTATCCTCTATCCTATCCTATCCTATATCCTATCCTATCCTCTATCCTATCCTATCCTCTATCCTATCCTATCCTCCATCCTATCCTATCCTCTATCCTATCCTATCCTCTATAATATCGTATCCACTATAATATCGTATCCTGTATCCTATCCTGTAATCTTTCCTATCCTATCATCAATCCTATCCTATCCTCCATCGTCTCCCATCCTCTATCCTATCCAATACCCTATGTTATCCTCTATCCTATCTTATCCTCTATCCTATCCTATCCTCTATCCTATCCTATCCTCTATCCTATCCTATCCTCTATCCTATCCTATCCTCTATCCTATCCTATCCTCTATCCTATCCTATCCTCTATCCTATCCTGTCCTCTATAATATCGTATCCTCTATAATATCGTATCCTGTATCCTATCCTGTAAACTTTCCTATCCTATCATCAATCCTATCCTATCCTCTATGGTCTCCTATCCTCTATCCTATCCAATCCCCTATGTTATCCTCTATCCTATCTTATCCTCTATCCTATCCTAACCTCCATCCTATCCTATCCTCTATCCTATAATATCCTCTATCCTATCCTTTCCTCTATCCTATCCAATCCTCTACCGTCTCCTATCCTGTATCCGATCCAATCCCCTATCCTCTATCCTATCCTCTTCTCTATCCTATCCTCTATCGTCTCCTATCCTCTATGCTATCCAATCCCCTATGTTATCCTCTATCCTATCCAATCCTCTATAATATCCTATCCTCTATCCTATCCTATCCTCTATCCTATCCTATCCTGTATCCTATCATATCAACTATCCTATCCTATCCTCTATCCTATCTTATCCTCTATCCTATTCTATCCTCCATCCTATCCTATCCTCTATCCTATAATATCCTCTATCCTATCCAATCCTCTACCGTCTCCTATCCTGTATCCGATCCAATCCCCTATCCTCTATCGTATCCTATCCTCTATCCTATCCTATCCTCTATCCTATCCTATCCTCTATCCTATCCAATCTCCTATGTTATCCTCTATCCTATCTTATCCTCTATCCTATCCTAACCTCCATCCTATCCTATCCTCTATCCTATCCTATCCTCCATCCTATCTTATCCTCTATCCTATAATATCATCTATCCTATCCTATTCTCTATCATATCCTATACTCTATCCTATCCTATCTTCAATTCTTTCCTATGCTCTAACATCTGCTCTATCCTCTCCTATCCTCAATCCTATCCTATCCTCTATCCGATCCTATCCTCTGTCTTATCCAATCCTATATCCTATCCTCTATCCTATCCTATCCTCTATCCTATAATATCATCTATCCTAACCTATCCTCTATCCTATCCTATCCTCTGTCCTATAATATCCTCTATCCTATCCTATCCTCTATCCTATCCTATCCTCTATCCTGTCCTATCCTCCATCCTATCCTATCCTCTATCCTATAACATCATCTATCCTATCCTATCCTCTATCCTATCCTATCCTCTATCCTATCCTATCCTCTATCCTATCATATCCTCTATCCTATCCTATCCTCTATCCTATCCTATCCTCTATCCTATCCTATCCTCTATCCTATCCTATCCTCTATCCTATCCTATCCTCTATCCTATCCTCTATCCTATCCTCTCCTCTATCCTATCCTATCCTCTATCCTATCCTATCCTCTATCCTATCCTATCCTCTATCCTATCCTATCCTCTATCCTATCCTATCCTCTATCCTATCCTATCCTGTAACCTATCATATCAACTATCCTATCCTATCCTCTATCCTATCCTATCCTCTATCCTATCCTATCCTATATCCTATCCTATCCTATTCTCTATCGTCTCCTATCCTCTATGCTATCCAATCCCCTATGTTATCCTCTATCCTATCCTATCCTCTATAATATCCTATCCTCTATCCTATCCTATCCTCTATCCTATCCTATCCTGTATCCTATCATATCAACTATCCTATCCTATCGTATATCCTATCCTCTATCCTATCCTATCCTCTATCCTATCCTATCCTCCATCCTATCCTATCCTCTATCCTATCCTATCCTCTATCCTATCCTATCCTCTATCCTATCTTATCCTCTATCCTATTCTATCCTCCATCCTATCCTATCCTCTATCCTATAATATCCTCTATCCTATCCAATCCTCTACCGTCTCCTATCCTGTATCCGATCCAATCCCCTATCCTCTATCCTATCGTATTCTCTATCCTATCCTCTATCGTATCCTATCCTCTATCCTCTCCTATCCTCAATCCTATCCTATCCTCTATCCGATCCTATCCTCTGTCCTATCCAATCCTATATCCTATCCTCTATCCTATCCTATCCTCCATCCTATCCTATCCTCTATCCTATAATAACATCTATCCTATCCTATCCTCTATCCTATCCTATCCTCTGTCCTATAATATCCTCTATCCTATCCTATCCTCTATCCTATCCTATCCTCTATCCTATCCTATCCTCTATCCTGTCCTATCCTCCATCCTATCCTATCCTCTATCCTATAACATCATCTATCCTATCCTATTCTCTATCCTATCCTATATTCTATCCTATCCTATCCTCAATTCTTGCCTATGCTCTATCATCTGCTCTATCCTCTCCTATCCTCAATCCTATCCTATCCTCTATCCGATCCTACCGTCTATCCTATCCGATCCTATATCCTATCCTCTATCCTATCCTATCCTCCATCCATTCCTATCCTCTATCCTTTAACATCATCTATCCTATCCTATCCTCTATCCTATCCTATCCTCTATCCTATCCTATCCTCTATCCTATCCTATCCTCTATCCTATCCTATCCTCTATCCTATCCTATCCTCTATCCTATCCTATCCTCTATCCTATCCTATCCTCTATCCTATCCTATCCTCTATCCTATCCTATCCTCTATCCTATCCTATCCTCTATCCTATCCTCTATCCTATCCTATCCTGTATCCTATCATATCAACTATCCTATCCTATCCTCTATCCTATCCTATCCTCTATCCTATCCAATCCCCCATGTTATCCTCTATATTATCTTATCCTCTATCCTATTCTATCCTCCATCCTATCCTATCCTCTATCCTATAATATCCTCTATCCTATCCAATCCTCTACCGTCTCCTATCCTGTATCCGATCCAATCCCCTATCCTCTATCCTATCCTATTCTCTATCCTATCCTCTATCGTATCCTATCCTCTATCCTCTCCTATCCTCAATCCTATCCTATCCTCTATCCGATCCTATCCTCTGTCCTATCCAATCCTATATCCTATCCTCTATCCTATCCTATCCTCCATCCTATCCTATCCTCTATCCTATAATATCATCTATCCTATCCTATCCTCTATCCTATCCTATCCTCCGTCCTATAATATCCTCTATCCTATCCTATCCTCTATCCTATCCTATCCTCTATCCTATCCTATCCTCTATCCTGTCCTATCCTCCATCCTATCATATCCTCTATCCTATAACATCATCTATCCTATCCTATCCTCTATCCTATCCTATCCTCTACCCTATCCTATCCTCTATCCTATCCTATCCTATATCCTATCCTATCCTCTATCCTATCCTATCCTCTATCCTATCCTATCCTCTATCCTATCCTATCCTCTATCCTATCCTATCCTCTATAATATCGTATCCTCTATAATATCGTATCCTGTATCCTATCCTGTAAACTTTCGTATCCTATCATCAATCCTATCCTATCCTCTATGGTCTCCTATCCTCTATCCTATCCAATCCCCTATGTTATCCTCTATCCTATCTTATCCTCTACCCTATCCTAACCTCCATCCTATCCTATCCTCTATCCTATCCTATCCTCTATCCTATCCTATCCTCTATCCTATCCTATCCTCTATCCTATCCTATCCTCTATCCTATCCTATCCTCTATCCTATCCTATCCTCTATCCTATCCTATCCTCTATCCTATCCTATCCTCTATCCTATCCTATCCTGTATCCTATCATATCAACTATCCTATCCTATCCTCTATCCTATCCTATCCTCTATCCTATCCTATCCTATATCCTATCCTATCCTATCCTCTATCGTCTCCTATCCTCTATGCTATCCAATCCCCTATGTTATCCTCTATCCTATCCTATCCTATATAATATCCTATCCTCTATCCTATCCTATCCTCTATCCTATCCTATCCTGTATCCTATCATATCAACTATCCTATCCTATCCTCTATCCTATAATATCCTCTATCCTATCCTATTCTCTATCCTATCCAATCCTCTACCGTCTCCTATCCTGTATCCGATCCAATCCCCTATCCTCTATCCTATCCTCTTCTCTATCCTATCCTCTATCGTATCCTATCCTCTATCCTATCCAATCCTCTATCTTCTCCTATCCTCTATCCTATCCTATCCTCAACCCTATCCTATCCTCAATTCTATCGTATACTCCATACTATCCTATCCGCTATCCTATCTTATCCTCCATCCTATCCTATCCTCTATCCTATAATATCATCTATCCTATCCTATCCTCTATCCTATCCTATCCTCTGTCCTATAATATCCTCTATCCTATCCTATCCTCTATCCTATCCTATCCTCTATCCTGTCCTATCCTCCATCCTATCCTATCCTCTATCCTATAACATCATCTATCCTATCCTATCCTCTATCCTATCCTATCCTCTATCCTATCCTATCCTCTATCCTATCATATCCTCTATCCTATCCTATCCTCTATCCTATCCTATCCTCTATCCTATCCTATCCTCTATCCTATCCTATCCTCTATCCTATCCTATCCTGTATCCTATCATATCAACTATCCTATCCTATCCTCTATCCTATAATATCCTCTATCCTATCCTATTCTCTATCCTATCCAATCCTCTACCGTCTCCTATCCTGTATCCGATCCAATCCCCTATCCTCTATCCTATCCTCTTCTCTATCCTATCCTCTATCGTATCCTATCCTCTATCCTATCCAATCCTCTATCTTCTCCTATCCTCTATCCTATCCTATCCTCAACCCTATCCTATCCTCAATTCTATCGTATACTCCATACTATCCTATCCGCTATCCTATCTTATCCTACATCCTATCCTATCCTCTATCCTATAATATCATCTATCCTATCCTATCCTCTATCCTATCCTATCCTCTGTCCTATAATATCCTCTATCCTATCCTATCCTCTATCCTATCCTATCCTCTATCCTGTCCTATCCTCCATCCTATCCTATCCTCTATCCTATAACATCATCTATCCTATCCTATCCTCTATCCTATCCTATCCTCTATCCTATCCTATCCTCTATCCTATCATATCCTCTATCCTATCCTATCCTCTATCCTATCCTATCCTCTATCCTATCCTATCCTCTATCCTATCCTATCCTCTATCCTATCCTATCCTCTATCCTATCCTATCCTCTATCCTATCCTATCCTGTATCCTATCATATCATCTATCCTATCCTATCCTCTATCCTATCCTATCCTCTATCCTATCCTATCCTATATCCTATCCTATCCTCTATCCTATCCTATCCTCTATCCTATCCTATCCTCCATCCTATCCTATCCTCTATCCTATCCTATCCTCTATAATATCGTATCCACTATAATATCGTATCCTGTATCCTATCCTGTAATCTTTCCTATCCTATCATCAATCCTATCCTATCCTCCATCGTCTCCCATCCTCTATCCTATCCAATCCCCTATGTTATCCTCTATCCTATCTTATCCTCTATCCTATCCTATCCTCTATCCTATCCTATCCTCTATCCTATCCTATCCTCTATCCTATCCTATCCTCTATCCTATCCTATCCTCTATCCTATCCTATCCTCTATCCTATCCTGTCCTCTATAATATCGTATCCTCTATAATATCGTATCCTGTATCCTATCCTGTAAACTTTCCTATCCTATCATCAATCCTATCCTATCCTCTATGGTCTCCTATCCTCTATCCTATCCAATCCCCTATGTTATCCTCTATCCTATCTTATCCTCTATCCTACCCTAACCTCCATCCTATCCTATCCTCTATCCTATAATATCCTCTATCCTATCCTTTCCTCTATCCTATCCAATCCTCTACCGTCTCCTATCCTGTATCCGATCCAATCCCCTATCCTCTATCCTATCCTCTTCTCTATCCTATCCTCTATCGTCTCCTATCCTCTATGCTATCCAATCCCCTATGTTATCCTCTATCCTATCCTATCCTCTATAATATCCTATCCTCTATCCTATCCTATCCTCTATCCTATCCTATCCTGTATCCTATCATATCAACTATCCTATCCTATCCTCTATCCTATCTTATCCTCTATCCTATTCTATCCTCCATCCTATCCTATCCTCTATCCTATAATATCCTCTATCCTATCCAATCCTCTACCGTCTCCTATCCTGTATCCGATCCAATCCCCTATCCTCTATCGTATCCTATCCTCTATCCTATCCTATCCTCTATCCTATCCTATCCTCTATCCTATCCAATCTCCTATGTTATCCTCTATCCTATCTTATCCTCTATCCTATCCTAACCTCCATCCTATCCTATCCTCTATCCTATCCTATCCTCCATCCTATCTTATCCTCTATCCTATAATATCATCTATCCTATCCTATTCTCTATCATATCCTATACTCTATCCTATCCTATCTTCAATTCTTTCCTATGCTCTAACATCTGCTCTATCCTCTCCTATCCTCAATCCTATCCTATCCTCTATCCGATCCTATCCTCTGTCTTATCCAATCCTATATCCTATCCTCTATCCTATCCTATCCTCTATCCTATAATATCATCTATCCTAACCTATCCTCTATCCTATCCTATCCTCTGTCCTATAATATCCTCTATCCTATCCTATCCTCTATCCTATCCTATCCTCTATCCTATCCTATCCTCTATCCTGTCCTATCCTCCATCCTATCCTATCCTCTATCCTATAACATCATCTATCCTATCCTATCCTCTATCCTATCCTATCCTCTATCCTATCCTATCCTCTATCCTATCATATCCTCTATCCTATCCTATCCTCTATCCTATCCTATCCTCTATCCTATCCTATCCTCTATCCTATCCTATCCTCTATCCTATCCTATCCTCCATCCTATCCTATCCTCTATCCTATCCTATCCTCTATAATATCGTATCCACTATAATATCGTATCCTGTATCCTATCCTGTAATCTTTCCTATCCTATCATCAATCCTATCCTATCCTCCATCGTCTCCCATCCTCTATCCTATCCAATCCCCTATGTTATCCTCTATCCTATCTTATCCTCTATCCTATCCTATCCTCTATCCTATCCTATCCTCTATCCTATCCTATCCTCTATCCTATCCTATCCTCTATCCTATCCTATCCTCTATCCTATCCTATCCTCTATCCTATCCTGTCCTCTATAATATCGTATCCTCTATAATATCGTATCCTGTATCCTATCCTGTAAACTTTCCTATCCTATCATCAATCCTATCCTATCCTCTATGGTCTCCTATCCTCTATCCTATCCAATCCCCTATGTTATCCTCTATCCTATCTTATCCTCTATCCTATCCTAACCTCCATCCTATCCTATCCTCTATCCTATAATATCCTCTATCCTATCCTTTCCTCTATCCTATCCAATCCTCTACCGTCTCCTATCCTGTATCCGATCCAATCCCCTATCCTCTATCCTATCCTCTTCTCTATCCTATCCTCTATCGTCTCCTATCCTCTATGCTATCCAATCCCCTATGTTATCCTCTATCCTATCCTATCCTCTATAATATCCTATCCTCTATCCTATCCTATCCTCTATCCTATCCTATCCTGTATCCTATCATATCAACTATCCTATCCTATCCTCTATCCTATCTTATCCTCTATCCTATTCTATCCTCCATCCTATCCTATCCTCTATCCTATAATATCCTCTATCCTATCCAATCCTCTACCGTCTCCTATCCTGTATCCGATCCAATCCCCTATCCTCTATCGTATCCTATCCTCTATCCTATCCTATCCTCTATCCTATCCTATCCTCTATCCTATCCAATCTCCTATGTTATCCTCTATCCTATCTTATCCTCTATCCTATCCTAACCTCCATCCTATCCTATCCTCTATCCTATCCTATCCTCCATCCTATCTTATCCTCTATCCTATAATATCATCTATCCTATCCTATTCTCTATCATATCCTATACTCTATCCTATCCTATCTTCAATTCTTTCCTATGCTCTAACATCTGCTCTATCCTCTCCTATCCTCAATCCTATCCTATCCTCTATCCGATCCTATCCTCTGTCTTATCCAATCCTATATCCTATCCTCTATCCTATCCTATCCTCTATCCTATAATATCATCTATCCTAACCTATCCTCTATCCTATCCTATCCTCTGTCCTATAATATCCTCTATCCTATCCTATCCTCTATCCTATCCTATCCTCTATCCTATCCTATCCTCTATCCTGTCCTATCCTCCATCCTATCCTATCCTCTATCCTATAACATCATCTATCCTATCCTATCCTCTATCCTATCCTATCCTCTATCCTATCCTATCCTCTATCCTATCATATCCTCTATCCTATCCTATCCTCTATCCTATCCTATCCTCTATCCTATCCTATCCTCTATCCTATCCTATCCTCTATCCTATCCTATCCTCTATCCTATCCTCTATCCTATCCTCTCCTCTATCCTATCCTATCCTCTATCCTATCCTATCCTCTATCCTATCCTATCCTCTATCCTATCCTATCCTCTATCCTATCCTATCCTCTATCCTATCCTATCCTGTAACCTATCATATCAACTATCCTATCCTATCCTCTATCCTATCCTATCCTCTATCCTATCCTATCCTATATCCTATCCTATCCTATTCTCTATCGTCTCCTATCCTCTATGCTATCCAATCCCCTATGTTATCCTCTATCCTATCCTATCCTCTATAATATCCTATCCTCTATCCTATCCTATCCTCTATCCTATCCTATCCTGTATCCTATCATATCAACTATCCTATCCTATCCTCTATCCTATCCTATCCTATATCCTATCCTATCTTCTATCCTATCCTATCCTCTATCCTATCCTATCCTCCATCCTATCCTATCCTCTATCCTATCCTATCCTCTATCCTATCCTATCCTCTATCCTATCTTATCCTCTATCCTATCCTATCCTCTATCCTATCCTATCCTGTATCCTATCATATCAACTATCCTATCCTATCCTCTATCCTATCCTATCCTCTATCCTATCCTATCCTATATCCTATCCTATCCTCTATCCTATCCTATCCTCTATCCTATCCTATCCTCCATCCTATCCTATCCTCTATCCTATCCTATCCCCTATGTTATCCTCTATCCTATCTTATCCTCTATCCTATTCTATCCTCCATCCTATCCTATCCTCTATCCTATAATATCCTCTATCCTATCCAATCCTCTACCGTCTCCTATCCTGTATCCGATCCAATCCCCTATCCTCTATCCTATCGTATTCTCTATCCTATCCTCAATCGTATCCTATCCTCTATCCTCTCCTATCCTCAATCCTATCCTATCCTCTATCCGATCCTATCCTCTGTCCTATCCAATCCTATATCCTATCCTCTATCCTATCCTATCCTCCATCCTATCCTATCCTCTATCCTATAATAACATCTATCCTATCCTATCCTCTATCCTATCCTATCCTCTGTCCTATAATATCCTCTATCCTATCCTATCCTCTATCCTATCCTATCCTCTATCCTATCCTATCCTCTATCCTGTCCTATCCTCCATCCTATCCTATCCTCTATCCTATAACATCATCTATCCTATCCTATTCTCTATCCTATCCTATATTCTATCCTATCCTATCCTCAATTCTTGCCTATGCTCTATCATCTGCTCTATCCTCTCCTATCCTCAATCCTATCCTATCCTCTATCCGATCCTATCGTCTATCCTATCCGATCCTATATCCTATCCTCTATCCTATCCTATCCTCCATCCTATCCTATCCTCTATCCTATATTATCATCTATCCTATCCTATCCTCTATCCTATCCTATCCTCTATCCTATCCTATCCTCTATCCTATCCTATCCTCTATCCTGTCCTATCCTCCATCCATTCCTATCCTCTATCCTTTAACATCATCTATCCTATCCTATCCTCTATCCTATCCTATCCTCTATCCTATCCTATCCTCTATCCTATCCTATCCTCTATCCTATCCTATCCTCTATCCTATCCTATCCTCTATCCTATCCTATCCTCTATCCTATCCTATCCTCTATCCTATCCTATCCTCTATCCTATCCTATCCTCTATCCTATCCTATCCTCTATCCTATCCTATCCTCTATCCTATCCTATCCTCTATCCTATCCTATCCTCTATCCTATCCTATCCTCTATCCTATCCTATCCTCTATCCTATCCTCTATCCTATCCTATCCTGTATCCTATCATATCAACTATCCTATCCTATCCTCTATCCTATCCTATCCTCTATCCTATCCAATCCCCCATGTTATCCTCTATATTATCTTATCCTCTATCCTATTCTATCCTCCATCCTATCCTATCCTCTATCCTATAATATCCTCTATCCTATCCAATCCTCTACCGTCTCCTATCCTGTATCCGATCCAATCCCCTATCCTCTATCCTATCCTATTCTCTATCCTATCCTCTATCGTATCCTATCCTCTATCCTCTCCTATCCTCAATCCTATCCTATTCTCTATCCTATCCTCTATCGTATCCTATCCTCTATCCTCTCCTATCCTCAATCCTATCCTATCCTCTATCCGATCCTATTCTCTGTCCTATCCAATCCTATATCCTATCCTCTATCCTATCCTATCCTCCATCCTATCCTATCCTCTATCCTATAATATCATCTATCCTATCCTATCCTCTATCCTATCCTATCCTCCGTCCTATAATATCCTCTATCCTATCCTATCCTCTATCCTATCCTATCCTCTATCCTATCCTATCCTCTATCCTGTCCTATCCTCCATCCTATCATATCCTCTATCCTATAACATCATCTATCCTATCCTATCCTCTATCCTATCCTATCCTCTATCCTATCCTATCCTCTATCCTATCCTATCCTCTATCCTATCCTTTCCTCTACCCTATCCTATCCTCTATCCTATCCTATCCTATATCCTATCCTATCCTCTATCCTATCCTATCCTCTATCCTATCCTATCCTCTATCCTATCCTATCCTCTATCCTATCCTATCCTCTATCCTATCCTATCCTCTATAATATCGTATCCTCTATAATATCGTATCCTGTATCCTATCCTGTAAACTTTCGTATCCTATCATCAATCCTATCCTATCCTCTATGGTCTCCTATCCTCTATCCTATCCAATCCCCTATGTTATCCTCTATCCTATCTTATCCTCTACCCTATCCTAACCTCCATCCTATCCTATCCTCTATCCTATAATATCCTCTATCCTATCCTATCCTCTATCCTATCCAATCCTCTACCGTCTCCTATCCTGTATCCGATGCAATCCCCTATCCTCTATCCTATCCTCTTCTCTATCCTATCCTCTATCGTAACCTATCCTCTATCCTATCCAATCCTCTATCTTCTCCTATCCTCTATCCTATCCTATCCTCAACCCTATCCTATCCTCAATTCTATCGTATACTCCATACTATCCTATCCGCTATCCTATCCTATCCTCTATCCTATCCTATACTCTATCCTCTCCTATCCTCTATCCTATCCTATCCTTTATCCTATCCTATCCTCTATCCTATCCTATCCTCTATCCTATCCTATCCTCTATCGTCTCCTATCATCTATGCTATCCAATCCCCTATGTTATACTCTATCCTATCCTATCCTCTATAATATCCTATCCTTTATCCTATCCTATCCTCTGTCCTATAATATCCTCTATCCTATCCTATCCTGTATCCTGTCCTATCCTCCATCCTATCCTATCCTCTAGCCTATAACATCATCAATCCTATCCTATTCTCTATCCTATCCTATATTCTATCCTATCCTATCCTCAATTCTTGCCTATGCTCTATCATCTGCTCTATCCTCTCCTATCCTCAATCCTATCCTATCCTCTATCCTATCCTATCCTCTATCCTATCCTATCCTCTCTCCTATCCTATCCTCTATCCTATCCTATCCTGTATCCTATCCTATCAACTATCCCATCCTATCCTCTATCCTATCCTATCCTCTATCCTATCCTATCCTCTATCCTATCCTATCCTCTATCCTATCCTATCCTATATCCTATCCTATCCTCTATCCTATCCTATCCTCTATCCTATCCTATCCTCTATCCTATCCTATCCTCTATAATATCGTATCCTCTATAATATCGTATCCTGTATCCTATCCTGTAATCTTTCCTATCCTATCATCAATCCTATCCTATCCTCTATGGTCTCCTATCCTATATCCTATCCTATCCTCTATCCTATCCTATCCTCTATCCCATCCTATCCTCCATCCTATCCTATCCTCTATCCTATCCTATCCTCTATAATATCGTATCCACTATAATATCGTATCCTGTATCGTATCCTGTAATCTTTCCTATCCTATCATCAATCCTATCCTATCCTCCATCGTCTCCCATCCTCTATCCTATCCAATCCCCTATGTTATCCTCTATCCTATCTTATCCTCTATCCTATCCTATCCTCTATCCTATCCTATCCTCTATCCTATCCTATCCTCTATCCTATCCTATCCTCTATCCTATCCTATCCTCTATCCTATCCTATCCTCTATAATATCGTATCCTCTATAATATCGTATCCTGTATCCTATCCTGTAAACTTTCCTATCCTATCATCAATCCTATCCTATCCTCTATGGTCTCCTATCCTCTATCCTATCCAATCCCCTATGTTATCCTCTATCCTATCTTATCCTCTATCCTATCCTAACCTCCATCCTATCCTATCCTCTATCCTATAATATCCTCTATCCTATCCTTTCCTCTATCCTATCCAATCCTCTACCGTCTCCTATCCTGTATCCGATCCAATCCCCTATCCTCTGTCGTATCCTATCCTCTATCCTATCCTATCCTCTATCCTATCCTATCCTCTATCCTATCCAATCTCCTATGTTATCCTCTATCCTATCTTATCCTCTATCCTATCCTAACCTCCATCCTATCCTATCCTCTATCATATCCTATCCTCCATCCTATCTTATCCTCTATCCTATAATATCATCTATCCTATCCTATTCTCTATCATATCCTATACTCTATCCTATCCTATCTTCAATTCTTTCCTATGCTCTAACATCTGCTCTATCCTCTCCTATCCTCAATCCTATCCTATCCTCTATCCGATCCTATCCTCTGTCCTATCCAATCCTATATCCTATCCTATCCTCTATCCTATAATATCATCTATCCTAACCTATCCTCTATCCTATCCTATCCTCTGTCCTATAATATCCTCTATCCTATCCTATCCTCTATCCTATCCTATCCTCTATCCTATCCTATCCTCTATCCTGTCCTATCCTCCATCCTATCCTATCCTCTATCCTATAACATCATCTATCCTATCCTATCCTCTATCCTATCCTATCCTCTATCCTATCCTATCCTCTATCCTATCCTATCCTCTATCCTATCCTATCCTCTATCCTATCCTATCCTCTATCCTATCCTATCCTCTATCCTATCCTATCCTCTATCCTATCCTATCCTCTATCCTATCCTATCCTCTATCCTATCCTATCCTCTATCCTATCCTATCCTCTATCCTATCCTATCCTATATCCTATCCTATCCTCTATCCTATCCTATCCTCTATCCTATCCTATCCTCCATCCTATCCTATCCTCTATCCTATCCTATCCTCTATAATATCGTATCCACTATAATATCGTATCCTGTATCCTATCCTGTAATCTTTCCTATCCTATCCTCAATCCTATCCTATCCTCTATCCTATCCAATCCTCTATCCTATCCTATCCTCTATCCTATCCTATCCTCTATCCTATCCTATCCTATATCCTATCCTATCCTCTATCCTATCCTATCCTCTATCCTATCCTATCCTCTATCCTATCCTATCCTCTATCCTATACTATCCTCTATAATATCGTATCCTCTATAATATCGTATCCTGTATCCTATCCTATCCTGTATCCTATCCTATCCTATATCCTATCCTATCCTCTATCCTATGCTATCCTCTATCCTATCCTATCCTCCATCCTATCCTATCCTCTATCCTATCCTATCCTCTATAATATCGTATCCTCTATAATATCGTATCCTGTATCCTATCCTGTAATGTTTCCTATCCTATCATCAATCCTATCCTATCCTCCATCGTCTCCCATCCTCTATCCTATCCAATCCCCTATGTTATCCTCTATCCTATCCTATCCTCCATCCTATCCTATCCTCTATCCTATAATATCCTCTATCCTATCCAATCCTCTATCCTATCCTCTATCCTCTCCTCTATCCTATCCTATCCTCTATCCTATCCTATCCTCTATCCTATCCTATCCTCTATCCGTATCCTATCCTCTATCCTATCCTATCCTCTATCCTATCCTATCCTCTATCTTATCCTATCCTCTATTCTATCCTATCCTCTATCCTATCCTATCCTCTATCCTATCCTATCCTCTATAATATCGTATCCTCTATAATATCGTATCCTGTATCCCATCCTGTAATCTTTCCTATCCTATCATCAATCCTATCCCATCCTCCATCGTCTCCCATCCTCTATCCTATCCAATCCCCTATGTTATCCTCTATCCTATCTTATCCTCTATCCTATCCTATCCTCAATCCTATCCTATCAACTATCCTATCCTATCCTCTATCCTATCCTATCCTATCAACTATCCTATCCTATCCTCTATCCTATCCTATCCTCTATCCTCTCCTATCCTCTATCCTATCCTATCCTATCCTCTATCCTATCCTATCCTCTATCCTATCCTATCCTCTATCCTATCCTATCCTCTATCCTATCCTATCCTCTATCCTATCCTATCCTCTATCCTATCCTATCCTGTATCCTATCATATCAACTATCCTATCCTATCCTCTATCCTATCCTATCCTCTATCCTATCCTATCCTCTATCCTATCCTATCCTGTATCCTATCCTATCCTCTATCCTATCCTATCCTCTATCCGTATCCTATAATCTATCCGTATCCTATCCTCTATCCTATCCTATCCTCTGTCCTATCCTATCCTCTATCCTATCCTATCCTCTATCCTATCCTATCCTCTCTCCTATCCTATCCTCTATAATATCGTATCCTCTATAATATCGTATCCTGTATCCTATCCTGTAATCTTTCCTATCCTATCATCAATCCTATCCCATCCTCCATCGTCTCCCATCCTCTATCCTATCCAATCCCCTATGTTATCCTCTATCCTATCTTATCCTCTATCCTATCCTATCCTCAATCCTATCCTATCAACTATCCTATCCTATCCTCTATCCTATCCTATCCTATCAACTATCCTATCCTATCCTCTATCCTATCCTATCCTCTATCCTCTCCTATCCTCTATCCTATCCTTTCCTATCCTCTATCCTATCCTATCCTCTATCCTATCCTATCCTCTGTTCTATCCTATCCTCTCTCCTATCCTCTCCTCTATCCTATCCTATCCTATATCGTATCCTATCCTCTACAATATCGTATCCTCTATAATATTGTATCCTGTATCCTATCCTGTCCTCTTTCCTATCCTATCCACAATCCTATCCTATCCTCTATCCTTTGGTATCCTCTATCATATCCAATCCTCTATCCTATCCTATCCTCTATCCTATCCTATCCTCTATCCTATCCTATCCTATATCCTATCCTATCGTCTATCCTATCCTATCCTCTGTCCTATCCTATCCTCTCTCCTATCCTCTCCTCTATCCTATCCTATCCTCTATCCTATCCTATCCTCTACCCTATCCTATCCTCTACAATATCGTATCCTCTATAATATCGTATCCTGTATCCCATCCTGTCCTCTTTCCTATCCTATCCTCAATCCTATCCTATCCTCTATCCTTTGGTATCCTCTATCCTATCCAATCCTCTATCCTATCCTCTCCTCTATCCTATCCTATCCTCTATCCTATCCTATCCTCTATCTTATCCTATCCTATATCCTATCCTATCCTCTATCCTATCCTATCCTCTATCCTATCCTATCCTCTATCCTATCCTATCCTCTATCCTATCCTATCCTCTATAATATCGTATCCTCTATAATATCGTATCCTGTATCCTATCCTATCCTCTATCCTATCCTATCCTATATCCTATCCTATCCTCTATCCTATGCTATCCTCTATCCTATCCTATCCTCCATCCTATCCTATCCTCTATCCTATCCCATCCTCTATAATATCGTATCCTCTATAATATCGTATCCTGTATCCTATCCTGTAATCTTTCGTATCCTATCATCAATCCTATCCTATCCTCCATCGTCTCCCATCCTCTATCCTACCCAATCCCCTATGTTATCCTCTATCCTATCCTATCCTCCATCCTATCCTATCCTCTATCCTATAATATCCTCTATCCTATCCAATCCTCTATCCTATCCTCTATCCTCTCCTCTATCCTATCCTATCCTCTACCCTATCCTATCCTCTATCCTATCCTATCCTATCCTCTATCCGTATCCTATCCTCTATCCTATCCTATCCTCTATCCTATCCTATCCTCTATCCTATCCTATCCCCTATCCTATCCTATCCTCTATCCTATCCTATCCTCTATCCTATCCTATCCTCTGCCCTATAATATCCTCTATCCTATCCTATCCTCTATCCTATCCTATCCTCTATCCTATCCTATCCTCTATCCTATCCTATCCTCTATCCTATCCTATCCTCTATCCTATCCTATCCTCTATCCTATCCTATCCTCTATCCTATCCTATCCTCTATCCTATCCTATCCTCTATCCTATCCTATCCTCTATCCTATCCTATCCTCTATCCTATCCTATCCTCTATCCTATCCTATCCTCTATCCTATCCTATCCTCTATCCTATCCTATCCTCTATCCTATCCTATCCTCTATACTATCCTATCCTCTATCCTATCCTATCCTGTATCCTATCATATCAACTATCCTATCCTATCCTCTATCCTATCCTATCCTCTATCCTATCCTATCCTCTATCCTATCCTATCCTGTATCCTATCCTATCCTCTATCCTATCATATCCTCTATCCGTATCCTATAATCTATCCGTATCCTATCCTCTATCCTATCCTATCCTCTGTCCTATCCTATCCTCTATCCTATCCTATCCTCTATCCTATCCTATCCTCTCTCCTATCCTATCCTCTATAATATCGTATCCTCTATAATATCGTATCCTGTATCCTATCCTGTAATCTTTCCTATCCTATCATCAATCCTATCCCATCCTCCATCGTCTCCCATCCTCTATCCTATCCAATCCCCTATGTTATCCTCTATCCTATCTTATCCTCTATCCTATCCTATCCTCAATCCTATCCTATCAACTATCCTATCCTATCCTCTATCCTATCCTATCCTATCAACTATCCTATCCTATCCTCTATCCTATCCTATCCTCTATCCTCTCCTATCCTCTATCCTATCCTATCCTATCCTCTATCCTATCCTATCCTCTATCCTATCCTATCCTCTGTCCTATCCTATCCTCTCTCCTATCCTCTCCTCTATCCTATCCTATCCTATATCGTATCCTATCCTCTACAATATCGTATCCTCTATAATATTGTATCCTGTATCCTATCCTGTCCTCTTTCCTATCCTATCCACAATCCTATCCTATCCTCTATCCTTTGGTATCCTCTATCATATCCAATCCTCTATCCTATCCTATCCTCTATCCTATCCTATCCTCTATCCTATCCTATCCTATATCCTATCCTATCGTCTATCCTATCCTATCCTCTGTCCTATCCTATCCTCTCTCCTATCCTCTCCTCTATCCTATCCTATCCTCTATCCTATCCTATCCTCTACCCTATCCTATCCTCTACAATATCGTATCCTCTATAATATCGTATCCTGTATCCCATCCTGTCCTCTTTCCTATCCTATCCTCAATCCTATCCTATCCTCTATCCTTTGGTATCCTCTATCCTATCCAATCCTCTATCCTATCCTCTCCTCTATCCTATCCTATCCTCTATCCTATCCTATCCTCTATCTTATCCTATCCTATATCCTATCCTATCCTCTATCCTATCCTATCCTCTATCCTATCCTATCCTCTATCCTATCCTATCCTCTATAATATCGTATCCTCTATAATATCGTATCCTGTATCCTATCCTATCCTCTATCCTATCCTATCCTATATCCTATCCTATCCTCTATCCTATGCTATCCTCTATCCTATCCTATCCTCCATCCTATCCTATCCTCTATCCTATCCCATCCTCTATAATATCGTATCCTCTATAATATCGTATCCTGTATCCTATCCTGTAATCTTTCGTATCCTATCATCAATCCTATCCTATCCTCCATCGTCTCCCATCCTCTATCCTACCCAATCCCCTATGTTATCCTCTATCCTATCCTATCCTCCATCCTATCCTATCCTCTATCCTATAATATCCTCTATCCTATCCAATCCTCTATCCTCTATCCTATCCTATCCTCTATCCTATCCTATCCTCTATCCTATCCTATCCTCTATCCTATCCTATCCTCTATCCTGTCCTATCCTCCATCCTATCCTATCCTCTATCCTATAACATCATCTATCCTATCCTATCCCCTATCCTATCCTATCCTCTATCCTATCCTATCCTCTATCCTATCCTATCCTCTGCCCTATAATATCCTCTATCCTATCCTATCCTCTATCCTATCCTATCCTCTATCCTATCCTATCCTCTATCCTATCCTATCCTCTATCCTATCCTATCCTCTATCCTATCCTATCCTCTATCCTATCCTATCCTCTATCCTATCCTATCCTATATCCTATCCTATCCTCTATCGTATCCTATCCTCTATCCTATCCTATCCTCTATCCTATCCTATCCTATATCCTATCCTATCCTCTATCGTATCCTATCCTCTATCCTATCCTATCCTCTATCCTATCCTATCCTCTATCCTATCCTATCCTCTATCGTATCCTATCCTCTATCCTATCCAATCCCCTATGTTATCCTCTATCCTATCCTATCCTCCATCCTATCCTATCCTCTATCCTATAATATCCTCTATCCTATCCAATCCTCTATCCTATCCTCTATCCTATCCTCTATCCTATCCTATCCTCTATCCGTATCCTATCCTCTATCCTATCCTATCCTCTATCCTATCCTATCCTCTATCCTATCCTATCCTCTATCCTATCCTATCCTCTATCCTGTCCTATCCTCCATCCTATCCTATCCTCTATCCTATAACATCATCTATCCTATCCTATCCCCTATCCTATCCTATCCTCTATCCTATCCTATCCTCTATCCTATCCTATCCTCTGCCCTATAATATCCTCTATCCTATCCTATCCTCTATCCTATCCTATCCTCTATCCTATCCTATCCTCTATCCTATCCTATCCTCTATCCTATCCTATCCTCTATCCTATCCTATCCTCTATCCTATCCTATCCTCTATCCTATCCTATCCTCTATCCTATCCTATCCTCTATCCTATCCTATCCTCTATCCTATCCTATCCTCTATCCTATCCTATCCTCTATCCTATCCTATCCTCTATCCTATCCTATCCTCTATCCTATCCTATCCTCTATCCTATCCTATCCTCTATCCTATCCTATCCTCTATCCTATCCTATCCTCTATCCTATCCTATCCTCTATCCTATCCTATCCTCTATCCTATCCTATCCTCTATCCTATCCTATCCTGTATCCTATCATATCAACTATCCTATCCTATCCTCTATCCTATCCTATCCTCTATCCTATCCTATCCTCTATCCTATCCTATCCTGTATCCTATCCTATCCTCTATCCTATCCTATCCTCTATCCGTATCCTATCCTCTATCCGTATCCTATCATCTATCCTATCCTATCCTCTGTCCTATCCTATCCTCTATCCTATCCTATCCTCTATCCTATCCTATCCTCTCTCCTATCCTATCCTCTATAATATCGTATCCTCTATAATATCGTATCCTGTATCCTATCCTGTCCTCTTTCCTATCCTATCCTCAATCCTATCCTATCCTCTATCCTTTGGTGTTCTCTATCCTATCCAATCCTCTATCCTATCCTTTCCTCTATTCTATCCTATCCTCTATACTATCCTATCCTATATCCTATCCTATCCTCTATCCTATCCTATCCTCTATCCTATCCTATCCTATCCTCTATCCTATCCTATCCTCTATAATATCGTATCCTCTATAATATCGTATCCTCTATAATATCGTATCCTGTATCCTATCCTGTAATC
Source organism: Halictus rubicundus (assembly GCF_050948215.1). Classification (NCBI taxonomy): domain Eukaryota; kingdom Metazoa; phylum Arthropoda; class Insecta; order Hymenoptera; family Halictidae; genus Halictus; species Halictus rubicundus. The sequence continues at coordinate 52,917 of NW_027488820.1, read as the reverse complement.
TTTCCTAACCTATCATCAATCCTATCCTATCCTCTATGGTCTCCTATCGTCTATCCTATCCAATCCCCTATGTTATCCTCTATCCTATCTTATCCTCTATCCTATTCTAACCTCCATCCTATCCTATCCTCTATCCTATCCTATCCTCCATCCTATCCTATCCTGTATCCTATAATATCATCTATCCTATCCTATTCTCTATCCTATCCTATATTCTATCCTATCCTATCTACAATTCTTTCCTATGCTCTATCATCTGCTCTATCCCCTCCTATCCTCAATCCTATCCTATCCTCTATCCGATCCTATCCTCTATCCTATCCAATCCTATATCCTATCCTCTATCCTATCCTATCCTCCATCCTATCCTATCCTCTATCCTATAATATCATCTATACTATCCTATCCTCTATCCTATCCTATCCTCTATCGTCTCCTATCCTCTATGCTATCCAATCCCCTGTGTTATCCTCTATCCTATCCTATCCTCTATAATATCCTATCCTCTATCCTATCCTATCCTCTGTCCTATAATATCCTCTATCCTATCCTATCCTCTGTCCTATAATATCCTCTATCCTATCCTATCCTCTATCTTATCCGATCCTCCATCCTATCCTATACTCTATCCTATAACATCATCTATCCTATAACATCATCCATCCTATCCTATCCTCTATCCTATCCTATCCTCTATCCTATCCTATCCTCTATCCTATCGTATCCTCCATCCTATCCTATCCTCTATCCTATCCTATCCTCTATCCTATCCTATCCTCTATCCTATCCTATCCTCTATCCTATCCTATCCTCTGTCCTATAATATCCTCTATCCTATCCTATCCTCTATCCTATCCTATCCTCTATCCTGTCCTATCCTCCATCCTATCCTATACTCTATCCTATAACATCATCTATCCTATAACATCATCTATCCTATCCTATCCTCTATCCTATCCTATCCTCTGTCCTACCCTATCCTCTATCCTATCCTATCCTCTATCCTATCCTATCTTGTATCCTATCATATCAACTATCCTATCCTATCCTCTATCCTATCCTATCCTCTATAATATCCTATCCTCTATCCTATCCTATCCTCTGTCCTATAATATCCTCTATCCTATCCTATCCTCTATCCTATCCTATCCTCTATCCTATCCTATCCTCTATCCTATCCTATCCTCTATCCTATCCTATCCTCTGTCCTATAATATCCTCTATCCTATCCTATCCTCTATCCTATCCTATCCTCTATCCTGTCCTATCCTCCATCCTATCCTATACTCTATCCTATAACATCATCTATCCTATAACATCATCTATCCTATCCTATCCTCTATCCTATCCTATCCTCTATCCTATCCTATCGTCTATCCTACCCTATCCTCTATCCTATCCTATCCTCTATCCTATCCTATCTTGTATCCTATCATATCAACTATCCTATCCTATCCTCTATCCTATCCTATCCTCTATCCTATCCTATCCTCTATCCTATCCTATCCTCTATCGTATCCTATCCTCTATCCTATCCAATCCCCTATGTTATCCTCTATCCTATCCTATCCTCCATCCTATCCTATCCTCTATCCTATAATATCCTCTATCCTATCCAATCCTCTATCCTATCCTCTATCCTATCCTCTATCCTATCCTATCCTCTATCCGTATCCTATCCTCTATCCTATCCTATCCTCTATCCTATCCTATCCTCTATCCTATCCTATCCTCTATCCTATCCTATCCTCTATCCTGTCCTATCCTCCATCCTATCCTATCCTCTATCTAATAACATCATCTATCCTATCCTATCCCCTATCCTATCCTATCCTCTATCCTATCCTATCCTCTATCCTATCCTATCCTCTGCCCTATAATATCCTCTATCCTATCCTATCCTCTATCCTATCCTATCCTCTATCCTATCCTATCCTCTATCCTATCCTATCCTCTATCCTATCCTATCCTCTATCCTATCCTATCCTCTATCCTATCCTATCCTCTATCCTATCCTATCCTCTATCCTATCCTATCCTCTATCCTATCCTATCCTCTATCCTATCCTATCCTCTATCCTATCCTATCCTCTATCCTATCCTCTATCCTATCCTATCCTCTATCCTATCCTATCCTCTATCCTATCCTATCCTCTATCCTATCCTATCTTCCATCCTATCCTATCCTCTATCCTATCCTATCCTCTATCCTATCCTATCCTCTATCCTATCCTATCCTGTATCCTATCATATCAACTATCCTATCCTATCCTCTATCCTATCCTATCCTCTATCCTATCCTATCCTCTATCCTATCCTATCCTGTATCCTATCCTATCAACTATCCTATCCTATCCTCTATCCTATCCTATCCTCTATCCTAACCTATCCTCTATCCTATCCTATCCTGTATCCTATCATATCAACTATCCTATCCTATCCTCTATCCTATCCTATCCTCTATCCTATCCTATCCTCTATCCTATCCTATCCTGTATCCTATCCTATCAACTATCCTATCCTATCCTCTATCCTATCCTATCCTCTATCCTAACCTATCCTCTATCCTATCCTATCCTCTGTCCTATCCTATCCTCTATCCTATCCTATCCTCTATCCTATCCTATCCTCTCTCCTATCCTATCCTCTATAATATCGTATCCTCTATAATATCGTATCCTGTATCCTATCCTGTCCTCTTTCCTATCCTATCCTCAATCCTATCCTATCCTCTATCCTTTGGTGTTCTCTATCCTATCCAATCCTCTATCCTATCCTTTCCTCTATTCTATCCTATCCTCTATACTATCCTATCCTATATCCTATCCTATCCTCTATCCTATCCTATCCTCTATCCTATCCTATCCTCTATCCTATCCTATCCTCTATAATATCGTATCCTCTATAATATCGTATCCTCTATAATATCGTATCCTGTATCCTATCCTGTAATCTTTCCTAACCTATCATCAATCCTATCCTATCCTCTATGGTCTCCTATCGTCTATCCTATCCTATCCCCTATGTTATCCTCTATCCTATCTTATCCTCTATCCTATCCTAACCTCCATCCTATCCTATCCTCTATCCTATCCTATCCTCCATCCTATCCTATCCTCTATCCTATCCTATCCTCTATACTATCCTATCCTCTATCCTATCCTATCCTCTATCCTATCCTATCCTCTATCCTATCCTATCCTCTATCCTATCCTATCCTCTATCCTATCCTATCCTCTATCCTATCCTATCCTCTATCCTATCCTATCTTGTATCCTATCATATCAACTATCCTATCCTATCCTCTATCCTATCCTATCCTCTATCCTATCCTATCCTCTATCCTATCCTATCCTCTATCCTATCCTATCCTCTATCCTATCCTATCCTCTATCCTATCCTATCCTCTATCCTATCCTATCCTCTGTCCTATAATATCCTCTATCCTATCCTATCCTCTATCCTATCCTATCCTCTATCCTGTCCTATCCTCCATCCTATCCTATACTCTATCCTATAACATCATCTATCCTATAACATCATCTATCCTATCCTATCCTCTATCCTATCCTATCCTCTATCCTATCCTATCCTCTATCCTATCCTATCCTCTATCCTATCCTATCCTCTATCCTATCCTATCCTCTATCCTATCCTATCCTCTATCCTGTCCTTTACTCCATCCTATCCTATCCTCTATCCTATAACATCATCTATCCTATCCTATCCTCTATCCTATCCTATCCTCTATCCTCTCCTATCCTCTATCCTATCCTATCCTCTATCCTATCATATCCTCTGTCCTATCCTATCCTATCCTCTATCCTATCCTATTATCTATCCTATCCTATCCTCTATAAAATCGTATCCTCTATAATATCGTATCCTGTATCCTATCCTGTCCTCTTTCCTATCCTATCCTCAATCCTATCCTATCCTCTATGGTCTCCTCTCCTCTATCCTATCCAATCCCCTATGTTATCCTCTATCCTATCTTATCCTCTATCCTATCCTATCCTCTATCCTATCCTATCCTCTATCCTATCCTATCCTCTATAATATCGTATCCTCTATAATATCGTATCCTGTATCCTATCCTGTAATCTTTCCTATCCTATCATCAATCCTATCCTATCCTCTACGGTCTCCTATCCTCTATCCTATCCAATCCCCTATGTTATCCTCTATCCTATCTTATCCTCTATCCTATCCTATCCTCCATCCTATCCTATCCTCTATCCTATAATATCCTCTATCCTGTCCTATCCTCTATCCTATCCAATCCTCTACCGTCTCCTATCCTGTATCCGATCCAATCCCCTATCCTCTATCCTATCCTATTCTCTATCCTATCCTATCAACTATCCTATCCTATCCTCTATCCTATCTTATCCTCTATCCTATCCTAACCTCCATCCTATCCTATCCTCTATCCCCTCCTATCCTCAATCCTATCCTATCCTCTATCCGATCCTATCCTCTATCCTATCCAATCCTATATCCTATCCTCTATCCTATCCTATCCTCCATCCTATCCTATCATCTATACTATCCTATCCTCTATCCTATCCTATCCTCTGTCCTATAATATCCTCTATCCTTTCCTATCCTCTATCCTATCCTATTCTCTATCCTATCCTATCCTGTATCCTATCCTATCAACTATCCTATCCTATCCTCTATCCTATCCTATCCTCTATAATATCCTATCCTCTATCCTATCCTATCCTCTGTCCTATAATATCCTCTATCCTATTATATACTCTATCCTATCCTATCCTCTATCCTATCCTATCCTCTATCCTATCCTATCCTCTATCCTATCCTATCCTCTATCCTATCCTATCCTCTGTCCTATAATATCCTCTATCCTATCCTATCCTCTATCCTATCCTATCCTCTATCCTATCCTATCCTCTATCCTGTCCTATCCTCCATCCTATCCTATACTCTATCCTATAACATCATCTATCCTATAACATCATCTATACTATCCTATCCTCTATCCTATCCTATCCTCTATCGTATCCTATCCTCTATCCTATCCTATCCTCTATCCTATCCTATCCTCTATTATATCCTATCCTCTATCCTATCCTATCTTGTATCCTATCATATCAACTATCCTATCCTATCCTCTATCCTATCCTATCCTCTATCCTATCCTATCCTCTATCCTATCCTATCCTCTATCCTATCATATCCTCTATCCTATCCTATCCTCTATCCTATCCTATCCTCTATAATATCGTATCCTCTATAATATCGTATCCTGTATCCTATCCTGTAATCTTTCCTATCCTATCATCAATCCTATCCTATCCTCTATCGTCTCCTATCCTCTATCCTATCCAATCCCCTATGTTATCCTCTATCCTATCTTATCCTCTATCCTATTCTATCCTCCATCCTATCATATCCTCTATCCTATAATATCCTCTATCCTATCCAATCCTCTACCGTCTCCTATCCTGTATCCGATCCAATCCCCTATCCTCTATCCTATCCTATTCTATATCGTATCCTCTATCGTATCCTATCCTCTATCCTATCCTATCCTCTATCGTATCCTATCCTCTACAATAACGTATCCTCTATAATATCGTATCCTGTATCCTATCCTGTAATCTTTCCTATCCTATCATCAATCCTATCCTATCCTCTATGGTCTCCTCTCCTCTATCCTATCCAATCCCCTATGTTATCCTCTATCCTATCTTATCCTCTATCCTATCCTATCCTCTATCCTATCCTATCCTCTGTCCTATCCTATCATCTCTCCTATCCTCTCCTCTATCCTATCCTATCCTCTATCCTATCCTACCCTCTACAATATCGTATCCTCTATAATTTCGTATCCTGTATCCTATCCTGTCCTCTGTCCTATCCTATCCACAATCCTATCCTATCCTCTGTCCTATCCTATCCTCTCTCCTATCCTCTCCTCTATCCTATCCTATCCTCTATCCTATCCTACCCTCTACAATATCGTATCCTCTATAATTTCGTATCCTGTATCCTATCCTGTCCTCTTTCCTATCCTATCCACAATCCTATCCTATCCTCTATCCTTTGGTATCCTCTATCATATCCTATCCTCTATCCTATCCTATCCTCTATCGTATCCTATCCTCTACAATAACGTATCCTCTATAATATCGTATCCTGTATCCTATCCTGTAATCTTTCCTATCCTATCATCAATCCTATCCTATCCTCTATGGTCTCCTCTCCACTATCCTATCCAATCCCCTATGTTATCCTCTATCCTATCTTATCCTCTATCCTATCCTATCCTCTATCCTATCCTATCCTCTGTCCTATCCTATCCTCTCTCCTATCCTCTCCTGTATCCTATCCTATCCTCTATCCTATCCTACCCTCTACAATATCGTATCCTCTATAATTTCGTATCCTGTATCCTATCCTGTCCTCTGTCCTATCCTATCCACAATCCTATCCTATCCTCTATCCTATCCTATCCTCTCTCCTATCCTCTCCTCTATCCTATCCTATCCTCTATCCTATCCTACCCTCTACAATATCGTATCCTCTATAATTTCGTATCCTGTATCCTATCCTGTCCTCTTTCCTATCCTATCCACAATCCTATCCTATCCTCTATCCTTTGGTATCCTCTATCATATCCTATCCTCTATCCTATCCTATCCTCTATCCTATCCTATCCTCTATCCTATCCTATCCTCTATCCTATCCTATCCTCTATCCTATCCTATCCTCTATCCTATCCTATCCTCTATCCTATCCTATCCTCTATCCTATCCTATCCTCTATCCTATCCTATCCTCTATCCTATCCTATCCTCTATCCTATCCTGTCCTCTATCCTATCCTATCCTCTATCCTATCATATCCTCTATCCTATCCTATCCTGTATCCTATCATATCAACTATCCTATCCTATCCTCTATCCTATCCTATCCTCTATCCTATCCTATCCCATATCCTATCCTATCCTATCCTCTATCCTATCCTATCCTCTATCCTATCCTATCCTCCATCCTATCCTATCCTCTATCCTATCCTATCCTCTATAATATCGTATCCTGTATCCTATCCTGTAATCTTTCCTATCCTATCATCAATCCTATCCTATCCTCCATCCTATCCTATCCTCTATCCTATCCTATCCTCTATCCTATCCTATCCTCTATCCTATCCTATCCTCTATCCTATCCTATCCTCTATCCTATCCTATCCTCTATCCTATCCTATCCTCTATCCTATCCTATCCTCTATCCTATCCTATCCTCTATCCTATCCTATCCTCTATCCTATCCTATCCTCTATCCTATCCTATCCTCTATCCTATCCTATCCTCTATCCTATCCTATCCTCTATCCTATCCTATCCTCTATCCTATCCTATCCTCTATCCTATCCTATCCTCTATCCTATCCTATCCTCTATCCTATCCTATCCTCTATCCTATCCTATCCTCTATCCTATCCTATCCTCTATCCTATCCTATCCTGTATCCTATCATATCAACTATCCTATCCTATCCTCTATCCTATACTATCCTCTATCCTATCCTATCCCATATCCTATCCTATCCTATCCTCTATCCTATCCTCTATCCTATCCTATCCTCTATCCTATCCTATCCTCCATCCTATCCTATCCTCTATCCTATCCTATCCTCTATAATATCGTATCCTGTATCCTATCCTGTAATCTTTCCTATCCTATCATCAATCCTATCCTATCCTCTATCCTATCCTATCCTCCATCCTATCCTATCCTCTATCCTATCCTATCCTCTATCCTATCCTATCCTCCATCCTATCCTATCCTCTATCCTATCCTATCCTCTATAATATCGTATCCTGTATCCTATCCTGTAATCTTTCCTATCCTATCATCAATCCTATCCTATCCTCTATCGTCTCCTATCCTCTATCCTATCCAATCCCCTATGTTATCCTCTACCCTATCTTATCCTCTATCCTATTCTATCCTCCATCCTATCATATCCTCTATCCTATAATATCCTCTATCCTATCCAATCCTCTACGGTCTCCTATCCTGTATCCGATCCAATCCCCTATCCTCTATCCTATCCTATTCTATATCGTATCCTCTATCGTATCTTATCCTCTATCCTATCCTATCCTCTATCGTATCCTATCCTCTATAATATCGTATCCTCTATAATATCGTATCCTGTATCCTATCCTGTAATCTTTCCTATCCTATCATCAATCCTATCCTATCCTCTATGGTCTCCTCTCCTCTATCCTATCCAATCCCCTATGTTATCCTCTATCCTATCTTATCCTCTATCCTATCCTATCCTCTATCCTATCCTATCCTCTATAATATCGTATCCTGTATCCTATCCTGTAATCTTTCCTATCCTATCATCAATCCTATCCTATCCTCCATCGTCTCCAATCCTCTATCCTATCCAATCCCCTATGTTATCCTCTATCCTATCTTATCCTCTATCCTATCCTATCCTCTATCCTATCCTATCCTCTATCCTATCCTATCCTCTATACTATACTATCCTCTATCCTATCCTATCCTCTATCCTATCCTATCCTCTATCCTATCCTATCCTGTATCCTATCCTATCAACTATCCTATCCTATCCTCTATCCTATCCTATCCTATCAACTATCCTATCCTATCCTCTATCCTATCCTATCCTCTATCCTATCCTATCCTCTATCCTATCCTATCCTCTGTCCTATCCTATCCTCTCTCCTATCTTCTCCTCTATCCTATCCTATCCTCTATCCTATCCTATCCTCTACAATATCGTATCCTCTATAATATCGTATCCTGTATCCTATCCTGTCCTCTTTCCTATCCTATCCACAATCCTATCCTATCCTCTATCCTTTGGTATCCTCTATCATATCCTATCATCTATCCTATCCTATCCTCTATCCTATCCTATCCTCTATCCTATCCTATCCTGTATCCTATCATATCAACTATCCTATCCTATACTCTATCCTATCCTATCCCCTATCTTATCCTATCCTATATCCTATCCTATCCTATCCTATCCTATCCTCTATCCTATAATATCATCTATCCTAACCTATCCTCTATCCTATCCTATCCTCTGTCCTATAATATCCTCTATCCTATCCTATCCTCTATCCTATCCTATCCTCTATCCTATCCTATCCTCTATCCTGTCCTATCCTCCATCCTATCCTATCCTCTATCCTATAACATCATCTATCCTATCCTATCCTCTATCCTATCCTATCCTCTATCCTATCCTATCCTCTATCCTATCCTATCCTCTATCCTATCCTATCCTCTATCCTATCCTATCCTCTATCCTATCCTATCCTCTATCCTATCCTATCCTCTATCCTATCCTATCCTCTATCCTATCCTATCCTCTATCCTATCCTATCCTCTATCCTATCCTATCCTCTATCCTATCCTATCCTCTATCCTATCCTATCCTGTATCCTATCATATCAACTATCCTATCCTATCCTCTATCCTATCCTATCCTCTATCCTATCCTATCCTATATCCTATCCTATCCTATCCTCTATCGTCTCCTATCCTCTATGCTATCCAATCCCCTATGTTATCCTCTATCCTATCCTATCCTCTATAATATCCTATCCTCTATCCTATCCTATCCTCTATCCTATCCTATCCTGTATCCTATCATATCAACTATCCTATCCTATCCTCTATCCTATAATATCCTCTATCCTATCCTATCCTCTATCCTATCCTATCCTCTATCCTATCCTATCCTATATCCTATCCTATCCTATCCTCTATCGTCTCCTATCCTCTATGCTATCCAATCCCCTATGTTATCCTCTATCCTATCCTATCCTCTATAATATCCTATCCTCTATCCTATCCTATCCTCTATCCTATCCTATCCTGTATCCTATCATATCAACTATCCTATCCTATCCTCTATCCTATCCTATCCTGTATCCTATCCTATCAACTATCCTATCCTATCCTCTATCCTATCCTATCCTATCGTCTATCCTATCCTATCCTCTATCCTATCCTATCCTCTATCCTGTCCTATCCTCCATCCTATCCTATCCTCTATCCTATAACATCATCTATCCTATCCTATCCTCTATCCTATCCTATCCTCTATCCTATCCTATCCTCTATCCTATCCTATCCTCTATCCTATCCTATCCTCTATCCTATCCTATCCTCTATCCTATCCTATCCTCTATCCTATCCTATCCTCTATCCTATCCTATCCTCTATCCTATCCTATCCTCTATCCTATCCTATCCTCTATCCTATCCTATCCTCTATCCTATCCTATCCTGTATCCTATCATATCAACTATCCTATCCTATCCTCTATCCTATCCTATCCTCTATCCTATCCTATCCTATATCCTATCCTATCCTATCCTCTATCGTCTCCTATCCTCTATGCTATCCAATCCCCTATGTTATCCTCTATCCTATCCTATCCTCTATAATATCCTATCCTCTATCCTATCCTATCCTCTATCCTATCCTATCCTGTATCCTATCATATCAACTATCCTATCCTATCCTCTATCCTATAATATCCTCAATCCTATCCTATTCTCTATCCTATCCAATCCTCTACCGTCTCCTATCCTGTATCCGATCCAATCCCCTATCCTCTATCCTATCCTCTTCTCTATCCTATCCTCTATCGTATCCTATCCTCTATCCTATCCAATCCTCTATCTTCTCCTATCCTCTATCCTATCCTATCCTCAACCCTATCCTATCCTCAATTCTATCGTATACTCCATACTATCCTATCCGCTATCCTATCCTATCCTCCATCCTATCCTATCCTCTATCCTATAATATCATCTATCCTATCCTATCCTCTATCCTATCCTATCCTCTGTCCTATAATATCCTCTATCCTATCCTATCCTCTATCCTATCATATCCTCTATCCTATCCTATCCTCTATCCTATCCTATCCTCTATCCTATCCTATCCTCTATCCTATCCTATCCTCTATCCTATCCTATCCTCTATCCTATCCTATCCTCTATCCTATCCTATCCTGTATCCTATCATATCATCTATCCTATCCTATCCTCTATCCTATCCTATCCTCTATCCTATCCTATCCTATATCCTATCCTATCCTCTATCCTATCCTATCCTCTATCCTATCCTATCCTCCATCCTATCCTATCCTCTATCCTATCCTATCCTCTATAATATCGTATCCACTATAATATCGTATCCTGTATCCTATCCTGTAATCTTTCCTATCCTATCATCAATCCTATCCTATCCTCCATCGTCTCCCATCCTCTATCCTATCCAATCCCCTATGTTATCCTCTATCCTATCTTATCCTCTATCCTATCCTATCCTCTATCCTATCCTATCCTCTATCCTATTCTATCCTCTATCCTATCCTATCCTCTATCCTATCCTATCCTCTTTCCTATCCTATCCTCTATCCTATCCTATCCTCTATAATATCGTATCCTCTATAATATCGTATCCTGTATCCTATCCTGTAAACTTTCCTATCCTATCATCAATCCTATCCTATCCTATATGGTCTCCTATCCTCTATCCTATCCAATCCCCTATGTTATCCTCTATCCTATCTTATCCTCTATCGTATCCTAACCTCCATCCTATCCTATCCTCTATCCTATAATATCCTCTATCCTATCCTTTCCTCTATCCTATCCAATCCTCTACCGTCTCCTATCCTGTATCCGATCCAATCCCCTATCCTCTATCCTATCCTCTTCTCTATCCTATCCTCTATCGTCTCCTATCCTCTATGCTATCCAATCCCCTATGTTATCCTCTATCCTATCCTATCCTCTATAATATCCTATCCTCTATCCTATCCTATCCTCTATCCTATCCTATCCTGTATCCTATCATATCAACTATCCTATCCTATCCTCTATCCTATCTTATCCTCTATCCTATTCTATCCTCCATCCTATCGTATCCTCTATCCTATAATATCCTCTATCCTATCCAATCCTCTACCGTCTCCTATCCTGTATCCGATCCAATCCCCTATCCTCTATCGTATCCTATCCTCTATAATATCGTATCCTCTATAATATCGTATCCTGTATCCTATCCTGTAATCTTTCCTATCCTATCATCAATCCTATCCTATCCTCTATCGTCTCCTATCCTCTATCCTATCCAATCCCCTATGTTATCCTCTACCCTATCTTATCCTCTATCCTATTCTATCCTCCATCCTATCATATCCTCTATCCTATAATATCCTCTATCCTATCCAATCCTCTACGGTCTCCTATCCTGTATCCGATCCAATCCCCTATCCTCTATCCTATCCTATTCTATATCGTATCCTCTATCGTATCTTATCCTCTATCCTATCCTATCCTCTATCGTATCCTATCCTCTATAATATCGTATCCTCTATAATATCGTATCCTGTATCCTATCCTGTAACCTTCCTATCCTATCATCAATCCTATCCTATCCTCTATGGTCTCCTCTCCTCTATCCTATCCAATCCCCTATGTTATCCTCTATCCTATCTTATCCTCTATCCTATCCTATCCTCTATCCTATCCTATCCTCTATAATATCGTATCCTGTATCCTATCCTGTAATCTTTCCTATCCTATCATCAATCCTATCCTATCCTCCATCGTCTCCCATCCTCTATCCTATCCAATCCCCTATGTTATCCTCTATCCTATCTTATCCTCTATCCTATCCTATCCTCTATCCTATCCTATCCTCTATCCTATCCTATCCTATCCTCTATCCTATACTATCCTCTATCCTATCCTATCCTCTATCCTATCCTATCCTCTATCCTATCCTATCCTGTATCCTATCCTATCAACTATCCTATCCTATCCTCTATCCTACCCTATCCTATCAACTATCCTATCCTATCCTCTATCCTATCCTATCCTGTATCCTATCCTCCATCGTCTCCCATCCTCTATCCTATCCAATCCCCTATGTTATCCTCTATCCTATCTTATCCTCTATCCTATCCTATCCTCCATCCTATCTTATCCTCTATCCTATAATATCATCTATCCTATCCTATTCTCTATCATATCCTATACTCTATCCTATCCTATCTTCAATTCTTTCCTATGCTCTAACATCTGCTCTATCCTCTCCTATCCTCAATCCTATCCTATCCTCTATCCGATCCTATCCTCTGTCCTATCCAATCCTATATCCTATCCTCTATCCTATCCTATCCTCTATCCTATAATATCATCTATCCTAACCTATCCTCTATCCTATCCTATCCTCTGTCCTATAATATCCTCTATCCTATCCTATCCTCTATCCTATCCTATCCTCTATCCTATCCTATCCTCTATCCTGTCCTATCCTCCATCCTATCCTATCCTCTATCCTATAACATCATCTATCCTATCCTATCCTCTATCCTATCCTATCCTCTATCATATCCTATCATCTATCCTATCCTATCCTCTATCCTATCCTATCCTCTATCCTATCCTATCCTCTGTCCTATAATATCCTCTATCCTATCCTATCCTCTATCCTATCCTATCCTCTATCCTGTCCTATCCTCCATCCTATCCTATCCTCTATCCTATAACATCATCTATCCTATCCTATCCTCTATCCTATCCTATCCTCTATCCTATCCTATCCTCTATCCTATCATATCCTCTATCCTATCCTATCCTCTATCCTATCCTATCCTCTATCCTATCCTATCCTCTATCCTATCCTATCCTCTATCCTATCCTATCCTCTATCCTATCCTATCCTCTATCCTATCATATCATCTATCCTATCCTATCCTCTATCCTATCCTATCCTCTATCCTATCCTATCCTCTATCCTATCCTATCCTCTATCCTATCCTATCCTCTATCCTATCCTATCCTCTATCCTATCCTATCCTCTATCCTATCCTATCCTCTATCCTATCCTATCCTCTATCCTATCCTATCCTGTATCCTATCATATCATCTATCCTATCCTATCCTCTATCCTATCCTATCCTCTATCCTATCCTATCCTATATCCTATCCTATCCTCTATCCTATCCTATCCTCTATCCTATCCTATCCTCCATCCTATCCTATCCTCTATCCTATCCTATCCTCTATAATATCGTATCCACTATAATATCGTATCCTGTATCCTATCCTGTAATCTTTCCTATCCTATCATCAATCCTATCCTATCCTCCATCGTCTCCCATCCTCTATCCTATCCAATCCCCTATGTTATCCTCTATCCTATCTTATCCTCTATCCTATCCTATCCTCTATCCTATCCTATCCTCTATCCTATTCTATCCTCTATCCTATCCTATCCTCTATCCTATCCTATCCTCTTTCCTATCCTATCCTCTATCCTATCCTATCCTCTATAATATCGTATCCTCTATAATATCGTATCCTGTATCCTATCCTGTAAACTTTCCTATCCTATCATCAATCCTATCCTATCCTCTATGGTCTCCTATCCTCTATCCTATCCAATCCCCTATGTTATCCTCTATCCTATCTTATCCTCTATCCTATCCTAACCTCCATCCTATCCTATCCTCTATCCTATAATATCCTCTATCCTATCCTTTCCTCTATCCTATCCAATCCTCTACCGTCTCCTATCCTGTATCCGATCCAATCCCCTATCCTCTATCCTATTCTCTTCTCTATCCTATCCTCTATCGTCTCCTATCCTCTATGCTATCCAATCCCCTATGTTATCCTCTATCCTATCCTATCCTCTATAATATCCTATCCTCTATCCTATCCTATCCTCTATCCTATCCTATCCTGTATCCTATCATATCAACTATCCTATCCTATCCTCTATCCTATCTTATCCTCTATCCTATTCTATCCTCCATCCTATCCTATCCTCTATCCTATAATATCCTCTATCCTATCCAATCCTCTACCGTCTCCTATCCTGTATCCGATCCAATCCCCTATCCTCTATCGTATCCTATCCTCTATCCTATCCTATCCTCTATCCTATCCAATCTCCTATGTTATCCTCTATCCTATCTTATCCTCTATCCTATCCTAACCTCCATCCTATCCTATCCTCTATCCTATCCTATCCTCCATCCTATCTTATCCTCTATCCTATAATATCATCTATCCTATCCTATTCTCTATCATATCCTATACTCTATCCTATCCTATCTTCAATTCTTTCCTATGCTCTAACATCTGCTCTATCCTCTCCTATCCTCAATCCTATCCTATCCTCTATCCGATCCTATCCTCTGTCCTATCCAATCCTATATCCTATCCTCTATCCTATCCTATCCTCTATCCTATAATATCATCTATCCTAACCTATCCTCTATCCTATCCTATCCTCTGTCCTATAATATCCTCTATCCTATCCTATCCTCTATCCTATCCTATCCTCTATCCTATCCTATCCTCTATCCTGTCCTATCCTCCATCCTATCCTATCCTCTATCCTATAACATCATCTATCCTATCCTATCCTCTATCCTATCCTATCCTCTATCCTATCCTATCCTCTATCCTATCATATCCTCTATCCTATCCTATCCTCTATCCTATCCTCTCCTCTATCCTATCCTATCCTCTATCCTATCCTATCCTCTATCCTATCCTACCCTCTATCCTATCCTATCCTCTATCCTATCCTCTCCTCTATCCTATCCTATCCTCTATCCTATCCTATCCTCTATCCTATCCTATCCTCTATCCTATCCTATCCTCTATCCTATCCTATCCTGTAACCTATCATATCAACTATCCTATCCTATCCTCTATCCTATCCTATCCTCTATCCTATCCTATCCTATATCCTATCCTATCCTATCCTCTATCGTCTCCTATCCTCTATGCTATCCAATCCCCTATGTTATCCTCTATCCTATCCTATCCTCTATAATATCCTATCCTCTATCCTATCCTATCCTCTATCCTATCCTATCCTGTATCCTATCATATCAACTATCCTATCCTATCCTCTATCCTATCCTATCCTATATCCTATCCTATCTTCTATCCTATCCTATCCTCTATCCTATCCTATCCTCCATCCTATCCTATCCTCTATCCTATCCTATCCTCTATCCTATCCTATCCTCTATCCTATCCTATCCTCTATCCTATCCTATCCTGTATCCTATCATATCAACTATCCTATCCTATCCTCTATCCTATCCTATCCTCTATCCTATCCTATCCTATATCCTATCCTATCCTCTATCCTATCCTATCCTCTATCCTATCCTATCCTCCATCCTATCCTATCCTCTATCCTATCCTATCCTCTATAATATCGTATCCACTATAATATCGTATCCTGTATCCTATCCTGTAATCTTTCCTATCCTATCATCAATCCTATCCTATCCTCCATCGTCTCCCATCCTCTATCCTATCCTATCCTCCATCGTCTCCCATCCTCTATCCTATCCAATCCCCTATGTTATCCTCTATCCTATCTTATCCTCTATCCTATCCTATCCTCCATCCTATCCTATCCTCTATCCTATAATATCCTCTATCCTATCCAATCCTCTATCCTATCCTCTATCCTCTATCCTATCCTATTCTCTATCCTATCCTATCCTCTATCCGTATCCTATCCTCTATCCTATCCTATCCTCTATCCTATCCTATCCTCTATCCTATCCTATCCTCTATCCTATCCTATCCTCTACAATATCGTATCCTCTATAATATTGTATCCTGTATCCTATCCTGTCCTCTATCCTATCCTATCCTCCATCCTATCCTATCCTCTATCCTATCCTATCCTCTATAATATCGTATCCTGTATCCTATCCTGTAATCTTTCCTATCCTATCATCAATCCTATCCTATCCTCCATCGTCTCCCATCCTCTATCCTATCCAATCCCCTATGTTATCCTCTATCCTATCCTATCCTCCATCCTATCCTATCCTCTATCCTATAATATCCTCTATCCTATCCAATCCTCTATCCTATCCTCTATCCTCTATCCTATCCTATCCTCTATCCTATCCTATCCTCTATCCTATCCTATCCTCTATCCTATCCTATCCTCTACAATATCGTATCCTCTATAATATCGTATCCTGTATCCTATCCTGTAATCTTTCCTATCCTATCATCAATCCTATCCTATCCTCCATCGTCTCCCATCCTCTATCCTATCCAATCCCCTATGTTATCCTCTATCCTATCCTATCCTCCATCCTATCCTATCCTCTATCCTATAATATCCTCTATCCTATCCAATCCTCTATCCTATCCTCTATCCTCTATCCTATCCTATCCTCTATCCTATCCTATCCTCTATCCGTATCCTATCCTCTATCCTATCCTATCCTCTATCCTATCCTATCCTCTTTCCTATCCTATCCTCTATCCTATCCTATCCTCTATAATATCGTATCCTCTATAATATCGTATCCTGTATCCTATCCTGTAAACTTTCCTATCCTATCATCAATCCTATCCTATCCTCTATGGTCTCCTATCCTCTATCCTATCCAATCCCCTATGTTATCCTCTATCCTATCTTATCCTCTATCCTATCCTAACCTCCATCCTATCCTATCCTCTATCCTATAATATCCTCTATCCTATCCTTTCCTCTATCCTATCCAATCCTCTACCGTCTCCTATCCTGTATCCGATCCAATCCCCTATCCTCTATCCTATCCTCTTCTCTATCCTATCCTCTATCGTCTCCTATCCTCTATGCTATCCAATCCCCTATGTTATCCTCTATCCTATCCTATCCTCTATAATATCCTATCCTCTATCCTATCCTATCCTCTATCCTATCCTATCCTGTATCCTATCATATCAACTATCCTATCCTATCCTCTATCCTATCTTATCCTCTATCCTATTCTATCCTCCATCCTATCCTATCCTCTATCCTATAATATCCTCTATCCTATCCAATCCTCTACCGTCTCCTATCCTGTATCCGATCCAATCCCCTATCCTCTATCGTATCCTATCCTCTATCCTATCCTATCCTCTATCCTATTCTATCCTCTATCCTATCCTATCATCTATCCTATCCTATCCTCTTTCCTATCCTATCCTCTATCCTATCCTATCCTCTATAATATCGTATCCTCTATAATATCGTATCCTGTATCCTATCCTGTAATCTTTCCTATCCTATCATCAATCCTATCCTATCCTCTATGGTCTCCTCTCCTCTATCCTATCCAATCCCCTATGTTATCCTCTATCCTATCTTATCCTCTATCCTATCCTATCCTATATCCTATCCTATCCTCTGTCCTATCCTATCCTCTCTCCTATCCTCTCCTCTATCCTATCCTATCCTCTATCCTATCCTACCCTCTACAATATCGTATCCTCTATAATTTCGTATCCTGTATCCTATCCTGTCCTCTGTCCTATCCTATCCACAATCCTATCCTATCCTCTGTCCTATCCTATCCTCTCTCCTATCCTCTCCTCTATCCTATCCTATCCTCTATCCTATCCTACCCTCTACAATATCGTATCCTCTATAATTTCGTATCCTGTATCCTATCCTGTCCTCTTTCCTATCCTATCCACAATCCTATCCTATCCTCTATCCTTTGGTATCCTCTATCATATCCTATCCTCTATCCTATCCTATCCTCTATCGTATCCTATCCTCTACAATAACGTATCCTCTATAATATCGTATCCTGTATCCTATCCTGTAATCTTTCCTATCCTATCATCAATCCTATCCTATCCTCTATGGTCTCCTCTCCACTATCCTATCCAATCCCCTATGTTATCCTCTATCCTATCTTATCCTCTATCCTATCCTATCCTCTATCCTATCCTATCCTCTGTCCTATCCTATCCTCTCTCCTATCCTCTCCTCTATCCTATCCTATCCTCTATCCTATCCTACCCTCTACAATATCGTATCCTCTATAATTTCGTATCCTGTATCCTATCCTGTCCTCTGTCCTATCCTATCCACAATCCTATCCTATCCTCTATCCTATCCTATCCTCTCTCCTATCCTCTCCTCTATCCTATCCTATCCTCTATCCTATCCTACCCTCTACAATATCGTATCCTCTATAATTTCGTATCCTGTATCCTATCCTGTCCTCTTTCCTATCCTATCCACAATCCTATCCTATCCTCTATCCTTTGGTATCCTCTATCATATCCTATCCTCTATCCTAACCTATCCTCTATCCTATCCTATCCTCTATCCTATCCTATCCTCTATCCTATCCTATCCTCTATCCTATCCTATCCTCTATCCTATCCTATCCTCTATCCTATCCTATCCTCTATCCTATCCTATCCTCTATCCTATCCTATCCTCTATCCTATCCTATCCTCTATCCTATCCTATCCTCTATCCTATCCTATCCTCTATCCTATCCTATCCTCTATCCTATCCTATCCTCTATCCTATCCTATCCTGTATCCTATCATATCAACTATCCTATCCTATCCTCTATCCTATCCTATCCTCTATCCTATCCTATCCCATATCCTATCCTATCCTATCCTCTATCCTATCCTATCCTCTATCCTATCCTATCCTCCATCCTATCCTATCCTCTATCCTATCCTATCCTCTATAATATCGTATCCTGTATCCTATCCTGTAATCTTTCCTATCCTATCATCAATCCTATCCTATCCTCCATCCTATCCTATCCTCTATCCTATCCTATCCTCTATCCTATCCTATCCTCTATCCTATAATATCCTCTATCCTATCCTTTCCTCTATCCTATCCAATCCTCTACCGTCTCCTATCCTGTATCCGATCCAATCCCCTATCCTCTATCCTATCCTCTTCTCTATCCTATCCTCTATCGTCTCCTATCCTCTATGCTATCCAATCCCCTATGTTATCCTCTATCCTATCCTATCCTCTATAATATCCTATCCTCTATCCTATCCTATCCTCTATCCTATCCTATCCTGTATCCTATCATATCAACTATCCTATCCTATCCTCTATCCTATCTTATCCTCTATCCTATTCTATCCTCCATCCTATCCTATCCTCTATCCTATAATATCCTCTATCCTATCCAATCCTCTACCGTCTCCTATCCTGTATCCGATCCAATCCCCTATCCTCTATCGTATCCTATCCTCTATCCTATCCTATCCTCTATCCTATTCTATCCTCTATCCTATCCTATCATCTATCCTATCCTATCCTCTTTCCTATCCTATCCTCTATCCTATCCTATCCTCTATAATATCGTATCCTCTATAATATCGTATCCTGTATCCTATCCTGTAATCTTTCCTATCCTATCATCAATCCTATCCTATCCTCTATGGTCTCCTCTCCTCTATCCTATCCAATCCCCTATGTTATCCTCTATCCTATCTTATCCTCTATCCTATCCTATCCTCTATCCTATCCTATCCTCTGTCCTATCCTATCCTCTCTCCTATCCTCTCCTCTATCCTATCCTATCCTCTATCCTATCCTACCCTCTACAATATCGTATCCTCTATAATTTCGTATCCTGTATCCTATCCTGTCCTCTGTCCTATCCTATCCACAATCCTATCCTATCCTCTGTCCTATCCTATCCTCTCTCCTATCCTCTCCTCTATCCTATCCTATCCTCTATCCTATCCTACCCTCTACAATATCGTATCCTCTATAATTTCGTATCCTGTATCCTATCCTGTCCTCTTTCCTATCCTATCCACAATCCTATCCTATCCTCTATCCTTTGGTATCCTCTATCATATCCTATCCTCTATCCTATCCTATCCTCTATCGTATCCTATCCTCTACAATAACGTATCCTCTATAATATCGTATCCTGTATCCTATCCTGTAATCTTTCCTATCCTATCATCAATCCTATCCTATCCTCTATGGTCTCCTCTCCACTATCCTATCCAATCCCCTATGTTATCCTCTATCCTATCTTATCCTCTATCCTATCCTATCCTCTATCCTATCCTATCCTCTGTCCTATCCTATCCTCTCTCCTATCCTCTCCTCTATCCTATCCTATCCTCTATCCTATCCTACCCTCTACAATATCGTATCCTCTATAATTTCGTATCCTGTATCCTATCCTGTCCTCTGTCCTATCCTATCCACAATCCTATCCTATCCTCTATCCTATCCTATCCTCTCTCCTATCCTCTCCTCTATCCTATCCTATCCTCTATCCTATCCTACCCTCTACAATATCGTATCCTCTATAATTTCGTATCCTGTATCCTATCCTGTCCTCTTTCCTATCCTATCCACAATCCTATCCTATCCTCTATCCTTTGGTATCCTCTATCATATCCTATCCTCTATCCTAACCTATCCTCTATCCTATCCTATCCTCTATCCTATCCTATCCTCTATCCTATCCTATCCTCTATCCTATCCTATCCTCTATCCTATCCTATCCTCTATCCTATCCTATCCTCTATCCTATCCTATCCTCTATCCTATCCTATCCTCTATCCTATCCTATCCTCTATCCTATCCTATCCTCTATCCTATCCTATCCTCTATCCTATCCTATCCTCTATCCTATCCTATCCTGTATCCTATCATATCAACTATCCTATCCTATCCTCTATCCTATCCTATCCTCTATCCTATCCTATCCCATATCCTATCCTATCCTATCCTCTATCCTATCCTATCCTCTATCCTATCCTATCCTCCATCCTATCCTATCCTCTATCCTATCCTATCCTCTATAATATCGTATCCTGTATCCTATCCTGTAATCTTTCCTATCCTATCATCAATCCTATCCTATCCTCCATCCTATCCTATCCTCTATCCTATCCTATCCTCTATCCTATCCTATCCTCTATCCTATCCTATCCTCTATCCTATCCTATCCTCTATCCTATCCTATCCTCTATCCTATCCTATCCTCTATCCTATCCTATCCTCTATCCTATCCTATCCTCTATCCTATCCTATCCTCTATCCTATCCTATCCTCTATCCTATCCTATCCTCTATCCTATCCTATCCTCTATCCTATCCTATCCTCTATCCTATCCTATCCTCTATCCTATCCTATCCTCTATCCTATCCTATCCTCTATCCTATCCTATCCTCTATCCTATCCTATCCTGTATCCTATCATATCAACTATCCTATCCTATCCTCTATCCTATACTATCCTCTATCCTATCCTATCCCATATCCTATCCTATCCTATCCTCTATCCTATCCTCTATCCTATCCTATCCTCTATCCTATCCTATCCTCCATCCTATCCTATCCTCTATCCTATCCTATCCTCTATAATATCGTATCCTGTATCCTATCCTGTAATCTTTCCTATCCTATCATCAATCCTATCCTATCCTCTATCCTATCCTATCCTCCATCCTATCCTATCCTCTATCCTATCCTATCCTCTATCCTATCCTATCCTCCATCCTATCCTATCCTCTATCCTATCCTATCCTCTATAATATCGTATCCTGTATCCTATCCTGTAATCTTTCCTATCCTATCATCAATCCTATCCTATCCTCTATCGTCTCCTATCCTCTATCCTATCCAATCCCCTATGTTATCCTCTACCCTATCTTATCCTCTATCCTATTCTATCCTCCATCCTATCATATCCTCTATCCTATAATATCCTCTATCCTATCCAATCCTCTACGGTCTCCTATCCTGTATCCGATCCAATCCCCTATCCTCTATCCTATCCTATTCTATATCGTATCCTCTATCGTATCTTATCCTCTATCCTATCCTATCCTCTATCGTATCCTATCCTCTATAATATCGTATCCTCTATAATATCGTATCCTGTATCCTATCCTGTAATCTTTCCTATCCTATCATCAATCCTATCCTATCCTCTATGGTCTCCTCTCCTCTATCCTATCCAATCCCCTATGTTATCCTCTATCCTATCTTATCCTCTATCCTATCCTATCCTCTATCCTATCCTATCCTCTATAATATCGTATCCTGTATCCTATCCTGTAATCTTTCCTATCCTATCATCAATCCTATCCTATCCTCCATCGTCTCCCATCCTCTATCCTATCCAATCCCCTATGTTATCCTCTATCCTATCTTATCCTCTATCCTATCCTATCCTCTATCCTATCCTATCCTCTATCCTATCCTATCCTCTATACTATACTATCCTCTATCCTATCCTATCCTCTATCCTATCCTATCCTCTATCCTATCCTATCCTGTATCCTATCCTATCAACTATCCTATCCTATCCTCTATCCTATCCTATCCTATCAACTATCCTATCCTATCCTCTATCCTATCCTATCCTCTATCCTATCCTATCCTCTATCCTATCCTATCCTCTGTCCTATCCTATCATCTCTCCTATCTTCTCCTCTATCCTATCCTATCCTCTATCCTATCCTATCCTCTACAATATCGTATCCTCTATAATATCGTATCCTGTATCCTATCCTGTCCTCTTTCCTATCCTATCCACAATCCTATCCTATCCTCTATCCTTTGGTATCCTCTATCATATCCTATCATCTATCCTATCCTATCCTCTATCCTATCCTATCCTCTATCCTATCCTATCCTGTATCCTATCATATCAACTATCCTATCCTATACTCTATCCTATCCTATCCCCTATCCTATCCTATCCTATATCCTATCCTATCCTATCCTATATCCTATCCTATCCTATCCTATCCTATCCTCTATCCTATAATATCATCTATCCTAACCTATCCTCTATCCTATCCTATCCTCTGTCCTATAATATCCTCTATCCTATCCTATCCTCTATCCTATCCTATCCTCTATCCTATCCTATCCTCTATCCTGTCCTATCCTCCATCCTATCCTATCCTCTATCCTATAACATCATCTATCCTATCCTATCCTCTATCCTATCCTATCCTCTATCCTATCCTATCCTCTATCCTATCCTATCCTCTATCCTATCCTATCCTCTATCCTATCCTATCCTCTATCCTATCCTATCCTCTATCCTATCCTATCCTCTATCCTATCCTATCCTCTATCCTATCCTATCCTCTATCCTATCCTATCCTCTATCCTATCCTATCCTCTATCCTATCCTATCCTCTATCCTACCCTATCCTGTATCCTATCATATCAACTATCCTATCCTATCCTCTATCCTATCCTATCCTCTATCCTATCCTATCCTATATCCTATCCTATCCTATCCTCTATCGTCTCCTATCCTCTATGCTATCCAATCCCCTATGTTATCCTCTATCCTATCCTATCCTCTATAATATCCTATCCTCTATCCTATCCTATCCTCTATCCTATCCTATCCTGTATCCTATCATATCAACTATCCTATCCTATCCTCTATCCTATAATATCCTCTATCCTATCCTATCCTCTATCCTATCCTATCCTCTATCCTATCCTATCCTATATCCTATCCTATCCTATCCTCTATCGTCTCCTATCCTCTATGCTATCCAATCCCCTATGTTATCCTCTATCCTATCCTATCCTCTATAATATCCTATCCTCTATCCTATCCTATCCTCTATCCTATCCTATCCTGTATCCTATCATATCAACTATCCTATCCTATCCTCTATCCTATCCTATCCTCTATCCTATCCTATCCTCTATCCTATCCTATCCTCTATCCTATCCTATCCTCTATCCTATCCTATCCTCTATCCTATCCTATCCTGTATCCTATCATATCAACTATCCTATCCTATCCTCTATCCTATACTATCCTCTATCCTATCCTATCCCATATCCTATCCTATCCTATCCTCTATCCTATCCTCTATCCTATCCTATCCTCTATCCTATCCTATCCTCCATCCTATCCTATCCTCTATCCTATCCTATCCTCTATAATATCGTATCCTGTATCCTATCCTGTAATCTTTCCTATCCTATCATCAATCCTATCCTATCCTCTATCCTATCCTATCCTCCATCCTATCCTATCCTCTATCCTATCCTATCCTCTATCCTATCCTATTCTCCATCCTATCCTATCCTCTATCCTATCCTATCCTCTATAATATCGTATCCTGTATCCTATCCTGTAATCTTTCCTATCCTATCATCAATCCTATCCTATCCTCTATCGTCTCCTATCCTCTATCCTATCCAATCCCCTATGTTATCCTCTACCCTATCTTATCCTCTATCCTATTCTATCCTCCATCCTATCATATCCTCTATCCTATAATATCCTCTATCCTATCCAATCCTCTACGGTCTCCTATCCTGTATCCGATCCAATCCCCTATCCTCTATCCTATCCTATTCTATATCGTATCCTCTATCGTATCTTATCCTCTATCCTATCCTATCCTCTATCGTATCCTATCCTCTATAATATCGTATCCTCTATAATATCGTATCCTGTATCCTATCCTGTAATCTTTCCTATCCTATCATCAATCCTATCCTATCCTCTATGGTCTCCTCTCCTCTATCCTATCCAATCCCCTATGTTATCCTCTATCCTATCTTATCCTCTATCCTATCCTATCCTCTATCCTATCCTATCCTCTATAATATCGTATCCTGTATCCTATCCTGTAATCTTTCCTATCCTATCATCAATCCTATCCTATCCTCCATCGTCTCCCATCCTCTATCCTATCCAATCCCCTATGTTATCCTCTATCCTATCTTATCCTCTATCCTATCCTATCCTCTATCCTATCCTATCCTCTATCCTATCCTATCCTCTATACTATACTATCCTCTATCCTATCCTATCCTCTATCCTATCCTATCCTCTATCCTATCCTATCCTGTATCCTATCCTATCAACTATCCTATCCTATCCTCTATCCTATCCTATCCTATCAACTATCCTATCCTATCCTCTATCCTATCCTATCCTCTATCCTATCCTATCCTCTATCCTATCCTATCCTCTGTCCTATCCTATCCTCTCTCCTATCTTCTCCTCTATCCTATCCTATCCTCTATCCTATCCTATCCTCTACAATATCGTATCCTCTATAATATCGTATCCTGTATCCTATCCTGTCCTCTTTCCTATCCTATCCACAATCCTATCCTATCCTCTATCCTTTGGTATCCTCTATCATATCCTATCATCTATCCTATCCTATCCTCTATCCTATCCTATCCTCTATCCTATCCTATCCTGTATCCTATCATATCAACTATCCTATCCTATACTCTATCCTATCCTATCCCCTATCCTATCCTATCCTATATCCTATCCTATCCTATCCTATCCTATCCTCTATCCTATAATATCATCTATCCTAACCTATCCTCTATCCTATCCTATCCTCTGTCCTATAATATCCTCTATCCTATCCTATCCTCTATCCTATCCTATCCTCTATCCTATCCTATCCTCTATCCTGTCCTATCCTCCATCCTATCCTATCCTCTATCCTATAACATCATCTATCCTATCCTATCCTCTATCCTATAACATCATCTATCCTATCCTATCCTCTATCCTATCCTATCCTCTATCCTATCCTATCCTCTATCCTATCCTATCCTCTATCCTATCCTATCCTCTATCCTATCCTATCCTCTATCCTATCCTATCCTCTATCCTATCCTATCCTCTATCCTATCCTATCCTCTATCCTATCCTATCCTCTATCCTATCCTATCCTCTATCCTATCCTATCCTCTATCCTATCCTATCCTCTATCCTATCCTATCCTGTATCCTATCATATCAACTATCCTATCCTATCCTCTATCCTATCCTATCCTCTATCCTATCCTATCCTATATCCTATCCTATCCTATCCTCTATCGTCTCCTATCCTCTATGCTATCCAATCCCCTATGTTATCCTCTATCCTATCCTATCCTCTATAATATCCTATCCTCTATCCTATCCTATCCTCTATCCTATCCTATCCTGTATCCTATCATATCAACTATCCTATCCTATCCTCTATCCTATAATATCCTCAATCCTATCCTATTCTCTATCCTATCCAATCCTCTACCGTCTCCTATCCTGTATCCGATCCAATCCCCTATCCTCTATCCTATCCTCTTCTCTATCCTATCCTCTATCGTATCCTATCCTCTATCCTATCCAATCCTCTATCTTCTCCTATCCTCTATCCTATCCTATCCTCAACCCTATCCTATCCTCAATTCTATCGTATACTCCATACTATCCTATCCGCTATCCTATCCTATCCTCCATCCTATCCTATCCTCTATCCTATAATATCATCTATCCTATCCTATCCTCTATCCTATCCTATCCTCTGTCCTATAATATCCTCTATCCTATCCTATTCTATATCGTATCCTCTATCGTATCTTATCCTCTATCCTATCCTATCCTCTATCGTATCCTATCCTCTATAATATCGTATCCTCTATAATATCGTATCCTGTATCCTATCCTGTAATCTTTCCTATCCTATCATCAATCCTATCCTATCCTCTATGGTCTCCTCTCCTCTATCCTATCCAATCCCCTATGTTATCCTCTATCCTATCTTATCCTCTATCCTATCCTATCCTCTATCCTATCCTATCCTCTATAATATCGTATCCTGTATCCTATCCTGTAATCTTTCCTATCCTATCATCAATCCTATCCTATCCTCCATCGTCTCCCATCCTCTATCCTATCCAATCCCCTATGTTATCCTCTATCCTATCTTATCCTCTATCCTATCCTATCCTCTATCCTATCCTATCCTCTATCCTATCCTATCCTCTATACTATACTATCCTCTATCCTATCCTATCCTCTATCCTATCCTATCCTCTATCCTATCCTATCCTGTATCCTATCCTATCAACTATCCTATCCTATCCTCTATCCTATCCTATCCTATCAACTATCCTATCCTATCCTCTATCCTATCCTATCCTCTATCCTATCCTATCCTCTATCCTATCCTATCCTCTGTCCTATCCTATCCTCTCTCCTATCTTCTCCTCTATCCTATCCTATCCTCTATCCTATCCTATCCTCTACAATATCGTATCCTCTATAATATCGTATCCTGTATCCTATCCTGTCCTCTTTCCTATCCTATCCACAATCCTATCCTATCCTCTATCCTTTGGTATCCTCTATCATATCCTATCATCTATCCTATCCTATCCTCTATCCTATCCTATCCTCTATCCTATCCTATCCTGTATCCTATCATATCAACTATCCTATCCTATACTCTATCCTATCCTATCCCCTATCCTATCCTATCCTATATCCTATCCTATCCTATCCTATCCTATCCTCTATCCTATAATATCATCTATCCTAACCTATCCTCTATCCTATCCTATCCTCTGTCCTATAATATCCTCTATCCTATCCTATCCTCTATCCTATCCTATCCTCTATCCTATCCTATCCTCTATCCTGTCCTATCCTCCATCCTATCCTATCCTCTATCCTATAACATCATCTATCCTATCCTATCCTCTATCCTATCCTATCCTCTATCCTATCCTATCCTCTATCCTATCCTATCCTCTATCCTATCCTATCCTCTATCCTATCCTATCCTCTATCCTATCCTATCCTCTATCCTATCCTATCCTCTATCCTATCCTATCCTCTATCCTATCCTATCCTCTATCCTATCCTATCCTCTATCCTATCCTATCCTCTATCCTATCCTATCCTCTATCCTATCCTATCCTCTATCCTATCCTATCCTCTATCCTATCCTATCCTGTATCCTATCATATCAACTATCCTATCCTATCCTCTATCCTATCCTATCCTCTATCCTATCCTATCCTATATCCTATCCTATCCTATCCTCTATCGTCTCCTATCCTCTATGCTATCCAATCCCCTATGTTATCCTCTATCCTATCCTATCCTCTATAATATCCTATCCTCTATCCTATCCTATCCTCTATCCTATCCTATCCTGTATCCTATCATATCAACTATCCTATCCTATCCTCTATCCTATAATATCCTCAATCCTATCCTATTCTCTATCCTATCCAATCCTCTACCGTCTCCTATCCTGTATCCGATCCAATCCCCTATCCTCTATCCTATCCTCTTCTCTATCCTATCCTCTATCGTATCCTATCCTCTATCCTATCCAATCCTCTATCTTCTCCTATCCTCTATCCTATCCTATCCTCAACCCTATCCTATCCTCAATTCTATCGTATACTCCATACTATCCTATCCGCTATCCTATCCTATCCTCCATCCTATCCTATCCTCTATCCTATAATATCATCTATCCTATCCTATCCTCTATCCTATCCTATCCTCTGTCCTATAATATCCTCTATCCTATCCTATCCTCTATCCTATCATATCCTCTATCCTATCCTATCCTCTATCCTATCCTATCCTCTATCCTATCCTATCCTCTATCCTATCCTATCCTCTATCCTATCCTATCCTCTATCCTATCCTATCCTCTATCCTATCCTATCCTGTATCCTATCATATCATCTATCCTATCCTATCCTCTATCCTATCCTATCCTCTATCCTATCCTATCCTATATCCTATCCTATCCTCTATCCTATCCTATCCTCTATCCTATCCTATCCTCCATCCTATCCTATCCTCTATCCTATCCTATCCTCTATAATATCGTATCCACTATAATATCGTATCCTGTATCCTATCCTGTAATCTTTCCTATCCTATCATCAATCCTATCCTATCCTCCATCGTCTCCCATCCTCTATCCTATCCAATCCCCTATGTTATCCTCTATCCTATCTTATCCTCTATCCTATCCTATCCTCTATCCTATCCTATCCTCTATCCTATTCTATCCTCTATCCTATCCTATCCTCTATCCTATCCTATCCTCTTTCCTATCCTATCCTCTATCCTATCCTATCCTCTATAATATCGTATCCTCTATAATATCGTATCCTGTATCCTATCCTGTAAACTTTCCTATCCTATCATCAATCCTATCCTATCCTATATGGTCTCCTATCCTCTATCCTATCCAATCCCCTATGTTATCCTCTATCCTATCTTATCCTCTATCGTATCCTAACCTCCATCCTATCCTATCCTCTATCCTATAATATCCTCTATCCTATCCTTTCCTCTATCCTATCCAATCCTCTACCGTCTCCTATCCTGTATCCGATCCAATCCCCTATCCTCTATCCTATCCTCTTCTCTATCCTATCCTCTATCGTCTCCTATCCTCTATGCTATCCAATCCCCTATGTTATCCTCTATCCTATCCTATCCTCTATAATATCCTATCCTCTATCCTATCCTATCCTCTATCCTATCCTATCCTGTATCCTATCATATCAACTATCCTATCCTATCCTCTATCCTATCTTATCCTCTATCCTATTCTATCCTCCATCCTATCGTATCCTCTATCCTATAATATCCTCTATCCTATCCAATCCTCTACCGTCTCCTATCCTGTATCCGATCCAATCCCCTATCCTCTATCGTATCCTATCCTCTATAATATCGTATCCTCTATAATATCGTATCCTGTATCCTATCCTGTAATCTTTCCTATCCTATCATCAATCCTATCCTATCCTCTATCGTCTCCTATCCTCTATCCTATCCAATCCCCTATGTTATCCTCTACCCTATCTTATCCTCTATCCTATTCTATCCTCCATCCTATCATATCCTCTATCCTATAATATCCTCTATCCTATCCAATCCTCTACGGTCTCCTATCCTGTATCCGATCCAATCCCCTATCCTCTATCCTATCCTATTCTATATCGTATCCTCTATCGTATCTTATCCTCTATCCTATCCTATCCTCTATCGTATCCTATCCTCTATAATATCGTATCCTCTATAATATCGTATCCTGTATCCTATCCTGTAACCTTCCTATCCTATCATCAATCCTATCCTATCCTCTATGGTCTCCTCTCCTCTATCCTATCCAATCCCCTATGTTATCCTCTATCCTATCTTATCCTCTATCCTATCCTATCCTCTATCCTATCCTATCCTCTATAATATCGTATCCTGTATCCTATCCTGTAATCTTTCCTATCCTATCATCAATCCTATCCTATCCTCCATCGTCTCCCATCCTCTATCCTATCCAATCCCCTATGTTATCCTCTATCCTATCTTATCCTCTATCCTATCCTATCCTCTATCCTATCCTATCCTCTATCCTATCCTATCCTATCCTCTATCCTATACTATCCTCTATCCTATCCTATCCTCTATCCTATCCTATCCTCTATCCTATCCTATCCTGTATCCTATCCTATCAACTATCCTATCCTATCCTCTATCCTACCCTATCCTATCAACTATCCTATCCTATCCTCTATCCTATCCTATCCTCTATCCTATCCTATCCTCTATCCTATCCTATCCTCTGTCCTATCCTATCGTCTCTCCTATCTTCTCCTCTATCCTATCCTATCCTCTATCCTATCCTATCCTCTACAATATCGTATCCTCTATAATATCGTATCCTGTATCCTATCCTGTCCTCTTTCCTATCCTATCCACAATCCTATCCTATCCTCTATCCTTTGGTATCCTCTATCATATCCTATCATCTATCCTATCCTATCCTCTATCCTATCCTATCCTCTATCCTATCCTATCCTCTATCCTATCCTATCCTCTATCCTATCCTATCCTCTATCCTATCCTATCCTGTATCCTATCATATCAACTATCCTATCCTATCCTCTATCCTATCCTATCCTCTATCCTATCCTATCCTATATCCTATCCTATCCTATCCTCTATCGTCTCCTATCCTCTATGCTATCCAATCCCCTATGTTATCCTCTATCCTATCCTATCCTCTATAATATCCTATCCTCTATCCTATCCTATCCTCTATCCTATCCTATCCTGTATCCTATCATATCAACTATCCTATCCTATCCTCTATCCTATAATATCCTCAATCCTATCCTATTCTCTATCCTATCCAATCCTCTACCGTCTCCTATCCTGTATCCGATCCAATCCCCTATCCTCTATCCTATCCTCTTCTCTATCCTATCCTCTATCGTATCCTATCCTCTATCCTATCCAATCCTCTATCTTCTCCTATCCTCTATCCTATCCTATCCTCAACCCTATCCTATCCTCAATTCTATCGTATACTCCATACTATCCTATCCGCTATCCTATCCTATCCTCCATCCTATCCTATCCTCTATCCTATAATATCATCTATCCTATCCTATCCTCTATCCTATCCTATCCTCTGTCCTATAATATCCTCTATCCTATCCTATTCTATATCGTATCCTCTATCGTATCTTATCCTCTATCCTATCCTATCCTCTATCGTATCCTATCCTCTATAATATCGTATCCTCTATAATATCGTATCCTGTATCCTATCCTGTAATCTTTCCTATCCTATCATCAATCCTATCCTATCCTCTATGGTCTCCTCTCCTCTATCCTATCCAATCCCCTATGTTATCCTCTATCCTATCTTATCCTCTATCCTATCCTATCCTCTATCCTATCCTATCCTCTATAATATCGTATCCTGTATCCTATCCTGTAATCTTTCCTATCCTATCATCAATCCTATCCTATCCTCCATCGTCTCCCATCCTCTATCCTATCCAATCCCCTATGTTATCCTCTATCCTATCTTATCCTCTATCCTATCCTATCCTCTATCCTATCCTATCCTCTATCCTATCCTATCCTCTATACTATACTATCCTCTATCCTATCCTATCCTCTATCCTATCCTATCCTCTATCCTATCCTATCCTGTATCCTATCCTATCAACTATCCTATCCTATCCTCTATCCTATCCTATCCTATCAACTATCCTATCCTATCCTCTATCCTATCCTATCCTCTATCCTATCCTATCCTCTATCCTATCCTATCCTCTGTCCTATCCTATCCTCTCTCCTATCTTCTCCTCTATCCTATCCTATCCTCTATCCTATCCTATCCTCTACAATATCGTATCCTCTATAATATCGTATCCTGTATCCTATCCTGTCCTCTTTCCTATCCTATCCACAATCCTATCCTATCCTCTATCCTTTGGTATCCTCTATCATATCCTATCATCTATCCTATCCTATCCTCTATCCTATCCTATCCTCTATCCTATCCTATCCTGTATCCTATCATATCAACTATCCTATCCTATACTCTATCCTATCCTATCCCCTATCCTATCCTATCCTATATCCTATCCTATCCTATCCTATCCTATCCTCTATCCTATAATATCATCTATCCTAACCTATCCTCTATCCTATCCTATCCTCTGTCCTATAATATCCTCTATCCTATCCTATCCTCTATCCTATCCTATCCTCTATCCTATCCTATCCTCTATCCTGTCCTATCCTCCATCCTATCCTATCCTCTATCCTATAACATCATCTATCCTATCCTATCCTCTATCCTATCCTATCCTCTATCCTATCCTATCCTCTATCCTATCCTATCCTCTATCCTATCCTATCCTCTATCCTATCCTATCCTCTATCCTATCCTATCCTCTATCCTATCCTATCCTCTATCCTATCCTATCCTCTATCCTATCCTATCCTCTATCCTATCCTATCCTCTATCCTATCCTATCCTCTATCCTATCCTATCCTGTATCCTATCATATCAACTATCCTATCCTATCCTCTATCCTATCCTATCCTCTATCCTATCCTATCCTATATCCTATCCTATCCTATCCTCTATCGTCTCCTATCCTCTATGCTATCCAATCCCCTATGTTATCCTCTATCCTATCCTATCCTCTATAATATCCTATCCTCTATCCTATCCTATCCTCTATCCTATCCTATCCTGTATCCTATCATATCAACTATCCTATCCTATCCTCTATCCTATAATATCCTCAATCCTATCCTATTCTCTATCCTATCCAATCCTCTACCGTCTCCTATCCTGTATCCGATCCAATCCCCTATCCTCTATCCTATCCTCTTCTCTATCCTATCCTCTATCGTATCCTATCCTCTATCCTATCCAATCCTCTATCTTCTCCTATCCTCTATCCTATCCTATCCTCAACCCTATCCTATCCTCAATTCTATCGTATACTCCATACTATCCTATCCGCTATCCTATCCTATCCTCCATCCTATCCTATCCTCTATCCTATAATATCATCTATCCTATCCTATCCTCTATCCTATCCTATCCTCTGTCCTATAATATCCTCTATCCTATCCTATCCTCTATCCTATCATATCCTCTATCCTATCCTATCCTCTATCCTATCCTATCCTCTATCCTATCCTATCCTCTATCCTATCCTATCCTCTATCCTATCCTATCCTCTATCCTATCCTATCCTCTATCCTATCCTATCCTGTATCCTATCATATCATCTATCCTATCCTATCCTCTATCCTATCCTATCCTCTATCCTATCCTATCCTATATCCTATCCTATCCTCTATCCTATCCTATCCTCTATCCTATCCTATCCTCCATCCTATCCTATCCTCTATCCTATCCTATCCTCTATAATATCGTATCCACTATAATATCGTATCCTGTATCCTATCCTGTAATCTTTCCTATAGTATCATCAATCCTATCCTATCCTCCATCGTCTCCCATCCTCTATCCTATCCAATCCCCTATGTTATCCTCTATCCTATCTTATCCTCTATCCTATCCTATCCTCTATCCTATCCTATCCTCTATCCTATTCTATCCTCTATCCTATCCTATCCTCTATCCTATCCTATCCTCCATCCTATCCTATCCTCTATCCTATCCTATCCTCTATAATATCGTATCCACTATAATATCGTATCCTGTATCCTATCCTGTAATCTTTCCTATAGTATCATCAATCCTATCCTATCCTCCATCGTCTCCCATCCTCTATCCTATCCAATCCCCTATGTTATCCTCTATCCTATCCTATCCTCTATCCTATCCTATCCTCTATCCTATTCTATCCTCCATCCTATCATATCCTCTATCCTATAATATCCTCTATCCTATCCAATCCTCTACGGTCTCCTATCCTGTATCCGATCCAATCCCCTATCCTCTATCCTATCCTATTCTATATCGTATCCTCTATCGTATCTTATCCTCTATCCTATCCTATCCTCTATCGTATCCTATCCTCTATAATATCGTATCCTCTATAATATCGTATCCTGTATCCTATCCTGTAACCTTCCTATCCTATCATCAATCCTATCCTATCCTCTATGGTCTCCTCTCCTCTATCCTATCCAATCCCCTATGTTATCCTCTATCCTATCTTATCCTCTATCCTATCCTATCCTCTATCCTATCCTATCCTCTATAATATCGTATCCTGTATCCTATCCTGTAATCTTTCCTATCCTATCATCAATCCTATCCTATCCTCCATCGTCTCCCATCCTCTATCCTATCCAATCCCCTATGTTATCCTCTATCCTATCTTATCCTCTATCCTATCCTATCCTCTATCCTATCCTATCCTCTATCCTATCCTATCCTATCCTCTATCCTATACTATCCTCTATCCTATCCTATCCTCTATCCTATCCTATCCTCTATCCTATCCTATCCTGTATCCTATCCTATCAACTATCCTATCCTATCCTCTATCCTACCCTATCCTATCAACTATCCTATCCTATCCTCTATCCTATCCTATCCTCTATCCTATCCTATCCTCTATCCTATCCTATCCTCTGTCCTATCCTATCGTCTCTCCTATCTTCTCCTCTATCCTATCCTATCCTCTATCCTATCCTATCCTCTACAATATCGTATCCTCTATAATATCGTATCCTGTATCCTATCCTGTCCTCTTTCCTATCCTATCCACAATCCTATCCTATCCTCTATCCTTTGGTATCCTCTATCATATCCTATCATCTATCCTATCCTATCCTCTATCCTATCCTATCCTCTATCCTATCCTATCCTCTGTCCTATAATATCCTCTATCCTATCCTATCCTCTATCCTATCCTATCCTCTATCCTGTCCTATCCTCCATCCTATCCTATCCTCTATCCTATAACATCATCTATCCTATCCTATCCTCTATCCTATCCTATCCTCTATCCTATCCTATCCTCTATCCTATCATATCCTCTATCCTATCCTATCCTCTATCCTATCCTATCCTCTATCCTATCCTATCCTCTATCCTATCCTATCCTCTATCCTATCCTATCCTCTATCCTATCCTATCCTCTATCCTATCATATCATCTATCCTATCCTATCCTCTATCCTATCCTATCCTCTATCCTATCCTATCCTCTATCCTATCCTATCCTCTATCCTATCCTATCCTCTATCCTATCCTATCCTCTATCCTATCCTATCCTGTATCCTATCATATCATCTATCCTATCCTATCCTCTATCCTATCCTATCCTCTATCCTATCCTATCCTATATCCTATCCTATCCTCTATCCTATCCTATCCTCTATCCTATCCTATCCTCCATCCTATCCTATCCTCTATCCTATCCTATCCTCTATAATATCGTATCCACTATAATATCGTATCCTGTATCCTATCCTGTAATCTTTCCTATCCTATCATCAATCCTATCCTATCCTCCATCGTCTCCCATCCTCTATCCTATCCAATCCCCTATGTTATCCTCTATCCTATCTTATCCTCTATCCTATCCTATCCTCTATCCTATCCTATCCTCTATCCTATCCTATCCTATCCTCTATCCTATACTATCCTCTATCCTATCCTATCCTCTATCCTATCCTATCCTCTATCCTATCCTATCCTGTATCCTATCCTATCAACTATCCTATCCTATCCTCTATCCTACCCTATCCTATCAACTATCCTATCCTATCCTCTATCCTATCCTATCCTCTATCCTATCCTATCCTCTATCCTATCCTATCCTCTGTCCTATCCTATCGTCTCTCCTATCTTCTCCTCTATCCTATCCTATCCTCTATCCTATCCTATCCTCTACAATATCGTATCCTCTATAATATCGTATCCTGTATCCTATCCTGTCCTCTTTCCTATCCTATCCACAATCCTATCCTATCCTCTATCCTTTGGTATCCTCTATCATATCCTATCATCTATCCTATCCTATCCTCTATCCTATCCTATCCTCTATCCTATCCTATCCTCTGTCCTATAATATCCTCTATCCTATCCTATCCTCTATCCTATCCTATCCTCTATCCTGTCCTATCCTCCATCCTATCCTATCCTCTATCCTATAACATCATCTATCCTATCCTATCCTCTATCCTATCCTATCCTCTATCCTATCCTATCCTCTATCCTATCATATCCTCTATCCTATCCTATCCTCTATCCTATCCTATCCTCTATCCTATCCTATCCTCTATCCTATCCTATCCTCTATCCTATCCTATCCTCTATCCTATCCTATCCTCTATCCTATCATATCATCTATCCTATCCTATCCTCTATCCTATCCTATCCTCTATCCTATCCTATCCTCTATCCTATCCTATCCTCTATCCTATCCTATCCTCTATCCTATCCTATCCTCTATCCTATCCTATCCTCTATCCTATCCTATCCTGTATCCTATCATATCATCTATCCTATCCTATCCTCTATCCTATCCTATCCTCTATCCTATCCTATCCTATATCCTATCCTATCCTCTATCCTATCCTATCCTCTATCCTATCCTATCCTCCATCCTATCCTATCCTCTATCCTATCCTATCCTCTATAATATCGTATCCACTATAATATCGTATCCTGTATCCTATCCTGTAATCTTTCCTATCCTATCATCAATCCTATCCTATCCTCCATCGTCTCCCATCCTCTATCCTATCCAATCCCCTATGTTATCCTCTATCCTATCTTATCCTCTATCCTATCCTATCCTCTATCCTATCCTATCCTCTATCCTATTCTATCCTCTATCCTATCCTATCCTCTATCCTATCCTATCCTCTTTCCTATCCTATCCTCTATCCTATCCTATCCTCTATAATATCGTATCCTCTATAATATCGTATCCTGTATCCTATCCTGTAAACTTTCCTATCCTATCATCAATCCTATCCTATCCTCTATGGTCTCCTATCCTCTATCCTATCCAATCCCCTATGTTATCCTCTATCCTATCTTATCCTCTATCCTATCCTAACCTCCATCCTATCCTATCCTCTATCCTATAATATCCTCTATCCTATCCTTTCCTCTATCCTATCCAATCCTCTACCGT
The DNA here is from genome assembly GCF_050948215.1 of Halictus rubicundus. Taxonomy (NCBI): domain Eukaryota; kingdom Metazoa; phylum Arthropoda; class Insecta; order Hymenoptera; family Halictidae; genus Halictus; species Halictus rubicundus. Next base: position 14,839 of record NW_027488820.1, on the reverse strand, counting down.
CTCCTATCCTGTATCCGATCCAATCCCCTATCCTCTATCCTATCCTCTTCTCTATCCTATCCTCTATCGTCTCCTATCCTCTATGCTATCCAATCCCCTATGTTATCCTCTATCCTATCCTATCCTCTATAATATCCTATCCTCTATCCTATCCTATCCTCTATCCTATCCTATCCTGTATCCTATCATATCAACTATCCTATCCTATCCTCTATCCTATCTTATCCTCTATCCTATTCTATCCTCCATCCTATCCTATCCTCTATCCTATAATATCCTCTATCCTATCCAATCCTCTACCGTCTCCTATCCTGTATCCGATCCAATCCCCTATCCTCTATCGTATCCTATCCTCTATCCTATCCTATCCTCTATCCTATCCAATCTCCTATGTTATCCTCTATCCTATCTTATCCTCTATCCTATCCTAACCTCCATCCTATCCTATCCTCTATCCTATCCTATCCTCCATCCTATCTTATCCTCTATCCTATAATATCATCTATCCTATCCTATTCTCTATCATATCCTATACTCTATCCTATCCTATCTTCAATTCTTTCCTATGCTCTAACATCTGCTCTATCCTCTCCTATCCTCAATCCTATCCTATCCTCTATCCGATCCTATCCTCTGTCCTATCCAATCCTATATCCTATCCTCTATCCTATAATATCATCTATCCTAACCTATCCTCTATCCTATCCTATCCTCTGTCCTATAATATCCTCTATCCTATCCTATCCTCTATCCTATCCTATCCTCTATCCTATCCTATCCTCTATCCTGTCCTATCCTCCATCCTATCCTATCCTGTATCCTATAACATCATCTATCCTATCCTATCCTCTATCCTATCCTATCCTCTATCCTATCCTATCCTCTATCCTATCATATCCTCTATCCTATCCTATCCTCTATCCTATCCTCTCCTCTATCCTATCCTATCCTCTATCCTATCCTATCCTCTATCCTATCCTACCCTCTATCCTATCCTATCCTCTATCCTATCCTCTCCTCTATCCTATCCTATCCTCTATCCTATCCTATCCTCCATCCTATCCTATCCTGTATCCTATAACATCATCTATCCTATCCTATCCTCTATCCTATCCTATCCTCTATCCTATCCTATCCTCTATCCTATCATATCCTCTATCCTATCCTATCCTCTATCCTATCCTCTCCTCTATCCTATCCTATCCTCTATCCTATCCTATCCTCTATCCTATCCTACCCTCTATCCTATCCTATCCTCTATCCTATCCTCTCCTCTATCCTATCCTATCCTCTATCCTATCCTATCCTCTATCCTATCCTATCCTCTATCCTATCCTATCCTCTATCCTATCCTATCCTGTAACCTATCATATCAACTATCCTATCCTATCCTCTATCCTATCCTATCCTCTATCCTATCCTATCCTATATCCTATCCTATCCTATCCTCTATCGTCTCCTATCCTCTATGCTATCCAATCCCCTATGTTATCCTCTATCCTATCCTATCCTCTATAATATCCTATCCTCTATCCTATCCTATCCTCTATCCTATCCTATCCTGTATCCTATCATATCAACTATCCTATCCTATCCTCTATCCTATCCTATCCTATATCCTATCCTATCTTCTATCCTATCCTATCCTCTATCCTATCCTATCCTCCATCCTATCCTATCCTCTATCCTATCCTATCCTCTATCCTATCCTATCCTCTATCCTATCCTATCCTCTATCCTATCCTATCCTGTATCCTATCATATCAACTATCCTATCCTATCCTCTATCCTATCCTATCCTCTATCCTATCCTATCCTATATCCTATCCTATCCTCTATCCTATCCTATCCTCTATCCTATCCTATCCTCCATCCTATCCTATCCTCTATCCTATCCTATCCTCTATAATATCGTATCCACTATAATATCGTATCCTGTATCCTATCCTGTAATCTTTCCTATCCTATCATCAATCCTATCCTATCCTCCAACGTCTCCCATCCTCTATCCTATCCTATCCTCCATCGTCTCCCATCCTCTATCCTATCCAATCCCCTATGTTATCCTCTATCCTATCTTATCCTCTATCCTATCCTATCCTCCATCCTATCCTATCCTCTATCCTATAATATCCTCTATCCTATCCAATCCTCTATCCTATCCTCTATCCTCTATCCTATCCTATTCTCTATCCTATCCTATCCTCTATCCGTATCCTATCCTCTATCCTATCCTATCCTCTATCCTATCCTATCCTCTATCCTATCCTATCCTCTATCCTATCCTATCCTCTACAATATCGTATCCTCTATAATATTGTATCCTGTATCCTATCCTGTCCTCTATCCTATCCTATCCTCCATCCTATCCTATCCTCTATCCTATCCTATCCTCTATAATATCGTATCCTGTATCCTATCCTGTAATCTTTCCTATCCTATCATCAATCCTATCCTATCCTCCATCGTCTCCCATCCTCTATCCTATCCAATCCCCTATCTTATCCTCTATCCTATTCTATCCTCCATCCTATCGTATCCTCTATCCTATAATATCCTCTATCCTATCCAATCCTCTACCGTCTCCTATCCTGTATCCGATCCAATCCCCTATCCTCTATCGTATCCTATCCTCTATAATATCGTATCCTCTATAATATCGTATCCTGTATCCTATCCTGTAATCTTTCCTATCCTATCATCAATCCTATCCTATCCTCTATCGTCTCCTATCCTCTATCCTATCCAATCCCCTATGTTATCCTCTACCCTATCTTATCCTCTATCCTATTCTATCCTCCATCCTATCATATCCTCTATCCTATAATATCCTCTATCCTATCCAATCCTCTACGGTCTCCTATCCTGTATCCGATCCAATCCCCTATCCTCTATCCTATCCTATTCTATATCGTATCCTCTATCGTATCTTATCCTCTATCCTATCCTATCCTCTATCGTATCCTATCCTCTATAATATCGTATCCTCTATAATATCGTATCCTGTATCCTATCCTGTAACCTTCCTATCCTATCATCAATCCTATCCTATCCTCTATGGTCTCCTCTCCTCTATCCTATCCAATCCCCTATGTTATCCTCTATCCTATCTTATCCTCTATCCTATCCTATCCTCTATCCTATCCTATCCTCTATAATATCGTATCCTGTATCCTATCCTGTAATCTTTCCTATCCTATCATCAATCCTATCCTATCCTCCATCGTCTCCCATCCTCTACCCTATCCAATCCCCTATGTTATCCTCTATCCTATCTTATCCTCTATCCTATCCTATCCTCTATCCTATCCTATCCTCTATCCTATCCTATCCTATCCTCTATCCTATACTATCCTCTATCCTATCCTATCCTCTATCCTATCCTATCCTCTATCCTATCCTATCCTGTATCCTATCCTATCAACTATCCTATCCTATCCTCTATCCTACCCTATCCTATCAACTATCCTATCCTATCCTCTATCCTATCCTATCCTCTATCCTATCCTATCCTCTATCCTATCCTATCCTCTGTCCTATCCTATCGTCTCTCCTATCTTCTCCTCTATCCTATCCTATCCTCTATCCTATCCTATCCTCTACAATATCGTATCCTCTATAATATCGTATCCTGTATCCTATCCTGTCCTCTTTCCTATCCTATCCACAATCCTATCCTATCCTCTATCCTTTGGTATCCTCTATCATATCCTATCATCTATCCTATCCTATCCTCTATCCTATCCTATCCTCTATCCTATCCTATCCTCTGTCCTATAATATCCTCTATCCTATCCTATCCTCTATCCTATCCTATCCTCTATCCTGTCCTATCCTCCATCCTATCCTATCCTCTATCCTATAACATCATCTATCCTATCCTATCCTCTATCCTATCCTATCCTCTATCCTATCCTATCCTCTATCCTATCATATCCTCTATCCTATCCTATCCTCTATCCTATCCTATCCTCTATCCTATCCTATCCTCTATCCTATCCTATCCTCTATCCTATCCTATCCTCTATCCTATCCTATCCTCTATCCTATCATATCATCTATCCTATCCTATCCTCTATCCTATCCTATCCTCTATCCTATCCTATCCTCTATCCTATCCTATCCTCTATCCTATCCTATCCTCTATCCTATCCTATCCTCTATCCTATCCTATCCTCTATCCTATCCTATCCTGTATCCTATCATATCATCTATCCTATCCTATCCTCTATCCTATCCTATCCTCTATCCTATCCTATCCTATATCCTATCCTATCCTCTATCCTATCCTATCCTCTATCCTATCCTATCCTCCATCCTATCCTATCCTCTATCCTATCCTATCCTCTATAATATCGTATCCACTATAATATCGTATCCTGTATCCTATCCTGTAATCTTTCCTATCCTATCATCAATCCTATCCTATCCTCCATCGTCTCCCATCCTCTATCCTATCCAATCCCCTATGTTATCCTCTATCCTATCTTATCCTCTATCCTATCCTATCCTCTATCCTATCCTATCCTCTATCCTATCCTATCCTATCCTCTATCCTATACTATCCTCTATCCTATCCTATCCTCTATCCTATCCTATCCTCTATCCTATCCTATCCTGTATCCTATCCTATCAACTATCCTATCCTATCCTCTATCCTACCCTATCCTATCAACTATCCTATCCTATCCTCTATCCTATCCTATCCTCTATCCTATCCTATCCTCTATCCTATCCTATCCTCTGTCCTATCCTATCGTCTCTCCTATCTTCTCCTCTATCCTATCCTATCCTCTACAATATCGTATCCTCTATAATATCGTATCCTGTATCCTATCCTGTCCTCTTTCCTATCCTATCCACAATCCTATCCTATCCTCTATCCTTTGGTATCCTCTATCATATCCTATCATCTATCCTATCCTATCCTCTATCCTATCCTATCCTCTATCCTATCCTATCCTCTGTCCTATAATATCCTCTATCCTATCCTATCCTCTATCCTATCCTATCCTCTATCCTGTCCTATCCTCCATCCTATCCTATCCTCTATCCTATAACATCATCTATCCTATCCTATCCTCTATCCTATCCTATCCTCTATCCTATCCTATCCTCTATCCTATCATATCCTCTATCCTATCCTATCCTCTATCCTATCCTATCCTCTATCCTATCCTATCCTCTATCCTATCCTATCCTCTATCCTATCCTATCCTCTATCCTATCCTATCCTCTATCCTATCATATCATCTATCCTATCCTATCCTCTATCCTATCCTATCCTCTATCCTATCCTATCCTCTATCCTATCCTATCCTCTATCCTATCCTATCCTCTATCCTATCCTATCCTCTATCCTATCCTATCCTCTATCCTATCCTATCCTGTATCCTATCATATCATCTATCCTATCCTATCCTCTATCCTATCCTATCCTCTATCCTATCCTATCCTATATCCTATCCTATCCTCTATCCTATCCTATCCTCTATCCTATCCTATCCTCCATCCTATCCTATCCTCTATCCTATCCTATCCTCTATAATATCGTATCCACTATAATATCGTATCCTGTATCCTATCCTGTAATCTTTCCTATCCTATCATCAATCCTATCCTATCCTCCATCGTCTCCCATCCTCTATCCTATCCAATCCCCTATGTTATCCTCTATCCTATCTTATCCTCTATCCTATCCTAACCTCCATCCTATCCTATCCTCTATCCTATAATATCCTCTATCCTATCCTTTCCTCTATCCTATCCAATCCTCTACCGTCTCCTATCCTGTATCCGATCCAATCCCCTATCCTCTATCCTATCCTCTTCTCTATCCTATCCTCTATCGTCTCCTATCCTCTATGCTATCCAATCCCCTATGTTATCCTCTATCCTATCCTATCCTCTATAATATCCTATCCTCTATCCTATCCTATCCTCTATCCTATCCTATCCTGTATCCTATCATATCAACTATCCTATCCTATCCTCTATCCTATCTTATCCTCTATCCTATTCTATCCTCCATCCTATCCTATCCTCTATCCTATAATATCCTCTATCCTATCCAATCCTCTACCGTCTCCTATCCTGTATCCGATCCAATCCCCTATCCTCTATCGTATCCTATCCTCTATCCTATCCTATCCTCTATCCTATCCAATCTCCTATGTTATCCTCTATCCTATCTTATCCTCTATCCTATCCTAACCTCCATCCTATCCTATCCTCTATCCTATCCTATCCTCCATCCTATCTTATCCTCTATCCTATAATATCATCTATCCTATCCTATTCTCTATCATATCCTATACTCTATCCTATCCTATCTTCAATTCTTTCCTATGCTCTAACATCTGCTCTATCCTCTCCTATCCTCAATCCTATCCTATCCTCTATCCGATCCTATCCTCTGTCCTATCCAATCCTATATCCTATCCTCTATCCTATAATATCATCTATCCTAACCTATCCTCTATCCTATCCTATCCTCTGTCCTATAATATCCTCTATCCTATCCTATCCTCTATCCTATCCTATCCTCTATCCTATCCTATCCTCTATCCTGTCCTATCCTCCATCCTATCCTATCCTCTATCCTATAACATCATCTATCCTATCCTATCCTCTATCCTATCCTATCCTCTATCCTATCCTATCCTCTATCCTATCATATCCTCTATCCTATCCTATCCTCTATCCTATCCTCTCCTCTATCCTATCCTATCCTCTATCCTATCCTATCCTCTATCCTATCCTATCCTCCATCCTATCTTATCCTCTATCCTATAATATCATCTATCCTATCCTATTCTCTATCATATCCTATACTCTATCCTATCCTATCTTCAATTCTTTCCTATGCTCTAACATCTGCTCTATCCTCTCCTATCCTCAATCCTATCCTATCCTCTATCCGATCCTATCCTCTGTCCTATCCAATCCTATATCCTATCCTCTATCCTATAATATCATCTATCCTAACCTATCCTCTATCCTATCCTATCCTCTGTCCTATAATATCCTCTATCCTATCCTATCCTCTATCCTATCCTATCCTCTATCCTATCCTATCCTCTATCCTGTCCTATCCTCCATCCTATCCTATCCTCTATCCTATAACATCATCTATCCTATCCTATCCTCTATCCTATCCTATCCTCTATCCTATCCTATCCTCTATCCTATCATATCCTCTATCCTATCCTATCCTCTATCCTATCCTCTCCTCTATCCTATCCTATCCTCTATCCTATCCTATCCTCTATCCTATCCTACCCTCTATCCTATCCTATCCTCTATCCTATCCTCTCCTCTATCCTATCCTATCCTCTATCCTATCCTATCCTCTATCCTATCCTATCCTCTATCCTATCCTATCCTCTATCCTATCCTATCCTGTAACCTATCATATCAACTATCCTATCCTATCCTCTATCCTATCCTATCCTCTATCCTATCCTATCCTATATCCTATCCTATCCTATCCTCTATCGTCTCCTATCCTCTATGCTATCCAATCCCCTATGTTATCCTCTATCCTATCCTATCCTCTATAATATCCTATCCTCTATCCTATCCTATCCTCTATCCTATCCTATCCTGTATCCTATCATATCAACTATCCTATCCTATCCTCTATCCTATCCTATCCTATATCCTATCCTATCTTCTATCCTATCCTATCCTCTATCCTATCCTATCCTCCATCCTATCCTATCCTCTATCCTATCCTATCCTCTATCCTATCCTATCCTCTATCCTATCCTATCCTCTATCCTATCCTATCCTGTATCCTATCATATCAACTATCCTATCCTATCCTCTATCCTATCCTATCCTCTATCCTATCCTATCCTATATCCTATCCTATCCTCTATCCTATCCTATCCTCTATCCTATCCTATCCTCCATCCTATCCTATCCTCTATCCTATCCTATCCTCTATAATATCGTATCCACTATAATATCGTATCCTGTATCCTATCCTGTAATCTTTCCTATCCTATCATCAATCCTATCCTATCCTCCAACGTCTCCCATCCTCTATCCTATCCTATCCTCCATCGTCTCCCATCCTCTATCCTATCCAATCCCCTATGTTATCCTCTATCCTATCTTATCCTCTATCCTATCCTATCCTCCATCCTATCCTATCCTCTATCCTATAATATCCTCTATCCTATCCAATCCTCTATCCTATCCTCTATCCTCTATCCTATCCTATTCTCTATCCTATCCTATCCTCTATCCGTATCCTATCCTCTATCCTATCCTATCCTCTATCCTATCCTATCCTCTATCCTATCCTATCCTCTATCCTATCCTATCCTCTACAATATCGTATCCTCTATAATATTGTATCCTGTATCCTATCCTGTCCTCTATCCTATCCTATCCTCCATCCTATCCTATCCTCTATCCTATCCTATCCTCTATAATATCGTATCCTGTATCCTATCCTGTAATCTTTCCTATCCTATCATCAATCCTATCCTATCCTCCATCGTCTCCCATCCTCTATCCTATCCAATCCCCTATGTTATCCTCTATCCTATCCTATCCTCCATCCTATCCTATCCTCTATCCTATAATATCCTCTATCCTATCCAATCCTCTATCCTATCCTCTATCCTCTATCCTATCCTATCCTCTATCCTATCCTATCCTCTATCCTATCCTATCCTCTATCCTATCCTATCCTCTACAATATCGTATCCTCTATAATATTGTATCCTGTATCCTATCCTGTACTCTATCCTATCCTATCCTCCATCCTATCCTATCCTCTATCCTATCCTATCCTCTATAATATCGTATCCTGTATCCTATCCTGTAATCTTTCCTATCCTATCATCAATCCTATCCTATCCTCCATCGTCTCCCATCCTCTATCCTATCCAATCCCCTATGTTATCCTCTATCCTATCCTATCCTCCATCCTATCCTATCCTCTATCCTATAATATCCTCTATCCTATCCAATCCTCTATCCTATCCTCTATCCTCTATCCTATCCTATCCTCTATCCTATCCTATCCTCTATCCGTATCCTATCCTCTATCCTATCCTATCCTCTATCCTATCCTATCCTCTTTCCTATCCTATCCTCTATCCTATCCTATCCTCTATAATATCGTATCCTCTATAATATCGTATCCTGTATCCTATCCTGTAAACTTTCCTATCCTATCATCAATCCTATCCTATCCTCTATGGTCTCCTATCCTCTATCCTATCCAATCCCCTATGTTATCCTCTATCCTATCTTATCCTCTATCCTATCCTAACCTCCATCCTATCCTATCCTCTATCCTATAATATCCTCTATCCTATCCTTTCCTCTATCCTATCCAATCCTCTACCGTCTCCTATCCTGTATCCGATCCAATCCCCTATCCTCTATCCTATCCTCTTCTCTATCCTATCCTCTATCGTCTCCTATCCTCTATGCTATCCAATCCCCTATGTTATCCTCTATCCTATCCTATCCTCTATAATATCCTATCCTCTATCCTATCCTATCCTCTATCCTATCCTATCCTGTATCCTATCATATCAACTATCCTACTCTATCCTCTATCCTATCTTATCCTCTATCCTATTCTATCCTCCATCCTATCCTATCCTCTATCCTATAATATCCTCTATCCTATCCAATCCTCTACCGTCTCCTATCCTGTATCCGATCCAATCCCCTATCCTCTATCGTATCCTATCCTCTATCCTATCCTATCCTCTATCCTATTCTATCCTCTATCCTATCCTATCATCTATCCTATCCTATCCTCTTTCCTATCCTATCCTCTATCCTATCCTATCCTCTATAATATCGTAACCTCTATAATATCGTATCCTGTATCCTATCCTGTAAACTTTCCTATCGTATCATCAATCCTATCCTATCCTCTATGGTCTCCTATCCTCTATCCTATCCAATCCCCTATGTTATCCTCTATCCTATCTTATCCTCTATCCTATCCTAACCTCCATCCTATCCTATCCTCTATCCTATAATATCCTCTATCCTATCCTTTCCTCTATCCTATCCAATCCTCTACCGTCTCCTATCCTGTATCCGATCCAATCCCCTATCCTCTATCCTATCCTCTTCTCTATCCTATCCTCTATCGTCTCCTATCCTCTATGCTATCCAATCCCCTATGTTATCCTCTATCCTATCCTATCCTCTATAATATCCTATCGTCTATCCTATCCTATCCTCTATCCTATCCTATCCTGTATCCTATCATATCAACTATCCTATCCTATCCTCTATCCTATCTTATCCTCTATCCTATTCTATCCTCCATCCTATCCTATCCTCTATCCTATAATATCCTCTATCCTATCCAATCCTCTACCGTCTCCTATCCTGTATCCGATCCAATCCCCTATCCTCTATCGTATCCTATCCTCTATCCTATCCTATCCTCTATCCTATCCTATCCTCTATCCTATCCAATCTCCTATGTTATCCTCTATCCTATCTTATCCTCTATCCTATCCTAACCTCCATCCTATCCTATCCTCTATCCTATCCTATCCTCCATCCTATCTTATCCTCTATCCTATAATATCATCTATCCTATCCTATTCTCTATCATATCCTATACTCTATCCTATCCTATCTTCAATTCTTTCCTATGCTCTAACATCTGCTCTATCCTCTCCTATCCTCAATCCTATCCTATCCTCTATCCGATCCTATCCTCTGTCCTATCCAATCCTATATCCTATCCTCTATCCTATCCTATCCTCTATCCTATAATATCATCTATCCTATCCAATCCTCTATCCTATCCTATCCTCTATCCTATCCTATCCTCTATCCTATCCTATCCTATATCCTATCCTATCCTCTATCGTATCCTATCCTCTATCCTATCCTATCCTCTATCCTATCCTATCCTCTATCCTATCCTATCCTCTATCGTATCCTATCCTCTATCCTATCCAATCCCCTATGTTATCCTCTATCCTATCCTATCCTCCATCCTATCCTATCCTCTATCCTATAATATCCTCTATCCTATCCAATCCTCTATCCTATCCTCTATCCTATCCTCTATCCTATCCTATCCTCTATCCGTATCCTATCCACTATCCGTATCCTATCCTCTATCCTATCCTATCCTCTATCCTATCCTATCCTCTATCCTATCCTATCCTCTGTCCTGTCCTATCCTCCATCCTATCCTATCCTCTATCCTATAACATCATCTATCCTATCCTATCCCCTATCCTATCCTATCCTCTATCCTATCCTATTCTCTATCCTATCCTATCCTCTATCCTATCCTATCCTCTGCCCTATAATATCCTCTATCCTATCCTATCCTCTATCCTATCCTATCCTCTATCCTATCCCATCTCTATCCTATCCTATCCTCTATCCTATCCTATCCTCTATCCTATCCTATCCTCTATCCTATCCTATCCTCTATCCTATCCTATCCTCTATCCTATCCTATCCTCTATCCTATCCTATCCTCTATCCTATCCTATCCTCTATCCTATCCTATCCTCTATCCTATCCTATCCTCTATCCTATCCTATCCTCTATCCTATCCTATCCTATATCCTATCCTATCCTCTATCGTATCCTATCCTCTATCCTATCCTATCCTCTATCCTATCCTATCCTCTATCCTATCCTATCCTATATCCTATCCTATCCTCTATCGTATCCTATCCTCTATCCTATCCTATCCTCTATCCTATCCTATCCTCTATCCTATCCTATCCTCTATCGTATCCTATCCTCTATCCTATCCAATCCCCTATGTTATCCTCTATCCTATCCTCTATCCTATCCTATCCTCTATCCGTATCCTATCCTCTAACCTATCCTATCCTCTATCCTATCCTATCCTCTATCCTATCCTATCCTCTATCCTATCCTATCCTCTATCCTGTCCTATCCTCCATCCTATCCTATCCTCTATCCTATAACATCATCTATCCTATCCTATCCCCTATCCTATCCTATCCTCTACCCTATCCTATCCTCTATCCTATCCTATCCTATCCTCTATCCGTATCCTATCCTCTATCCTATCCTATCCTCTATCCTATCCTATCCTCTATCCTATCCTATCCTCTATCCTATCCTATCCTATCCTCTATAATATCGTATCCTCTATAATATCGTATCCTGTATCCTATCCTGTCCTCTTTCCTATCCTCTCCTCAATCCTATCCTATCGTCTATCCTATGGTATCCTCTATCCTATCCAATCCTCTATCCTATCCTATCCTCTATCCTATCCTATCCTCTATCCTATCCTATCCTATATCCTATCCTATCCTCTATCGTATCCTATCCTCTATCCTATCCTATCCTCTATCCTATCCTATCCTCTATCCTATCCTATCCTCTATCGTATCCTATCCTCTATCCTATCCAATCCCCTATGTTATCCTCTATCCTATCCTATCCTCCATCCTATCCTATCCTCTATCCTATAATATCCTCTATCCTATCCAATCCTCTATCCTATCCTCTATCCTATCCTCTATCCTATCCTATCCTCTATCCGTATCCTATCCTCTATCCGTATCCTATCCTCTATCCTATCCTATCCTCTATCCTATCCTATCCTCTATCCTATCCTATCCTCTATCCTATCCTATCCTCTATCCTGTCCTATCCTCCATCCTATCCTATCCTCTATCCTATAACATCATCTATCCTATCCTATCCCCTATCCTATCCTATCCTCTATCCTATCCTATCCTCTATCCTATCCTATCCTCTGCCCTATAATATCCTCTATCCTATCCTATCCTCTATCCTATCCTATCCTCTATTCTATCCTATCCTCTATCCTATCCTATCCTCTATCCTATCCTATCCTCTATCCTATCCTATCCTCTATCCTATCCTATCCTCTATCCTATCCTATCCTCTATCCTATCCTATCCTCTATCCTATCCTATCCTCTATCCTATCCTATCCTCTATCCTATCCTATCCTCTATCCTATCCTATCCTATATCCTATCCTATCCTCTATCGTATCCTATCCTCTATCCTATCCTATTCTCTATCCTATCCTATCCTCTATCCTATCCTATCCTCTATCGTATCCTATCCTCTATCCTATCCAATCCCCTATGTTATCCTCTATCCTATCCTCTATCCTATCCTATCCTCTATCCGTATCCTATCCTCTATCCTATCCTATCCTCTATCCTATCCTATCCTCTATCCTATCCTATCCTCTATCCTATCCTATCCTCTATCCTGTCCTATCCTCCATCCTATCCTATCCTCTATCCTATAACATCATCTATCCTATCCTATCCCCTATCCTATCCTATCCTCTATCCTATCCTATCCTCTATCCTATCCTATCCTCTGCCATATAATATCCTCTATCCTATCCTATCCTCTATCCTATCCTATCCTCTATCCTATCCTATCCTCTATCCTATCCTATCCTCTATCCTATCCTATCCACTATCCTATCCTATCCTCTATCCTATCCTATCCTCTATCCTATCCTATCCTCTATCCTATCCTATCCTCTATCCTATCCTATCCTCTATCCTATCCTATCCTCTATCCTATCCTATCCTCTATCCTATCCTATCCTCTATCCTATCCTATCCTCTATCCTATCCTATCCTCTATTCTATCCTATCCTCTATCCTATCCTATCCTCTATCCTATCCTATCCTCTATCCTATCCTATCCTCTATCCTATCCTATCCTCTATCCTATCCTATCCTCTATCCTATCCTATCCTGTATCCTATCATTTCAACTATCCTATCTTATCCTCTATCCTATCCTAACCTCCATCCTATCCTATCCTCTATCCTATCCTATCCTCCATCCTATCCTATCCTCTATCCTATAATATCATCTATCCTATCCTATTCTCTATCCTATCCTATATTCTATCCTATCCTATCTTCAATTCTTTCCTATGCTCTATCATCTGCTCTATCCCCGCCTATCCTCAATCCTATCCTATCCTCTATCCGATCCTATCCTCTATCCTATCCAATCCTATATCCTATCCTCTATCCTATCCTATCCTCCATCCTATCCTATCCTCTATCCTAAAATATCATCTATACTATCCTATCCTCTATCCTATCCTATCCTCTATCGTCTCCTATCCTCTATGCTATCCAATCCCCTGTGTTATCCTCTATCCTATCCTATCCTCTATAATATCCTATCCTCTATCCTATCCTATCCTCTGTCCTATCCTATCCTCTATCCTATCCTATCCTCTATCCTATCCTATCCTCTATCCTATCCTATCCTCTATCCTATCCTATCCTCTATCCTATCCTATCCTGTATCCTATCATTTCAACTATCCTATCTTATCCTCTATCCTATCCTAACCTCCATCCTATCCTATCCTCTATCCTATCCTATCCTCCATCCTATCCTATCCTCTATCCTATAATATCATCTATCCTATCCTATTCTCTATCCTATCCTATATTCTATCCTATCCTATCTTCAATTCTTTCCTATGCTCTATCATCTGCTCTATCCCCTCCTATCCTCAATCCTATCCTATCCTCTATCCGATCCTATCCTCTATCCTATCCAATCCTATATCCTATCCTCTATCCTATCCTATCCTCCATCCTATCCTATCCTCTATCCTAAAATATCATCTATACTATCCTATCCTCTATCCTATCCTATCCTCTATCGTCTCCTATCCTCTATGCTATCCAATCCCCTGTGTTATCCTCTATCCTATCCTATCCTCTATAATATCCTATCCTCTATCCTATCCTATCCTCTGTCCTATAATATCCTCTATCCTATCCTATCCTCTGTCCTATAATATCCTCTATCCTATC